>NW_020620825.1:14746571-15346571 GCF_003573695.1 Papaver somniferum | reverse complement strand
GATATTATTTTGGAATGTTTCGAATTGATTTATAGAGAAATATAAAACTATTGTAAATCTTGATACATGACATTATGCATACCAGTTCACATACTAGAGAAAACTGTTATAGGTCCGGAACCGTAGTACATGTACTACGACCGTGCACTTGCGGTATTACTGTAGGCCCCCGTTTTTATCACGCTTAATTTTATGCATATCTCCGGGCCCACCAAGTTTTTGGCCGGGGATAATTTTTATACACCTTTTCAAAGCCTACCAAGTTTTTGGCGCCGCTGCCGGGGATTGGTGATGTGTTTTATCTGTGTTTTTCTTTAGCTATTTTGTATTTAATCTCATAGCATTTGCATCTGCATCTGCTTCACTTCATTTGCTGTTGGACCTGCTGTTCTGAACCTGTTTTTCCTCTGCTGGGACGCCACCAAGGAAAAGAACCAAAACCCAACTGGGTTTTTGCAACAATATCAGAGCAGCTGGGCTGTGCTAAAAAGGTAAGCCTAAACCCATTCCATTGAGAGAACCCAACCTGTGGGCTTCCAAATTTCTTTAATTGTGGGCTTGTAATAATTAACCCAATTTTTTGGGCTTTTTATCTTTTTATTTTGGGTTTGTAATAATTATTTTTGGGCTTGTTTGTTTAATTTGTGGGCTTGTATTTATTTTGTGTGGGCTTGTTTAAATTCTTCCATTGGACTTGTATTTTGGACTCTGGGTTTAAACCCAGCTGAGCTTATAACTGATTGTGGGCTTGTTTCCACTCAAGAGTGGACCTCGAAACCAAAGTTTTAAAACAAACGTCGGGCCTTAACCAACTGGGCCAAATTAAACTTTCAAAATTAAAACTTGGATTTTCGTAGGCCGCAGCCTTCATTCCATTAGAGGACAAACAGTGGGCTTGCTCCCATTCAAAAACCAAATTTTATTTTCTTTTTCTAAAAAAAAAAAAAAAAAAAAACCAAAATTTTCTTTTGCTCCTATTCAAAAACCAAATTTTATTTTCTTTGTCAAAAAAAAAAAAAAAAAAAAAATTTTGCTCCCAATTTCAAAAACCAAAAATTTCTCCCATAAAAACCAAAATTTGTCTTTTTCCCAACAAAACCAAATTTTTTCCAAAAAGTCCAATCCCATTAAAAAAACCAAATTTTCTTGTAGATAATGTGTTAGTAAAATTTCCTTTTGTATATATTTTCTGCTCATCCAATATGATCTCGGCTGAAATATGTTGGATTTTTGCCTTGAATAACGGAGTTTTAATTCTGCTTTCGCCGAAATCGGGTATTCTCTCTCCTTTTACTCTACTCAGCATGTCCCTTTCCATATGTTGCATTTTAATTCTTTCCATATTTTGAAACATTGAGGACAATGTTTAGTTTAGGTTTGGGGGTATAGAGTAGATACCATGATAATTTGCCATAATTGAAAACGAACTCCTTCTTCTTTTTTGAAAAAATTGAAAAATTCCAAAAAAATTGAAAAATCAAAATTCAAAAAAAAATTAAAAAAAATGAAAAATCATAAAAAATGGAGCTCATTTACCTTGAAATGTTGACTCTTGTGCAAATATGTAATTATTAGGAGTCTTAGTCTAGATATTTAGGCACCCTGATTCTAGCACAGTTCACATACTGATAAGAAATTTGCATGCGCACGATCTACCAATACATGTATGGCCTCGATCTTCAAGGTGTTGGATAGGAAGTTACGATTGCCAATCACTTTAGAATACTGAACGAAACTTGACTAGCTTGTTCTTTGGTTGGTTGGGATAGAAGGTGGAGGTTACATTAAGAAAGACAACCATCGAATTTAACTGGGTGCATCAAAAAGGGCTACCTCTTGCAAAGTGTCATGTAATTTTTGTTTCCTTTTGTATATGTATCAAAAGTGTTTCCTTCAAAAAAAAAAAAAAAAAAAAAAACGATGTATATATTCAGAAAAAAAAAAAGAGAAAAAAATATCAGAAAAATACAAAAAAATCAAGTATTTATCAATTCCATCATCTCTTGTTCCAAAAATAAAAAGAGAATAGTCAATGTAAATAAGAAGTCATGTAAAGAGTCATCTTTTGTTGTTTTTTGTAATAAGCAAGGAGGGTGTATGCCATTGATGTACAACGCGAGTAATTGTGAAATACCTCCAACTCATTCACAATTCTCGTAAAGTCCGGACAGCTAGCTAGATTTCGACCTCAGTTCTTAGCCTGAGAAACTATCTCTTGGTGATTAGTAGTCATGACTTCAGATCTTTCTTTACACATGTGTAGATACACTTTACACTCTTATCACATGTCTTTTTTTGTTATCAGTGCTAGGATTGTGCCTTCGATAGCTAGATTGACATCTCCATTTTGCTGTGAGCTTAACTGTTTTGCACATGTCACGTTTGATGGAATCTGAGCTCATATTTTGACCTAGAACTTTGTAGGTACGTTCTAAGCAAACCTTCACGAGACTTCAACTCGTCCACTGGGGACACTTAGTGGTTTAAAAGGCTTAGTGCATACGCTAAATGCATTCGAGAGACCAGCGACAGTGGTATAGTTAGGATTTCCTTAGTTTTGTTTTACTTGAGGACAAGTAAAATTCAGGTTTGGGGGTATTTGATGAGTGCCAAATATTGTATATATTTATCCCTTTTTGTTGGCATTTTAACTCATCTTTTGTGCATTAATTCTACATATTATCCCATATTCTGTATTTTCAGTGTTTTCAAGAATAAATATTTTTATTAATTAATTTTGTATTTTTAGGTAATAAATAAAGTTCGGATGAGTCGCGGAGCGAAAAGAGCAGAAAAGTAGTGAAAAGCCGGGAGAAATTACGCAAGGAAACCGCGAAGAATGGTGCGCACAACCTCATTTTCTACACACAAAAGCGCCTCCGTTCTCAGCCATCAGATCATTTCTCAGAAGCATCCGACGGTCGCTCCCTCATAGAGCATCAAAATCTGATGTCTCTGCCGAGCACCACAGCGCTGAAATTCCAAGCCTTCAGATTAGATGGTAGTTGAATCCAACGGTCGCTCCCTTGCTGTTCATCAAAGTTTGATATCTCCGCCTAACACTACAGTACCTAACTCCATCTGGCATCGTTGATTTCGTTGTATCAAAAAATCTGACGGTCGCTACAAGCTTCACTTCACATCACCGTTCGATCTACCTACCAGCTTCGCATCTCGCAGCTCAGAGTCACAAAACATCAAGACTAGATGGATTCGCTCAACACTCTATCACCCGAGCCCTACCACCTAACCAAACAACCCCCTCTCCCATTCTATCGAACCCATCTACCACCATCACCCCCCTCTCTGCAGAACCACCTCCTTCCCTGCCGCACCACCATCATCACCACCACTCCTGCAACAGCCACCAAACCACCAACTCTCCACAACAACCGCAACCCATCACTAATATCATCACCCCTATCACCTATTAAGCTATTTCAACAACTCCACCATCCTCTTCACTGTTAGGATTGGATTTGGTGAATTAGATTGATAGATGAAGCAATTGGAGGCGTGGATAGCATGAGGGGAGTCAGAGGAAGATTGGGTCGAAGCTATTGAGTGCTATCAGTGATTAGGTAAAACCTAATTTCAATTTTTGTAATTTGGGGAAGAACAAACCCTAATTTTGGGGGAATTAGGTAATTTAGGGAATTTGGGTCTGTGACTATAAATTGGAACTATGGGTTGTGTTAGAAAGCATGTTGGGATTAGCCTACATCCAGAACTTCCAAGTTCTGTTAATGTGTTATGCTTATGTTCATATTCCTGTTAATGTGTTAGCCTGTATCAGTTCATTTTCCTGTTAATGTGTTATGCTTATGTTCATATTCCTGTTATGCTTATGCCCAAGTTCTGTTAATGTGTTAGCCTGTATCAGTTCAGTTTCACATTCATGTTATGCTTGTTTCCTGTTAATGTGCAATGTCCTGTTATTTATGTTCATGTTATGTTAATTGTTAATGCCTGTTACTTGTGTCCTGTTAATGCTTGATTTCATTCCTGTTGATGTTTGTTACATGTTCACTGTTGTTTAATGTGTTGTTACATTTGAAGGAATGCTAGGCTAGATACATCTGTGAAGCTTTGAACTAATTGTGCAATGGAAGAAATCAGTGCTTATAGCAAGCTGATTTTCTTGCCATTCCTTGTGTATGCTTAGGTTGCTGTGTTGATTGTGCATTGGGAGAAACTAGTGCTTATAGCAAGCTAGTTCTCTTCCCATTCTATAGGAATGCCTGTTTTCTGCCTAGCCTTGCTTCATTGCAGTTTCTCCACATCCTTGCCCTTGGCCTTAGGCCTTGGTTCATCTTGTTTTGTTCTTTGCTTTTGCCATGTGTTGCCCTGTTTGTGTTTCCTTTTGTTTATTTTGTTAGCCATCTTCTTTATTGCATTATCTTTGCTTCACTGCCATCTTTGCTTCCACTGCCCTGCAACTCTTTTGCTTCTTTAGTTCACTGCCCTGCTGTTTAGTTTTTGCTTGCACTGCTCTGTGGCTTAGGTCTTTGCCACTGTGTTGTTTTCCTTTGGCTTGTTCTGCTGTTGCTGTTGTACTTGCCCTGCACTTCTTTCTCCTGCACTGCTTCTGCTGAGCAGCACTTGTGCTGCTGCTGCATTGCTACTTTTTTTCTTGTTCTGCTGCCTTCACTTGCTGTGCAGCCCTTGTTCCTGCTGCATCACTATCTCCATTCTTCTGCTGCCAAGCTGCTGCCACTTCTTGCTACTCCTGCAGCCAAGCAAAGGCCTAGTTCAACAACTGAGTCCAAAGCCCAAAGGCCCAGTCCTCAGTAACCAAAGCCCAATTTCATTAAGGCCAAAGCCTAGTGTATTGATAGGTTAGAGCTAAAGCCCAATTCAATTAATTGTGGGCTTAACCCAAAAACCTGAACTCACTGTAAGGCCAAAGCCCAATTTGCATTTCAAAGACCAACTGAGCCCAAGCTCAGTTCCTTTTATTGTGAACAAACCCATTAGTACTTTAAGCCCAAAAGGCTTCAAAACCCAATAGCAATTTAGGAACCCAATTAGCTAAAACACTTCCAAAACACACCCGATCTCTGTGGATCGACCCGTACTTGCACGAGCTACAACCGACGACCGTGCACTTGCGGTATTACTGTAGGCCCCCGTTTTTATCACGCTTAATTTTATGCATATCTCCGGGCCCACCAAGTTTTTGGCCGGGGATAATTTTTATACACCTTTTCAAAGCCTACCAAGTTTTTGGCGCCGCTGCCGGGGATTGGTGCTGTGTTTTATCTGTGTTTTTCTTTAGCTATTTTGTATTTAATCTCATAGCATTTGCATCTGCATCTGCTTCACTTCATTTGCTGTTGGACCTGCTGTTCTGAACCTGTTTTTCCTCTGCTGGGACGCCACCAAGGAAAAGAACCAAAACCCAACTGGGTTTTTGCAACAATATCAGAGCAGCTGGGCTGTGCTAAAAAGGTAAGCCTAAACCCATTCCATTGAGAGAACCCAACCTGTGGGCTTCCAAATTTCTTTAATTGTGGGCTTGTAATAATTAACCCAATTTTTGGGCTTTTTATCTTTTTATTTTGGGTTTGTAATAATTATTTTTGGGCTTGTTTGTTTAATTTGTGGGCTTGTATTTATTTTGTGTGGGCTTGTTTAAATTCTTCCATTGGACTTGTATTTTGGACTCTGGGTTTAAACCCAGCTGAGCTTATAACTGATTGTGGGCTTGTTTCCACTCAAGAGTGGACCTCGAAACCAAAGTTTTAAAACAAACGTCGGGCCTTAACCAACTGGGCCAAATTAAACTTTCAAAATTAAAACTTGGATTTTCGTAGGCCGCAGCCTTCATTCCATTAGAGGACAAACAGTGGGCTTGCTCCCATTCAAAAACCAAATTTTATTTTCTTTTCTAAAAAAAAAAAAAAAAAAAAACCAAAATTTTCTTTTGCTCCTATTCAAAAACCAAATTTTATTTTCTTTGTTAAAAAAAAAAAAAAAAAAAAAAATTCTTTTGCTCCCAATTTCAAAAACCAAAAATTTCTCCCATAAAAACCAAAATTTGTCTTTTTCCCAACAAAACCAAATTTTTCCAAAAAGTCCAATCCCATTAAAAAAAACCAAATTTTCTTGTAGATAATGTGTTAGTAAAATTTCCTTTTGTATATATTTTCTGCTCATCCAATATGATCTCGGCTGAAATATGTTGGATTTTTGCCTTGAATAACGGAGTTTTAATTCTGCTTTCGCCGAAATCGGGTATTCTCTCTCCTTTTACTCTACTCAGCATGTCCCTTTCCATATGTTGCATTTTAATTCTTTCCATATTTTGAAACATTGAGGACAATGTTTAGTTTAGGTTTGGGGGTATAGAGTAGATACCATGATAATTTGCCATAATTGAAAACGAACTCCTTCTTCTTTTTTGAAAAAATTGAAAAATTCCAAAAAAATTGAAAAATCAAAATTCAAAAAAAAATTAAAAAAAATGAAAAATCATAAAAAATGGAGCTCATTTACCTTGAAATGTTGACTCTTGTGCAAATATGTAATTATTAGGAGTCTTAGTCTAGATATTTAGGCACCCTGATTCTAGCACAGTTCACATACTGATAAGAAATTTGCATGCGCACGATCTACCAATACATGTATGGCCTCGATCTTCAAGGTGTTGGATAGGAAGTTACGATTGCCAATCACTTTAGAATACTGAACGAAACTTGACTAGCTTGTTCTTTGGTTGGTTGGGATAGAAGGGGAGGTTACATTAAGAAAGACAACCATCGAATTTAACTGGGTGCATCAAAAAGGGCTACCTCTTGCAAAGTGTCATGTAATTTTTGTTTCCTTTTGTATATGTATCAAAAGTGTTTCCTTCAAAAAAAAAAAAAAAAAAAAAAAAAAACGATGTATAATTCAGAAAAAAAAAAAGAGAAAAAAATATCAGAAAAATACAAAAAAATCAAGTATTTATCAATTCCATCATCTCTTGTTCCAAAAATAAAAAGAGAATAGTCAATGTAAATAAGAAGTCATGTAAAGAGTCATCTTTTGTTGTTTTTTGTAATAAGCAAGGAGGGTGTATGCCATTGATGTACAACGCGAGTAATTGTGAAATACCTCCAACTCATTCACAATTCTCGTAAAGTCCGGACAGCTAGCTAGATTTCGACCTCAGTTCTTAGCCTGAGAAACTATCTCTTGGTGATTAGTAGTCATGACTTCAGATCTTTCTTTACACATGTGTAGATACACTTTACACTCTTATCACATGTCTTTTTTGTTATCAGTGCTAGGATTGTGCCTTCGATAGCTAGATTGACATCTCCATTTTGCTGTGAGCTTAACTGTTTTGCACATGTCACGTTTGATGGAATCTGAGCTCATATTTTGACCTAGAACTTTGTAGGTACGTTCTAAGCAAACCTTCACGAGACTTCAACTCGTCCACTGGGGACACTTAGTGGTTTAAAAGGCTTAGTGCATACGCTAAATGCATTCGAGAGACCAGCGACAGTGGTATAGTTAGGATTTCCTTAGTTTGTTTTACTTGAGGACAAGTAAAATTCAGGTTTGGGGGTATTTGATGAGTGCCAAATATTGTATATATTTATCCCTTTTTGTTGGCATTTTAACTCATCTTTGTGCATTAATTCTACATATTATCCCATATTCTGTATTTTCAGTGTTTTCAAGAATAAATATTTTTATTAATTAATTTTGTATTTTTAGGTAATAAATAAAGTTCGGATGAGTCGCGGAGCGAAAAGAGCAGAAAAGTAGTGAAAAGCACGGGAGAAATTACGCAAGGAAACCGCGAAGAATGGTGCGCACAACCTCATTTTCTACACACAAAAGCGCCTCCGTTCTCAGCCATCAGATCATTTCTCAGAAGCATCCGACGGTCGCTCCCTCATAGAGCATCAAAATCTGATGTCTCTGCCGAGCACCACAGCGCTGAAATTCCAAGCCTTCAGATTAGATGGTAGTTGAATCCAACGGTCGCTCCCTTGCTGTTCATCAAAGTTTGATATCTCCGCCTAACACTACAGTACCTAACTCCATCTGGCATCGTTGATTTCGTTGTATCAAAAAATCTGACGGTCGCTACAAGCTTCACTTCACATCACCGTTCGATCTACCTACCAGCTTCGCATCTCGCAGCTCAGAGTCACAAAACATCAAGACTAGATGGATTCGCTCAACACTCTATCACCCGAGCCCTACCACCTAACCAAACAACCCCCTTCTCCCATTCTATCGAACCCATCTACCACCATCACCCCCCTCTCTGCAGAACCACCTCCTTCCCTGCCGCACCACCATCATCACCACCACTCCTGCAACAGCCACCAAACCACCAACTCTCCACAACAACCGCAACCCATCACTAATATCATCACCCCTATCACCTATTAAGCTATTTCAACAACTCCACCATCCTCTTCACTGTTAGGATTGGATTTGGTGAATTAGATTGATAGATGAAGCAATTGGAGGCGTGGATAGCATGAGGGGAGTCAGAGGAAGATTGGGTCGAAGCTATTGAGTGCTATCAGTGATTAGGTAAAACCTAATTTCAATTTTTGTAATTTGGGGAAGAACAAACCCTAATTTTGGGGGAATTAGGTAATTTAGGGAATTTGGGTCTGTGACTATAAATTGGAACTATGGGTTGTGTTAGAAAGCATGTTGGGATTAGCCTACATCCAGAACTTCCAAGTTCTGTTAATGTGTTATGCTTATGTTCATATTCCTGTTAATGTGTTAGCCTGTATCAGTTCATTTTCCTGTTAATGTGTTATGCTTATGTTCATATTCCTGTTATGCTTATGCCCAAGTTCTGTTAATGTGTTAGTAGCCTGTATCAGTTCAGTTTCACATTCATGTTATGCTTGTTTCCTGTTAATGTGCAATGTCCTGTTATTTATGTTCATGTTATGTTAATTGTTAATGCCTGTTACTTGTGTCCTGTTAATGCTTGATTTCATTCCTGTTGATGTTTGTTACATGTTCACTGTTGTGTTTAATGTGTTGTTACATTGAAGGAATGCTAGGCTAGATACATCTGTGAAGCTTTGAACTAATTGTGCAATGGAAGAAATCAGTGCTTATAGCAAGCTGATTTTCTTGCCATTCCTTGTGTATGCTTAGGTTGCTGTGTTGATTGTGCATTGGGAGAAACTAGTGCTTATAGCAAGCTAGTTCTCTTCCCATTCTATAGGAATGCCTGTTTTCTGCCTAGCCTTGCTTCATTGCAGTTTCTCCACATCCTTGCCCTTGGCCTTAGGCCTTGGTTCATCTTGTTTTGTTCTTTGCTTTTGCCATGTGTTGCCCTGTTTGTGTTTCCTTTTGTTTATTTTGTTAGCCATCTTCTTTATTGCATTATCTTTGCTTCACTGCCATCTTTGCTTCCACTGCCCTGCAACTCTTTTGCTTCTTTAGTTCACTGCCCTGCTGTTTAGTTTTTGCTTGCACTGCTCTGTGGCTTAGGTCTTTGCCACTGTGTTGTTTTCCTTTGGCTTGTTCTGCTGTTGCTGTTGCACTTGCCCTGCACTTCTTTCTCCTGCACTGCTTCTGCTGAGCAGCACTTGTGCTGCTGCTGCATTGCTACTTCTTTTCTTGTTCTGCTGCCTTCACTTGCTGTGCAGCCCTTGTTCCTGCTGCATCACTATCTCCATTCTTCTGCTGCCAAGCTGCTGCCACTTCTTGCTACTCCTGCAGCCAAGCAAAGGCCTAGTTCAACAACTGAGTCCAAAGCCCAAAGGCCCAGTCCTCAGTAACCAAAGCCCAATTTCATTAAGGCCAAAGCCTAGTGTATTGATAGGTTAGAGCTAAAGCCCAATTCAATTAATTGTGGGCTTAACCCAAAAACCTGAACTCACTGTAAGGCCAAAGCCCAATTTGCATTTCAAAGACCAACTGAGCCCAAGCTCAGTTCCTTTTATTGTGAACAAACCCATTAGTACTTTAAGCCCAAAAGGCTTCAAAACCCAATAGCAATTTAGGAACCCAATTAGCTAAAACACTTCCAAAACACACCCGATCTCTGTGGATCGACCCGTACTTGCACGAGCTACAACCGACGACCGTGCACTTGCGGTATTACTGTAGGCCCCCGTTTTTATCACGCTTAATTTTATACATATCTCCGGGCCCACCAAGTTTTTGGCCGGGGATAATTTTTATACACCTTTTCAAAGCCTATCAGTAACTTGGATTGCAAACCCTGATTTGAAAACTATATAAAGGAGAACTCTAGCAACTGGGAAACCTAATCCCCACACCTCATGTGTGTTACTAGTTGCATAAATAGAGTCGATTCTCCTTTAACCTTAGGTTTCTTCTCGAGACCCTGTAGGTTAACGACTTGAAGACTTCATTGGGATTGTGAAGCCAGACCCAACTATTCTCTTTGTAGTTGCGTGATCTAATCTTGATGTTTTTATCGTGATTGAATGCAATTGTAAAATTGGGATTGAGATTTATATCTCCGATAGGCAAGATATAAAAGTAGTCAGAAACACCTTCGTCTCATCGTTTGTGATTCCACAATAACTTGTTTTGCTAGTCTATTAAGTTTATTGTGAGGTGATTGATAATACTAGGCTGTTCTTCGGGAATATAAGTCTGGTTTATCAATTGGTTCCTATTCACCTTGATTTATCAAAATACATAACAAAAACTCTTGGGTATTTCTATGTGAGACAGATTTGTTTATCAAGTCTTCGACTTTGGGTCGTAGCAACTCTTAGTTGTGGGTGAGATCATCTAAGGGAATCAAGTGTGTAGTATCTTTCTAGGATCAGAGACGTAAGGAGCGCAACTGTACCTTGAATCAGTGTGAGATTTATTAGGTCAACTACAGTACAGTCTGAAGTTAATTGGGAGTAGGCTAGTGTCTGTAGCGGCTTAATATAGTATGGTGTTCAATCTGGACTAGGTCCTGGGATTTTTCTGCATTTGCGGTTTCTGATGAGTGCCAAATATTGTATATATTTATCCCTTTTTCTTTGGCATTTAACTCATCTTTTGTGCATTAATTCTACATTTTATCCCATATTCTGTATTTTCATTGTTTTCAAGAATAAATATTTTTATTAATTAATTTTGCATTTTTAGGTAATAAATAAAGTTCGGATGAGTCGCGGAGCGAAATAGAGCAGAAAAGTAGTGAAAAGCCGGGAGAAATTACGCAAGGAAGCCGCGAAGAATGGTGCGCACAACCTCATTTTCTACACACAAAAGCGCCTCCTTTCTCAGCCATCAGATCAGTTCTCAGAAGCATCCGATGGTCGCTCCTTCATAGAGCATCAAAATCTGAAGTCTCTGCCAAGCACCACAGCGCTGAAATTCCAAGCCTTCAGATTAGATGGTAGTTGAATCCGACGGTCGCTCCCTTGCTGTGCATCGAAGTTTGATATCTCCGCCTAACACTACAACACCTAACTCCATCTGGCGTCGTTGATTTTGTTGTATTATATAATCCAGCGGTCGCTACAAACTTCACTTCATCTCACCGTCCGATTGATCTTTCATCTCCCTATCCCACGGCTCAGCGTCGCAGATCATCAAACTCGATACACTCGCCTCACACCCTAGCGACCGAGCACCTACACCTCAAACAAACACACCCTTCCCTTCTCCATCGAACCATCTCCTCCATCACCCCCTCTGCAGAACCGCCATGCCCCGTACCACCACCATGTCCGTCTCCATCACCACCACCTCACCCCAAATCACTCCACTAATTTCTCCCCAACTCTATTCTACCTAAACCCATCACGTACCATCTCTTTAATCATCATTTACAACCTCAATTTCTCATCTCTCTGCCTGAAACCCTAGGTGAGAAATTGGTGATATAAATGATGATTAAAGCATCAATTGGAGCTCGAGAGGAACGAGAAGAAGCAGGAGAAGAGTGGGTCGACGAGATGGAGCGAGTATCTCATCAACAGTAGCTGCAGCTGTTACTGCAACTCTGTTGCTGCTGCACTACTGTGCATTTTCCATTGCTTGCCCCTGCAGCACTTGTGCTGTATTGCTCTTGTGCACTGCTTGTGCTTCACTGCTGTTTCCCCTGCTGCAGCTCTGTTGCACTGCATTGCTGTGCATTTTCTGTGCTGCTGCCACTTCTCCTGGTGTGCTGCTACTGGTGCCTGCTGCACTGCTACTTGCCTCTCTGCAGCTGCTGCTGCCAATCATCTTTCTCTGAGCTCTTGCACTTCTGCTGCTGTGCATTGCCTCCCTTCCACTGCTGCTGCCTTCCATGGCCAAGCCAAAGACTGCTGCTTCAACTGAGCCCAAAAGCTCAGTTCACTCTCAATCCTTTGAATTCCATAGTAAGCCCAAAGCCTAACTCAGTAACCAAGCCCAGAGCATAACTTGGGCTCATCAGCAGACCAAAATCAAAGCCCAGTTGTTTAAGACCAAAGCCCAAACTCATTAAGGCCCAATCCAACTTAACTGTGGGCTTAATCAAAAGCCTAAGTTTAAGGCCAAAGCCCATTTGCACTTCAAAGACAAACTGAGCCCATGCTCAGTTCATTTTAACAAGCCCATTAGCACTTTAAGCCCAACACTTCCAAAGGGCTTCTAAGCCCAAAGCAAATTTAGGAACCCAATTAGCTAAGACACATTTCCGAAACACACCCGATCTCTGTGGATCGACCCGTACTTGCACGAGCTACAACTGACGACCGTGCACTTGCGGTTATAATTTGTAGGACCTTTTAGATGCCTACCAAGTTTTTGGCGCCGTTGCCGGGGATTGGTGCTGTGTTTTATCTGTGTTTTTCTTAGCTATTTTGTATTTCATTTCATAGCATTTGCATCTGCATCTGCTTCATTTCATTTGCTGTTGGACCTGCTGATTCTGAACCTGTTTTTCCTCTGCTGGGACGCCACCAAGGAAAAGAACCAAAACCCAACTGGGTTTTTGCAACAATATCAGAGCAGCTGGGCTGTGCTAAAAAGGTAAGCCTAAACCCATTCCATTGAGAGAACCCAACCTGTGGGCTTCCAATTTTTTAATTGTGGGCATGTAATATTAAAGCCAATTTTTGGGCTTCTCTTATTTTCTGTTGGGTTTGTAATAATTTATTTGTGGGCTTGTTTGTTTAATTTGTGGGCTTGTTTAAATTCTTTCATTGGACTTGTATTTTGGACTCTGGGTTTAAACCCAGCTGAGCTTGTAACCGATTGTGGGCTTGTTTCCACTCAAGAGTGGACCTCGAAACCAAAGTTTTAAAACAAACGTCGGGCCTTAACCAACTGGGCCAAATTAAACTTTCAAAATTAAAACTTAGTGTTTCGTGGGCCGCAGCCTTCCTTCCATTCCATTAGAGGACAAACAGTGGGCTTGCTCCCATTCAAAAACCAAATTTTATTTTCTTTTTAAAATAAAAAAAAAAAAAGTTTTATTTTTCTCCCATTTAAGTCCAATTTTAGTGTTTTGAAACTTTCCATGTCTCTACACTTTTTCTTTTGGGTTGATCCTCAACTCTTTAGACTTTTGGTGTATGGTGATTTTTTTGTATATAATCCAGTAGATAAAATTTCTTAAAAACCCTTTTGTTCCTTTTGTATATATTTTGCTAATCCAATATGATCTCGGCTGAAATATGTTGGATTTTTGCCTTGAATAACGGAGTTTTAATTCTGCTTTCGCCGAAATCGGGTATTCTCTCTCCTTTTACTCTACTCAGCATGTCCCTTTCCATATGTTGCATTTTAATTCTTTCCATATTTTGAAACATTGAGGACAATGTTTAGTTTAGGTTTGGGGGTATAGAGTAGATACCATGATAATTTGCCATAATTGAAAACGAACTCCTTCTTTTTGAAAAAAATTGAAAAATTCCAAAAAAAAAATTGAAAAATCAAAATTCTAAAAAAATTAAAAAATTGAAAAAAATCATAAAAATGGAGCTCATTTACCTTGAAATGTTGACTCTTGTGCAAATATGTATTTTTATTAGGAGTCTTAGTCTAGATATTTAGGCACCCTGATTCTAGCACAATTCACATAGTGATAAGAAGTTTGCACGCGCACGATCTACCAATACATGTATGGCCTCGATCTTCAAGGTGTTTGATAGGAAGTTACGATTGCCAATCACTTTAGAATACTGAACGAAACTTGACTAGCTTGTTCTTTGGTTGGTTGGGATAGAAGGTGGAGGTTACATTAAGAAAGACAACCATCGAATTTAACTGGGTGCATCAAAAAGGGCTACCTCTTGCAAAGTGTCATGTAATTTTTGTTTCCTTTTGTATATGTATCAAAAGTGTTTCTATCCAAGAAAAAAAAAAAAAAAAAAAATCAAGTATTTATCAATTCCATCATCTCTTGTTCCAAAAATAAAAAGAGAATAGTCAATGTAAATAAGAGTCATGTAAAGAGTCATCTTTTGTTGTTTTTTGTAATAAGCAAGGAGGGTGTATGCCATTGATGTACAACGCGAGTAATTGTGAAATACCTCCAACTCATTCACAATTCTCGTAAAGTCCGGACAGCTAGCTAGATTTCGACCTCAGTTCTTAGCCTGAGAAACTATCTCTTGGTGATTAGTAGTCATGACTTCAGAGCTTTCTTTACACATGTGTAGATACACTTTACACTCTTATCACATGTCCTTATTTGTTATCAGTGCTAGGATTGTGCCTTCGATAGCTAGATTGACATCTCCATTTTGCTGTGAGCTTAAACTGTTTTGCACATGTCACATTTGATGGAATCTGAGCTCATTTTTTGTCCTTAGGTTTTGTAGGCACACCTCTGGTAAACCTTCACGAGACTTCAACTCGTCCACTAGGGACACTTAGTGGTTTAAAAGGCTTAGTGCATACGCTAAATGCATTCGAGAGACCAGCGACAGTGGTATAGTTAGGATTTCCTTAGTTTTGTTTTACTTGAGGACAAGTAAAATTCAGGTTTGGGGGTATTTGATGAGTGCCAAATATTGTATATATGTATCCCTTTTTGTTGGCATTTTAACTCATCTTTTGTGCATTAATTCTACATTTTATCCCATATTCTGTATTTTCATTGTTTTCAAGAATAAATATTTTTATTAATTAATTTTGCATTTTTAGGTAATAAATAAAGTTCGGATGAGTCGCGGAGCGAAATAGAGCAGAAAAGTAGTGAAAAGCTGGGAGAAATCACGCAAGGAAGCCGCGAAGAATGGTGCGCACAACCTCATTTTCTACACACAAAAGCGCCTCCTTTCTCAGCCATCAGATCAGTTCTCAGAAGCATCCGATGGTCGCTCCTTCATAGAGCATCAAAATCTGAAGTCTCTGCCAAGCACCACAGCGCTGAAATTCCAAGCCTTCAGATTAGATGGTAGTTGAATCCGACGGTCGCTCCCTTGCTGTGCATCGAAGTTTGATATCTCCGCCTAACACTACAACACCTAACTCCATCTGGCGTCGTTGATTTTGTTGTATTATATAATCCAGCGGTCGCTACAAACTTCACTTCATCTCACCGTCCGATTGATCTTTCATCTCCCTATCCCACGGCTCAGCGTCGCAGATCATCAAACTCGATACACTCGCCTCACACCCTAGCGACCGAGCACCTACACCTCAAACAAACGCACCCTTCCCTTTCTCCATCGAACCATCTCCTCCATCACCCCCCTCTACAGAACCACCATACCCCGTACCACCACCATGTCCGTCTCCATCACCACCACCTCACCCCAAATCACTCCACTATTTTCTCCCCAACTCTATTCTACCTAAACCCATCACGTACCATCTCTTTAGCATCACTAATAACCTCAATTTCTCATCTCTCTGCCTGAAACCCTAGGTGAGAAATTGGGGATATAAATGATGATTAAAGCATCAATTGGAGCTCGAGAGGAACGAGAAGAAGCAGGAGAAGATTGGGTCGACGAGATGGAGCGAATATCTCATCAACAGTAGGTAAATCAATTTCACCAAACCCTAGTTCTACTGATTTTGGGGGAAAATTGGGGGAAAACCCTAAATGGGTAATTGGGTATAAATTGGTGTTGTGTGGAGTGTGTGAAGGACACTGTATACCTCTCTGGACTAGCCAGTAGAGATTTTGCTACAAATTTTTTTTATGAAATTGAATTTTAGTTGCTTGTCAGTTATCAGTTGAGTATTGCATATGTTTTAGTTGTCTGATATGTTGCAATTTGTGTCTAATTTATATCATATGATGAATGTGAATGTTTTATACATGGTTAGCATGAGCTAATCAGCTTCAGGCCAAGGTTCAGTGAAGCCTTGTGCACTGTCAAGTGTAAATGAGCTAGGATAGTTCTTCCCTGTATGTTTTTGATTGTGCAAATGAGAGATGCCAATGCTCATAGAGCCTGTGATTGGCTGTACTGTCAAAAGACAGCCAATGCTAGGGGTAGACTAGTGAGCAATTTGGTGTTCTTCCATTTCTAGTTGTATGCTTAGGAATGAACATAACCTAGAAACATGTCACTTGATTAGGACACAAGGTGGATCATATGCCTTGGCTTACCCACCACTTCTCTTTCAGTCAATTATAATTTCAGTCCTGTGTGTTTGCTTCCTGATCAGTTATTTTCTTCAGTTAATTTTCTTGCTTTTTATTTTCTTGCACCTTGTAGCTTTTGTGCACTGAAGTCAGTGCATAATACTCACCCTGCCCTTGGCTGCCAAGCCTTGGTTATTTGCTGCTTTTCTTGGCTGTTTCTTTGCTGCTTTATCTTCCAAGCCTTGGTTATTGTCTGTTTTTCTTTACTTACCTTGCATTCTTGTCTGTATGTCATTTACCTTGCCTGCCCTTAGCTCACTACACACCTTATCTTTTAAACCAAAACCCATTCAAAACCAAATCTTCATAACCCTGTGGGCCAAATTGTTTCCGATTGCTCTGTCTGACCAACATGTTAGTTAAGGTACCTACTAGGACATGATTGTGACCTACAGAGACCAGACAAACAGACTTGTTAGAATTAACCCAGACGAACCTATCGAAATTCTAAGTTCTGAGGGAGACAGTCCAGATCAACCAGAAACAATGGGAGAACCACGTACCCTCAAGGATTATATGTACCCAACTAGAGCCAGTCAACCTTCTTGTATTTGCTGCCGAGGCTAATGGCCATTATGAGCTGAAATCTAGCACAATACAGATGCTTCCTATTTTTAGAGGTGTTGAGAATGAAAACCCGTACCACCACGTGAGAGAATTCGAGGAAATTTGTGGAACTCTGCGTTTCACTCAAATGACCGACGAAACCCTGAAGTTAAGGCTTTTTCCTTTCTCCCTGAAAGATAAGGCAAAGGCCTGGCTCTATGCTTTACAGCCTCAATCCATCATGACATGGGATGACCTCATAAAGGAGTTTTTCAAAAAGTTTTTCCCGAACCACAAGACTGCGACAATTCGTCAAAGTCTGAATAGCTTTGTGCAATTAGAAGGTGAGACCTTAGCTAGATACCTGGAGAGATTCAATGAATTATTGCTCCAATGTCCCCATCATGGTTTTGAAAAATGGAGACTTGTGCAAATTTTGTATGAAGGTCTAGATGTGTCCACCCGAACAACGGTTGAGTCGATGTGTAATGGTCTATTCGTAGATAAAACTGCTGACGCGTCTTGGGACTTCTTGATTGAAGTAGCTGAAAAGACGCAACAGTGGGAATCCATCCGTGAAACCAGAAAGACTACATCCGAAGCAAAGGCTTTTAGGATTGAAGCGGATTTTGAGGGTAGAGCAAACATGGCATCAATAGTTAGGAGATTAGAAGAGTTAGAACTACATAAAAATTCAAAACCTTCCACCACTACTCTCCGAGAACAGGTCGCTTTCTGTTTGTGCTGCTTGTAACGACCCCAACCATCAATTCCAAAATTGTCCGATTTGCTTGCAGTCCAGGAGTCTAGGCTTGAACAGGCACATGCCATGTTTCAAAACCAGAGCATAACCCTTATTCACAGACCTACAATCCAGGATGGAGAAACCACCCTAACTTTTCATGGTCAAAAGGACCCACTCAAGGAGGACCAACCCATCCTCAACCCAATCAGAGCTATCAAAACAATCAGGGATATCAGAACAATCAAGGTTATCAACACCCGAGAAACCCTCAACAACAATCAAACTCTCAACAACAATCATATCCTCAACACAATACCGACAAGAGATTATCCACCTAGAGGAAATGTTCCAGAGTTTGATGCAAAGTCAGAAAAATCTAGATCAAAAGATGGATCAAATATGTGAGAGAGAAAAGGGTAAACTTCCGAGCCAACCCCAACAAAATCCAAAGAGGATATTTCAAACAGGCACAACATCCTGCACTGAAACCTCACCTGATCAAATCCATGCCATTACCACCCTCCGAAGTGGTAAAGTCATCGAGAACAACGTGGGCGAACCTAATGGTCTGATACAAATTCCACGTTGTCTCCACAACCCCAGAAAACCAAAGAATCTGAGCAAGTTGGAAAATCTGACAATTCTACTGCTGTGAATGTCCCTTTGCCAACTCATCTTCCTGTTGCTCCATTTCCTCAAAGATTGATCTATCAACAGAAAAGTACCCATTACAATGAGATGTTAGATCTGTTCAAGAGAGTCAACATCAACATTCCTTTTCTTGAAGCAATCAAGCAAATCCCTGCTTATGCCAAATTCCTCAAAGACTTGTGTACTCAAAAGCGCAAGCTCAATGTGCAAAAACGTGCTTTCTTAGCTGAGCAGGTGAGTTCCATCATTCTGAACAAAACTCCACCCAAGTTTAGGGATCCAGGATGTCCAACAATTTCTTGCACTATAGGAGAACACACGGTCAATAAAGCGTTATTAGACCTAGGTGCAAGTGTTAACCTACTGCCATATTCTGTTTATGAGCAGTTAGGTCTTGGGGAGTTGAAACCAACATCTATCACTCTACAACTGGCAGACCGATCTGTCAAGATTCCTCGTGGAGTGGTGGAAGATGTTTTGATCAAGGTTGACAAATTCTATTTTCCCGTAGACTTCATTGTCTTAGACACTCAACCTGTACAAAACCCAGACTGTCACATTCCTGTCATCTTAGGACGTCCTTTCTTGGCTACGTCCAACGCGATCATCAACTGTCGGAATGGAGTGTTAAAACTGTCTTTTGGTAACATGACGGTAGAATTGAATGTGTTCGATATTAGTCAACAACCTGTGAATCTTGATGATGATGATGTGCATGAAGTTAATATGATTGAAGGATTAATGCAAGATTCGTTGACTAACATTCTATCCGTTGACCCCTTTCAAGCATGTATGGAGAACTTTAACCCTGATTTCTATGATGATGCATACTGTAGTGACGTCCTATCTCTGCTCGAATCTGTACCTCAAATGGACGTCACTGAAAGGAAATATGAAGTGGAACAACCCCTATTCTCTGATTCCAAGCTTATTCCATCCATTGTTGAGCCACCCAAGCTTGAATTGAAACCATTGCCTAGTACGTTGAAGTACGCATTCCTAGGTTCTTCTGATACTTTACCTGTCATTATTTCATCATGTTTAGACACGGAACAGGAAAGTAAGCTTTTAGAAGTACTTAAGGAACACAAAGAGGCCTTAGGATGGACCATCTCAGATCTCAAAGGAATTAGTCCCACCATTTGCATGCACCACATTAACCTTGAAGAGAATGCCAAACCATCGAGGGAAATGCAAAGGAGACTTAATCCTAACATGAGAGATGTAGTCAAAGGAGAGATCCTGAAACTACTTGATGCGGGTATCATATACCCAATTCCCGATAGCAAATGGGTTAGTCCCATTCAAGTTGTGCCTAAGAAGTCAGGCATTACTGTTGTTCAGAACGACAAGAATGAATTAGTCCCTACTCGTACAATCACAGGATGGCGAGTATGCATCGACTACAGGAAGTTGAACACAGTAACAAGGAAGGATCACTTCCCGCTCCCTTTCATTGACCAAATGCTAGAACGTGTGTCTGGACACAGTCACTACTGTTTTCTAGATGGCTTTTCCGGTTATAACCCCATTTTGATTGTGGAGATTTTTGATGTTTGGGGGATAGACTTCATGGGTCCATTTCCCATGTCTGACAGCAAGTTGTACATCCTAGTCGCAGTTGATTACGTTTCTAAGTGGGTAGAAGCCATAGCAACCAGAACAAATGACCACAAGGTGGTACTTTCATTTCTAAAGGAGAACATATTTTCACGTTTTGGTACCCCTAGAGCTATCATCAGTGACGGCGGTTCACATTTTCGTAACAAGTACTTTGAGTCTTTAGTACGCAAGTATGGCATAACTCACAAGGTTGCTACTCCGTACCACCCTCAGACTAGTGGACAAGTGGAAGTGTCTAATAGGGAAATTAAGCACATTCTGGAGAAGACGGTCAACCCGTCCAGGAAAGATTGGTCATTGAGATTGAATGATGCTTTGTGGGCCTATAGAACAGCTTATAAGACACCAATTGGCATGTCCCCCTATCGTCTAGTGTATGGAAAGCCGTGCCATCTACCTGTGGAATTAGAACATCGTGCCTACTGGGCAATCAAAGAGCTGAACTTTTCTCTGGACGAAGCTGGAATTCAAAGGAAACTTCAACTCAACGAGTTGGAAGAATTGAGAAATGAGGCTTATGACAGTGCCAAGCTGTACAAGCAGAAGATGAAGATATTTCATGAAGCGTATTCTGCGCAAATCCTTCACTCCTGGTCAGAAAGTCTTGCTGTATGACTCCCGATTACATCTTTTTCCAGGAAAACTGCGTTCCAGATGGAAGGGTCCGTACCTAGTACGCACAGTTTTTCCTCATGGAGCTGTAGAGCTGGAGGATGTCTCCAACAAGAACGTTTTCAAAGTCAACGGGCAGAGATTAAAGCCATTCCTTGAGCCATTTCCACCCGACATTGAAACAACCGACCTGGAGGACCCAGTCTATGTGGACTAAACTGGTCCACTCTTTCCCTAAATAACCAAACAGTTTTCCAAATTTCCCTAAAAACCAAAATTTTTCGTTTTCCCATCAAAACCAAATGTATCCCAACAAAACCAAATTTTTTCCAAAAAGTCCAATCCCATTAAAAACCAAAATTTTCTTGTAGATAATGTGTTAGTTAAATTTCCTTTTGTGTATTTTGTGCTCATCCATTGTGACTGCTAATATGATGGATTTTTGCCTTGAAATAACGGAGTTTTAATCGAGCTACCACCGTACAATCGGGTATTCTCTCTCCTTTTACTCTACTCAGCATGTTCCTCTTCATATATTGTTTTATAATTCTTTCCATTTTTGAAACATTGAGGACAATGTTTAGTTTAGGTTTGGGGGTATAGAGTAGATACCATGATAATTTGCATAATTGAAAACGAACTCCTTCTTTTTGAAAAAATTGAAAAATTCCAAAAAAAATTAAAAAATCAAAATTCAAAAAAATTAAAAAATGAAAAAATCATAAAAATGGAGCTCATTTACCTTGAAATGTTGACTCTTGTGCAAATATGTATTTTTATTAGGAGTCTTAGTCTAGATATTTAGGCACCCTGATTCTAGCACAATTCACATAGTGATAAGAAATTTGCACGCGCACGATCTACCAATACATGTATGGCCTCGATCTTCAAGGTGTTTGATAGGAAGTTACGATTGCCAATCACTTTAGAATACTGAACGAAACTTGACTAGCTTGTTCTTTGGTTGGTTGGGATAGAAGGTGGAGGTTACATTAAGAAAGACAACCATCGAATTTAACTGGGTGCATCAAAAAGGGCTACCTCTTGCAAAGTGTCATGTAATTTTTGTTTCCTTTTGTTTGTATCAAAAGTGTAACAAAAAAAAAAAAAAAAAATTCAAAAAAAAAAAAAAAAAAAAAAAAATATCAGAAAATACAAAAAAAAATCAAGTATTTATCAATTCCATCATCTCTTGTTCCAAAAATAAAAAGAGAATGTCAATGTAAATAAGAGTCATGTAAATAGTCATTTTGTTGTTGTAAGCAAGGAGGGTGTATGCCATTGATGTACAACGCGAGTAATTGTGAAATACCTCCAACTCATTCACAATTCTCGTAAAGTCCGGACAGCTAGCTAGATTTCGACCTCAGTTCTTAGCCTGAGAAACTATCTCTTGGTGATTAGTAGTCATGACTTCAGATCTTTCTTTACACATGTGTAGATACACTTTACACTCTTATCACATGTCTTTTTGTTATCAGTGCTAGGATTGTGCCTTCGATAGCTAGATTGACATCTCCATTTTGCTGTGAGCTTAACTGTTTTGCACATGTCACATTTGATGGAATCTGAGCTTATATTTTGACCTAGTTTGTAGGTACTCTGGTAAACCTTCACGAGACTTCAACTCGTCCACTAGGGACACTTAGTGGTTTAAAAGGCTTAGTGCATACGCTAAATGCATTCGAGAGACCAGCGACAGTGGTATAGTTAGGATTTCCTTAGTTTTGTTTTACTTGAGGACAAGTAAAATTCAGGTTTGGGGGTATTTGATGAGTGCCAAATATTGTATATATTTATCCCTTTTTGTTGGCATTTAACTCATCTTTTGTGCATTAATTCTACATTTTATCCCATATTCTGTATTTTCATTGTTTTCAAGAATAAATATTTTATTAATTAATTTTGCATTTTTAGGTAATAAATAAAGTTCGGATGAGTCGCGGAGCGAAAAGAGCAGAAAAGTAGTGAAAAGCCGGGAGAAATTACGCAAGGAAGCCGCGAAGAATGGTGCGCACAACCTCATTTTCTACACACAAAAGCGCCTCCTTTCTCAGCCATCAGATCAGTTCTCAGAAGCATCCGATGGTCGCTCCTTCATAGAGCATCAAAATCTGAAGTCTCTGCCAAGCACCACAGCGCTGAAATTCCAAGCCTTCAGATTAGATGGTAGTTGAATCCGACGGTCGCTCCCTTGCTATGCATCGAAGTTTGATATCTCCGCCTAACACTACAACACCTAACTCCATCTGGCGTCGTTGATTTTGTTGTATTATATAATCCAGCGGTCGCTACAAACTTCACTTCATCTCACCGTCCGATTGATCTTTCATCTCCCTATCCCACGGCTCAGCGTCGCAGATCATCAAACTCGATACACTCGCCTCACACCCTAGCGACCGAGCACCTACACCTCAAACAAACGCACCCTTCCCTTTCTCCATCGAACCATCTCCTCCATCACCCCCCTCTGCAGAACCACCATACCCCGTACCACCACCATGTCCGTCTCCATCACCACCACCTCACCCCAAATCACTCCACTATTTTCTCCCCAACTCTATTCTACCTAAACCCATCACGTACCATCTCTTTAGCATCACTAATAACCTCAATTTCTCATCTCTCTGCCTGAAACCCTAGGTGAGAAATTGGGGATATAAATGATGATTAAAGCATCAATTGGAGCTCGAGAGGAACGAGAAGAAGCAGGAGAAGATTGGGTCGACGAGATGGAGTGAATATCTCATCAACAGTAGGTAAATCAATTTCACCAAACCCTAGTTCTACTGATTTTGGGGGAAAATTGGGGGAAAACCCTAAATGGGTAATTGGGTATAAATTGGTGTTGTGTGGAGTGTGTGAAGGACACTGTATACCTCTCTGGACTAGCCAGTAGAGATTTTGCTACAAATTTTTTTTATAAAATTGAATTTTAGTTGCTTGTCAGTTATCAGTTGAGTATTGCATATGTTTTAGTTGTCTGATATGTTGCAATTTGTGTCTAATTTATATCATATGATGAATGTGAATGTTTTATACATGGTTAGCATGAGCTAATCAGCTTCAGGCCAAGGTTCAGTGAAGCCTTGTGCACTGTCAAGTGTAAATGAGCTAGGATAGTTCTTCCCTGTATGTTTTTGATTGTGCAAATGAGAGATGCCAATGCTCATAGAGCCTGTGATTGGCTGTACTGTCAAAAGACAGCCAATGCTAGGGGTAGACTAGTGAGCAATTTGGTGTTCTTCCATTTCTAGTTGTATGCTTAGGAATGAACATAACCTAGAAACATGTCACTTGATTAGGACACAAGGTGGATCATATGCCTTGGCTTACCCACCACTTCTCTTTCAGTCAATTATAATTTCAGTCCTGTGTGTTTGCTTCCTGATCAGTTATTTTCTTCAGTTAATTTTCTTGCTTTTTATTTTCTTGCACCTTGTAGCTTTTGTGCACTGAAGTCAGTGCATAATACTCACCCTGCCCTTGGCTGCCAAGCCTTGGTTATTTGCTGCTTTTCTTGGCTGTTTCTTTGCTGCTTTATCTTCCAAGCCTTGGTTATTGTCTGTTTTTCTTTACTTACCTTGCATTCTTGTCTGTATGCCATTTACCTTGCTTGCCCTTAGCTCACTACACACCTTAGCTAGGAAAACTTCTTATATGCTCCTCTCCCTGTGGACAAACCCCTACTCCCCCTTTTATTACAAATCTTGACCTTGTATACTTGCAAGTGTTTTGTGTGCTTCCCATTTTCACACCAGTTTCCTCGTTAACAAAATTCTGGTGTCTGTGTTATTTCTTTTCCGCATTATATTTTGTTATATAATTGAAATAGCACAGATTGTGCGTTAAGATCAATCAATTAGAATATCCAACCTTTGCTTGTTGATTTACACTGATTGACACTTGAACATTGGTATTTGGTACCGTTCAAGTAATTCCTCTTATATTCAATCGAGCTCGCAGATTTTTATTTGCTGATTGCGGATTGAATTAAGAGTTAGAGATATTAAACTCTTTGATATACTTTATTCTAGATTAAGTCTGACTGTCTAGTTGATTCTCTAGAAAGTGTATTGGAGTAAGTCCTCTCAGATTTCCAAACGAATTGTTAGGTGTGGTTGTTAGACCCCAGCATTTTCAATTGGTATCAGAGCAGGCAAACACATTAAAGACCTCATAAGTCTGTGTTTGTAGCGATCTGATTATGGACGAGTCTATCTCTAATAACGTACCAGGTCAGAAATTACCAGATGTTTTTCAAAGCTTGGATTCACCTGAGAGAACTGTCACATCTATATCAATATCAAAACATTCTCTTAATGTAAAAAATGTTGATAACTGGGAAACACTCCAAGAAGAATAGTTGGATGAACTTTCTGATGAAGGTGATTCAGATATTGATAGATATGTTGATGTTGAAGTCTTTGTTAGAGCATTACTCGTTCGAACTCGCATGCGTTGCTATCTCAAGCATGTTTTTCCATGTTAGTGATGAAAACTATAAGTCTTGATTTCTAGTCTACTATAGCTAAGTCTCAGACTAGGATAGAAAGTGTAGTTGATCTCAAGGACTTCATGGCGATTCATCATACAAGAAGAAGAACTACTCAAGAAACCGGTGGAACTTCTCGACAAAAAGGTATGTGAAGACTTGAACTTATCTGTCACTCAAAAGTTTATCTACTCTATCACCTACTTCTTGAGACAAAAAGTCGTATGCTATATATAGACTTAGATTATACGTATTTGGTATTTCGAGCCGAGTATACCTCTCCTATCTATATCTCGAAATATGAGTTGGTCAGCGTTTCGCTTCGACCATGTTTATCTTTACCTAGTGACGTAAGTCATGATATTTTTCAATCACTTTGAAAATTGCTTTGACGAGAAATGGTGTAACAACTGTATAACGTCCTCTAAGAATGTTTCAATGGTTGGAATTAGAGTTTAGATTACATACCCAATGATGGACATAAGTATTGTTGTGGAAACACATATGTGCATAAGTCCTAGCCCTTTGATCCAAAGTTTACGAACTTTGTTGATCAAGAGAAACCGGAAGAATGGCTTGTTGCCAAGTCCGCAAACTTCCGAACTTCTCATCCCGAGAAATTATGCTGGATATGAAAAACTAGCAGCGTCCGCGAACCCAGTCCGCGGAAAGTCTTTGCCGAGATTTTCTGCTGGAGTTTGTAAACTCTGCCCAGTTGCTTAAGTCCGCGAACCTAGTGTGCGAACTTAAGAAGGTTATATATCTGAAAATGATTTCTGAACTTAAACTTATAAAGACTAAGGAATGCAATTTGCAAACCGTGGCTATAAAGTTCATGAACCGATTCGAGTGAATCAAATCATCTTTACTTCAATTGTGTCTTGTGTAGTACATAAGATTTCCTTGCAATTGAAAAACTCTTTAACTAGTTCATTTGAGTCATTTGAACTAGTTATGGTGAAGAAAAATATGGTTGGTATGAAATGCTCATCTGGCTAACCTTTTGGCTAACTATTGTTGAACCAACAATGTACACGTTTGGGTACGGTTAACAAACCTAGAAGCGTGCATTTCATTTGTGTATAACAAGCTAAGTTTTCGATCTAACGATTGAGAAATATTAGCTTGAATCTAAATCAGGTTTTCATCTAACGGTGGATATTGTTTGCTTTGTGACCAAGGCGAAACCCTGATTTGAAAGACTATATAAGGGGACATCTAGCAACTCTGCAAAACTAATACCCACACTTCACGTGTGATACTAGTTTGCGTGATAGAGTCGTTTCTCCTTTAATCTTTGGTTTTCTTCTTCTAAAACCAGGTTAACGACTTAAAGACTTCATTGGGATTGTAAAGCCATATCGATACTACTTTTATCGTAGTTGTGTGATCTGATCTTGCATCTTCTATCGTACGAGTAAAATCAGATTGATTGGCTTGAGATTAATATCTCCGATAGGCAAGATATAAAAAGTAGTCACAAACATCTTAGTCTCATTGTTTGTGATTCCGCAACATCTTGTTTCGCTACCATAAAATTAAGATTGTTGTGAGGTGATTGATTTATCTCGGCTGTTCTTCGGGAATATAAGACCGGATTATCAATTGGTTCCTGTTCACCTTGATTATTATCAAAAAACGGAACAAAAACTTTAGGGTTTTTCTGTGGGAGACAGATTGATCCTTTGATAGACTTGTCTGTGTGAGACAGATTTGTTTATTCTCAAAGCCTGCGATTTTGGGTCGTAGCAACTCTTAGTTCTGGGCGAGATCCGCTAAGCGAATCAAGTGCGCAGTATCCTACTGGGATCAGAGGCGTAGGGAGTACAAATGTACCTTGGATCAGTGGGAGACTAATTGGGGTACAACTACAGTCCAGTCCGAAGTTAGCTTGGAGTAGGCTAGTGTTTGTAGCGGCTTAATACAATGTATGTTTAACCTGGACTAGGTCCCGGGGTTTTTCTGCATTTGCGGTTTCCTCGTTAACAAAATTTCTGGTGTCTGTGTTATTTCAGTTTCCGTATTATATTGTTTTATCTTTATAATTGAAATAATACAGGTTGTGCATTAGATCAACAATTAGAGTAATCCAACCTTTGGTTTTTGATTGTCATTGATTGATCCTTGGATATTGGTCTTTGGTACCATCCAAGTTATTCCTTGTATTTGATTAGTACTCGCAGTTTCTGTTTGAGGAAATCAAATCAAGAGAGAGAGATATAAACTCGTTGATGTACTTTTAGTTGATTGAGTCTTGTTAATTCTCTTAAAAGTATATTCGAGTCTGTCCATACAGATTACTAAGCGAAATATTGGGTGGTGTTGTTAGACCCCCGCTTTTTCAATTGGTATCAAAGCAGGCAAACACGTTCAAGACCTTACAAGTCTGTGTTTGTAGCGATCTGACTCCATGGACAGAGGTGTTATCTCTATTAACGTACCACCAGTCTTCGATGGCTCTAATTACTTATGGTGGAAAGTTGTTATGCGAGATTTTCTTAAAGCGCATGATTTTCAATCATGGGTATATGTTGTTAATGGCTATGATGCCCCCGTTGTGGCAGTTGGAGATGTAAACGTTCCCAAGAATATTGGTGAATATAATCCTGCCGAGATACTTGCTGCAAAGCAAAATTCTGACGGTTTGAATGCCATTATCCCAAATCTTCAGCACCATGTGTCAAATTGTACTAGGTCTAAAGACGCTTGAGATATCTTAGAAACCGTATTTGAAGGAAACTCCAGTGAAAAGGAAGCTAGGCTTCAAAACCTTAATTCCGATTGGGAGAACCTTTGTATGGCAGATGAAGATACATTTAATGAGTTTAATCATAGAGTGTCTGAAGTTGTTAATGCATCTTTTGCATTGGGTAAGACTATTCTTGAAAAGGACATTGTGATGAAAATTCTCAGATCGCTGCCATCTAGATACGAGTCTAAGAAGCATGCCATCGTTGAGGGAAATAACCTTGATAATCTTTCCAGAAATACATTGGTTGGAAAGCTAAAGATCTTTGATCATGAGCGTACATCCAAAATCGGAAAGGATGTTGCCTTTAAAGAACAAAAGAAGACTAAGTTACTTGATAAAAGTAAAGTGTTTATGTCTCTGAGGATGATCAGTCTGAGGGTGATTTTTTGGTTGAAGATCTTGACAAATCAGCCTCCTTGATCACAAGACAGTTTAGGGATCTTCTATTGAAGAGAGAAGTAAAAGGTTTTCAAGAGACAAACCTAGGTCGTCAGATAAACCTCACAATCCCGTTCCTCCTAAAAACAAGGATGCTGACGAGGTTGATGTCGAGGATATGCCACAGTGCTTTAAGTGTAAAGGTTTTGGTCATTTTACAAACGAGTGCCCAAATCGTAAAAAAACACTGAGAACAAAGGTTTTGTTGCACCACTTGATGAGATGTCTGAGATCTCTGATTCTGATGAAGATAGGAAATCAAGTGCTGGTCTTCTATGTGAAAACATTGATTTTGATAATTGTAACAATACATATATCAACCTTGATGGTTTCGTTGAAGAAGAGAATCCAATCAAGCTGGAAGAATCAATTGACCCATTCTTTGGAAACTCTGGTTGTAATGTTTCAGGATCTACTATGTGTCTGGCTTCTTTCACACCACAGATGCCTGAATACTATCCAAGTTTGACGTGCTCGTTTTGTTCTCAGAAGGGTCATGAACTATCAATATGTTACAAGTACAAACATCAAGTCAGGCACGCCAACAAACTTCAATGAATATCAAATCGATTGGCAAGGAAGCTTAAACTTGCTCAGAAGACTGCTGAGGTATATAGGATTTTATCTTCGTCTGAGAAGTTGGTTTCCAAAGATAAAATAAGACCATTAGAGAAGAAGGTATGGTCAAATCGCTTTGATAGACAGGAGTCTGAGGATTCCTCTCAAGAGGAAAATGGTGGACAAATTGTTGTTCACCACAGCACAAATTAATTGTGTTGTTTGGTAAATCTTGTCTCATGTGCCTGATCAAAAAGAGACAAGATTGTGTACCGCTTAGGCTTTAGAAAAAGTTTTTTTTTCTTTTTTCTTAGGATTGTTTTTCATGTCTATCAAATAAAGTAAAGGGTTATTATCTAAAATTCTACTCTTTATAGGGTTTAGAATTGGGCATCCACGAACCTGTTTAAAGGTTGCGAACCCTACATTCCTTTTTCCTATTTGATATCTTTTATATCTTAAGAATGCTTGATGAGATTGTGAATTCCACTCACAAAAACCAGTTGTTTATAACTGTTCTCTAAGCATCATGTCTTTGGATGGAAAGGATGTCAATATGATTGTTAAACCATCAATCAAGGAAAAAGAGAAATCTCCAGTAACTCCTTCCTAAGCCAGGGGCTGTCCCTTCTAACTCTCAGAAGTTTTCCGATGTTCTTGATGAGTTTAAGGAAGTAAGAAAGGAGATTAGTGAAATAAAGGCTTGCGTTTTAAGATCTTTGGAAATTCAAAATGCCCTGGTTCGACATCATCAGCCAAGATGGTTTGTTGGTATTGACTCCTTCCTCCACGAACCTTATATTCCGATAGCTGTTGACGTCAAGGAGTTCGGGAATGATAAGGAATTTCTCAAAGATATTGTTTCCTAGTATGTCTTCTTTTTGGTTTAGTTGGAAGAATAACTAGTGCTTGAATAGCAATGATTGTGACTACACATAACTATTATTTTTCATTTTCTTGTTCGTTTTTAGGTTTATTTGGTTTAAATTCTAAAAACATTTGGAGGATGATGGTTTGCAGTATTTAATCTTTATGATTTGTTGTATTGCAATTTGTTATGGGATATTGGTGTTTACGTCCGTGAACTATGTTGTCCCATATTTTGTCAAAAGTAAAGTCGTTCATGATCGGTATTAGACTTTTGACATATACAAAAGTTAAGCCTATATTGTCAATTCTTTGATGGAAGATAGGTTAAAATCTTTTGTGTTCAAAGATTATGTCTATTAAAAAAAATTATGCAAATAGTGATGGAAGATAGAATGAATCCTTGTGTATTCCACAGTATTGATCTTCACTGATCCATATTTTATGTAATACTGTGAGGCTTCTTAATGTGTCTTATGTTGAGCACGATACAACCAAGTTGATTAATTTTTGATTAGCTTTGTTGGTTGTTCTGTAAGGTACTTTATGTTGAGCATTCTTGAATTAAATTAATCATCTTGTTTATTTATTTAGTTATTGCTCCATAAGTCTTTTTATGTCGAGCAAAACAAATGACAATTAAATTGATCATTTTTGTAATTATTTTGGTTGTGCATTCCAATTAGATTAATTATGGGTTCTCTTGTAATTAATCTAGTTGAGTATTTTCATACTCCGTAAGATTCCTCTTATGTTGAGTATATGAACGACTATCCTATTCATTTTCTAATGGGTATGTTAGTCGTATGCTTCGTGAGTTCTCTTATGTCGAGCATAATCAATTAAGTTGATCACTTGTGATTAATTTGATTGAGTTTTTGGATGTAGAAAATCATTCTCATGGTTTTTGGCGTCCAATAAAAATCCTTCTTTTCTTTTGAAATTAAGGTCGCTCTTGTTGTTCCCTTGGGAATGACATCAAATGAGAGAGAGTTCTTTTGAACTTGTGCTTAATGGTCATATCTTGAGGGGTGTGCGGTTGTGGAATTTTAAAGGGGTTATCTTGTATCTTTGAACTCCTTGATGAATGCTATTAGCTTCGGCTATATGATTGCATCTAAATTAGATGGTATGTATTTTCTTTTAGTCATGAAATGTCTCTTACAGGGGAGTGGTTTCCATGTGAGATGGAGTATTGACTAAGGGGGACTGATACATATCACCATAGTATTATTGTTGAAGTTGTGATACAATTGGACTTTGACACTGTGCAATAATACTATGACACTGTATAACAATGATCGAGGCCGATGCTTTCTCATTGTTATAGCTACGGATCTTCAACAACGGTGATGCTAAACTTACAACCTTTGGGATCATTGGATTACTTGGAAGTGAAGAAGATTTCGAGGAGTGTTGAAGATTAGACATGTGGAATAGGAGCTACTAAAGTTTATTTATCTTTTTTGTATTCCATATGTATTGATAGTTCCGTCACTAAAATTGACAAAGGGGGAGATTGTTAAAGCATTGCTCGGTCGAACTCACATGCGTTGCTATCTCAAGCATGTTTGTCAATGTTAGTGATCAAAACTATAAGTCTTGATTTCTAGTCTACTATAGCTAAGTCTCGAACTAGGATATAAAGTGTAGTTGAGCTCAAGGAATTCATGGAGATTCATCATACAAGAAGAAGAACTACTCAAGGAACCGATGGAACTTCTCGACAAAAAGGTGTGTGAAGACTTGAACTTATCTGTCACTCAAAAGTCTATCTACTCTATCTCCTACTTCTTGAGACAAAAATTCGTATGCTATATATAGACTTAGATTATACACATTTGATATTTCGAGCCGAGTATACCTCGCCTATCTATATCTCGAAATATGTGTTGGTAAGCGTTTCTCTTCGACCATGTTTATCTTTACCTAGTGACGTAAGTCATGATATGTTTCAATCACTTTGAAAATTGCTTTGACGAGAAATGGTGTAACAACTGTATAACGTCCTTTAAGAATGATTCAATGGTTGGAATGAGAGTTTAGATTACATAACCAATGATTTACATAAGTATTGTTGTGGAAACACATATGTGCATAAGTCCTATCCCTTGAACCAAAGTTTGCGAAATTTGTTGATCAAGAGAAACCGGAAGAATGGCTTGTTGCCAAGTCCGCGAACTCAGTCCGCGAACTGCCGAACTTCTTATCCCGATAAATTCTGCTAGAGTTGACAAACTAGTTGCGTCCGCGAACCGGCAGAAAGTCTTTTCCGAGATGTTTTGCTGGAGTTTGTAAACTCTGCCCGGTTGCATAAGTCCGCGAACCTAGTGTGCGAACTTAAGAAGGTTATATATCTGAAGATGATTTCTGAACTTAAACTTATAAAGATTAAGGAATGCAATTTACAAACCGTGGATATAAAGTTCATGAACCGATTCGAGTGAATCAAATCATCTTTGCTTCAATTGTATCTTGTGTAGTACATAAGATTTCCTTGCAATTGAACAACTCTCTAACTAGTTCATTTGAGTCATTTGAAATCGTTATGGTGAAGAAGAATATGGTTGGTATGAAATGCTCATATGGCTAACCTTTTGGTTAACTATTGTTGAACCAATAATGTACAGGTTTGGGTACGGTTAACAAATATAGAAGCGTGCATTTAATTTGTGTATAACAAGCTAAGTTTTCGATCTAACGGTTGAGAAATATTGGCTTGAATCTAAATCAGGTTTTCATCTAACGGTGGATATTGTTTGCTTTGTGACCAAGGAGAAACCCTGATTTGAAAGACTATATAAGGGGACATCTAGCAACTCTGCAAAACTAATCCCCACACTTCACGTGTGATACTAGTTTGCGTGATAGAGTTGTTTCTCCTTTAATCTTTGGTTTTCTTCTTCTAAAACCAGGTTAACGACTAAAAGACTTCATTGGGATTGTGAAGCCAGACCGATACTACTTTTATCGTAGTTGTGTGATCTGATCTTGCATCTTCTATCGTACGATTAAAATCAGATTGATTGGATTGAGATTAATATCTCTGATAGGAAAGATATAAAAAGTAGTCACAAACATCTTAATCTCATTGTTTGTGATTCCGCAACATCTTGTTTCGCTACCATACAATTAATATTGTTGTGAGGTGATTGATTTATCTAGGCTGTTCTTCGGGAATATAAGACCGGATTATCAATTGGTTCCTGTTCACCTTGATTATTATCAAAAGACGGAACAAAAACTTTAGGGTTTTTCTGTGGAAGACAGATTGATCCTTTGATAGACTTGTCTGTGTGAGACAGATTTGTTTATTGTCAAAGCCTGCGATTTTGGGTCGTAGCAAATCTTAGTTCTGGGTGAGATCCGCTAAGCGAATCAAGTGCGCAGTATCCTACTGGGATCAGAGGCATAGGGAGTACAACTGTACCTTGGATCAGTGGGAGACTAATTGGGGTACAACTACAGTCCAGTCCGAAGTTAGCTTGGAGTAGGCTAGTGTTTGTAGCGGCTTAATACAGTGTATGTTTAATCTGGACTAGGTCCCGGGGTTTTTCTGCATTTGCGGTTTCCTCGTTAACAAAATTTCTGGTGTCTGTGTTATTTCAGTTTCCGTATTATATTGTTTTATCTTTATAATTGAAATAATACATGTTGTGCGTTAGATCAACAATCAGAGTAATCCAACCTTTGGTTGTTGATTGTCATTGATTGATCCTTGGATATTGGTCTGTTTGAGGAAATCAGATCAAGAGAGAGAGAGATATAAACTCGTTGATGCACTTTTAATTGATTGAGTCTTGTGGATTCTCTTAAAAGTATATTCGAGTTTGTCCATACATATTGCTAAGCGAAATATTGGATGGTGTTGTTAGACCCCCGCTTTTTCAGTCTTAGAGTATGTTAAGGCTCTGAATTCATTGGAAAAGAATAAGATGAAAACTTCTCATGTAACACCTCTTATGACTCCTCTCTGTCGAAAAAAAAAGCAGTTGAGAAGATGTTACGCAGGCGTTTATGTTTCGAATCGTCCTGACGAATCGATCCTCAAGGATTCTGAGGAAAACCTACGTATGAAGTCACTTGAATGTGATAATCTTTATCAAAAGTACTTTTTGTTGGAAGAGAAACTTGCAGAATCTGAAGCAAGGATTAACTCTCAACAAGTTAGTTTTGATGACAGAGAAAGCGCTTTTCTCGCTCGAGAAAAACGTCTTGAGGCTGATTTAACTGCTGCTCTTGATAAAATCAAGATGTTGGAAGATGACTTGAAATATTTCAATACTAGTTCAAGCAACTTAACCACTATGCTAGGAGAAAGTAAACATCATCGTGATACACGAGGATTGAGTTATAAGGGAATAGATGCTCCAAGAATTAGGAAAGAGGTAAAATTTGTCAAGGCTAGTGATTCTTCTCAATAAAATGTTTCCACTGATGGAAAAGGTGAAATACCTTCACTAGTAGTTAAGGTTCAAAAGAGAAAAGTATATCAACTTCCAAAGTCAGCACACACGAATCGAAGTAAGAACATTCCTTATGTTTTCCACTATTGCGGAAATAAAGGTCACCTGGAAAGGAGATGTCGTTTCCGTATAAGGAATGAGAAACTTCATGATGTTCTTGTTTGGGCATCACAAGAAGTTGTGAAACCAAGATCATATGTTAAGACTAATCCCCTTAACGCTACAGGTTGTAACTGTCCAACCTCTAGGCAAAGGAATCAGTGCTGTGATAAATCTAGATTTGCATATAAACGTCGTATGAATCCTTTGCACAATCGTGATGGTTATCAAAAGGATAACTTCGTAAAGACTAAGACAAGATCCGATGCTCCCAATTGGAGAAATACTAACTTGCAAAATAATAGTCAATCCAATTCTCTTCCGATAAATCTTGAAGAGAGTAATGGAAAGAAGGTTCTGGTTTTTCCTAAACGCACTCAAAAGTGAGTACCAAAGAAAGCCAATGATTCCTTGAGTGTGAAAAGGAATGATCTTCCAGAAAATTCCATGACTTTGGAGAAGGCAATATCCATGATGTTGGAACTTAACAAGTTTTTTGGGAAAATGGAATTGGATGTGAAAGGCTCTAAAAACGATCTCTTTCATGATAATCCAAAGGTCACTTGTGGTGAGCAAGATATTGTTCACCCCAACACAACTTGATTGTGTTGTAAGTGCATCCTAACCAAGGAATGCCTACTATGTATACGGTGAGGGAAGCACGAAAAATGGGGCACACAGATTAAGTTCGATTAGGCCGTAAAATTCGATTAGATTCTTCTAAAACGGTATGTCTATAAACTTGAGCAGTATTTGTGTTTTTATTTGCTTAGACTACTTATACTGATCCACGTGCCTTGCTTATCGTTCATTTCTACCTAACTTGATATGTGTTTAAGGTTCTTATATGTTTAGGTTTGAAAATAGTAGTTAGGGATGTTTGGACTTCATGGTACACCTACCAGGTATGCATACCATCATTTAAAATCAAAATCCAGGGAGTTTAGTACGCATACCAATTTTCATACTGCTCCAAGTCATGAAAATTCGTTTGCAAACCCGTATGCATACTTGCACGTAGACTCGATATTCGGTAAACTTCTTTCGGCCGTATATTCTTCGTCCGAACTCGGATTTACCTCATTATTTATGCATTCTCTTCCCCAATGAATTCTCTTCAAGATGGATACGAGAAACATTAAATTTCGATGAGTTAACACTGGTATTTGTCCTATATCTTGTTTTCGAGTGTTTTGTTCCGTTTCGTCGCACTTGTTCCACTTCTCTTGGACTTGGGCACTTGGATTCTTGGAGTAATAATATTATAATCTAATTTTTAGCTTTTAAAAGAATGTTATTGGTGAATCACAAATAAGAAAGTTCAAGAATGGGCAGTAGTATGCATTATTATGGGATTCTTGAATGTTCACAATCGTCCTTTGTGAACTATGGTGCATGGTCGTTATTGACTTTGTATGTTCTTCTTTGTTAAGAAAATCATTTTATGGTAGCTATTCTTTGTGTAAACCCGGGTGAAAAAGATTGATTCTACCCTCTAAGGACAAATCTTCTTATATGTGCATTACGAGTTTGTCTTGATGCCTAGGAAACTTCTTATGAGAATTTATTCTTGTTTTGAGAAGGATTACCAGAGTTTGTAATAGCCATTATTGTGAGTACACATAGCTATGTCCAACGTTTTCATCTTCAATGTTTTTAGATTTATTTATTTAAATTCTAAAGTTTTTTTGGAAGATGATTTTTGCAGTATTAATCTTTATTGGTTTTATGTATTGCAATTTGTTATGGGATATGTATGTTTGCGTCTGTGAACTATGATTGTCCCATACTTTGTCAAAAGTTATCTTTTTCATATGTCGATATGCATGTATCGATAAAAGATCGATGAACTTTTGACAAACAAAAATTGAACCTACTGTGTCATTATGCAAATAATTGATGGAAGATAGGATGAATTTTTGTTTACAAAGATTATGTCTATTATATGTTGATATGCAAATAGTGACAAAAATAGAATGAATCTTTGTCTATTCCGCAGTATTGATCTTCCCTGATCCATATTTTATATAAATATTGTGTGGGTCCGTAAGTTCTCTTATGTGAGAATTTCCAACTAGATTAATCATGATTATTTTGTGGTTAATTTGGTTGAGTATTCCAATTAAATTATTCATGGGTTCTCTTGTGGTTAGTTTAGTTGAGAATTTTTGGATACAAAATCATTTCCTTTGTGATTTTTTGTGTCCAAAGAAATCCTTCTTTTCTTGTAAAAAGTAAGGTCGCTCTTGTTGTTCTTTCGGGAATGACATTTTATGGGGGAGAGTTCTTTTTGACTTGTGCTTAATTGCCAAATATTTGTGGGGGAGTGCGGCTGTGGAATACTATAGGGGTTATCTTGTATCTTTATAAACTCCTTGATGAATGCATTTAGTTTCGGCTTTATGATGGTATTCTCTTTTGGTCATGAAGTATCTCTATGAAAATTTCATGAGGATCCCACTAGTTTTCATACCTTTGCCAATTTATATTGACAAAAGGGGGGAGAATTAATGTATAGTGAGATACTACAAATACATATGGTTTACGGATCATTATATAAGGGGGAGTGATTTTCATGTCGAGATGAAGTATTGACTAAGGGGGAGTGGAGTTGTGATACAATTGAACTTTGATGTTGTGTAATAATACTATGACACTGTATAACAATGATTGAGAGAATTTATTTTCTCATTTTTATCGCTATGGATCTTCAACAACTATGATGCTGAACTTACAACCTTTAGGATCATGGAGTACTTTGAAGTGACGAAGATTTCGAGTCGCGTTGAAGATGCTAAGGAGATCAAGCATTTGGATGAGAAGCTACAATTTTTATTTATTTTGTAATCCATATATATTGATAGTTTTGTCACTAAAATTGACAAAGGGGGAGATTGTTAGAGCACTGCTCAGTCGAAATCGCATGCGTTGCTATCTCAAGCATGTTTGTCAATGTTAGTGATCAAAACTATAAGTCTTGATTTCTAGCCTATTTATAGATGTCTCGGACTAGGACATAGTTTATGTAGTTGAGCTCAGACTTCGCGGCGTTTATCACTTGAAGACGAAGAACTACTAAGGAGAGCTTGTGGAACTTCATCGACAAAAGGTATGTGGAGACTTAAACTCATCTATCACTTGGAAAGTCTATTTCTACTCTATCTCCTATATTGAGACATAAGTCGTGTTACGATATAGTTTTCTCTATACACATTTGAGATTTCGAGCGGAGTATATCTCGCTTACATATTTCTCGAAATATGTGTTGGTAAGCTTTCGCTTCGACCAAGTTCATCTTACGTCATGAGAAAATTTCCGAGTAACATCTTACATGGTTTGTGTGATACAATCATTTGGTGTAAGAAATGGAATGTTTGGATAATGATTATTTCAATATCTTGAAAATTGCTTTGATGCTAATAGTGTGTGAAAACGGCTATTCTCATTATAGAAGAATGTTTCAATGATTGAAATAAAGAGTTTAGAATATTGTAACCATCTTTGGATATAAGCATAGTGTGTTCGCACATTAATGTATAAGTCCAAAACCTAGAGCTTAACGTATGCATACTTGTGTGTATACAAAAAGGTTGTAGGAGACTGGGTAAGTATGCGTACCCGTACGCATACTGGCGGAAAGTTCACGTCCGTGAATTTCTGCTAAGTTTGAAAACTAAAACAAACCCAAATCTGGTTACTTAAGTACGCATACTTAAGTAGGTTACTTTCTAAAATCGGTTGTACATGAACCTAAAACATTTATCAATAAGGAATGCAATCTTTGCAAACCGTGGCTATAATGTTCATGTATTGATTCGAGTGAATCAAACCGATTTTTCTTCAATTGTGTTCTTGTATAAATCCACAAAAATATAGCAATTGAACAACTCTTTAATTAGTTTCATTTGAGTCATTTGAACTAGTTATGGTTAAGATGAATAAGGTTGATATGAGAGTAATCATATGACTAACCTCGGTTAACTATTTGTGAACCAACATGGTGTACACGTTTGGGTACGGTTACATAAACCTAAATGAGGGTACATTTTATTTGTGTGTAACAAGCTAAGTTCGATCTAACGGTTGAAATTTATTTGCTTGGTTGAATTAGGTTTTTCATCTAAAGGTGATTATTGAATGCTTTGTTACCAAGGTAACTTGGATTGCAAACTTCGATTTGAAAACTATATAAAGGAGAACTCTAGAAAATGGGAAACCTAGTACCCACACCTCTTGTGTGTTACTAGTTGCATAACTAGAGTCGATTCTCCTTTAACCTTAGGTTTCTTCTCGAGACCCTGTAGGTTAACGACTTGAAGACTTCATTGGGATTGTGAAGCCAGACCCAACTATTCTCTTTGTAGTTGCGTGATATGATCTTGTTGTTTCTATCGCGATTGAGTGCAATTGTAAAATTGTCTTGAGATTTATGTCTCCGATAGGCAAGATATAAAAGTAGTCACAAACACCTTCGTCTCATCGTTTGTGATTCCACAATAACTTGTTTCGCTAGTCGATTAAGTTTATTGTGAGATGATTGATAATACTAGGTTGTTCTTCGGGAATATAAGTCTTGTTTATCAATTGGTTCATGTTCACCTTGATTTATCAAAAGACGGAACAAAAACTATTTCTGTGGGAGATAGATTTATTCAATCCTATAGACTTTTCTGTGTGAGAAATATTTGTTTATCAAGTCTTCGAATATTTATCAAAATTACTTTTTGTTGGAAGAGAAACTTGCAGAATCTGAAGCAAGGATTAACTCTCAGCAAGATAGTTTTGATGACAGAGAAAGCGTTTTTCTCGCTCGAGAAAAACGTCTTGAGGCTGATTTAACTGCTGCTCTTGATAAAATCAAGATGTTGGAAGATGACTTGAAAAAGTTCAGTACTAGTTCAAGCAAGTTAACCACTATGCTAGGAGCAAGTAAAAATCATCGTGATACACGAGGATTGGGCTGTAAGGGAATAAATGCTCCAAGTATTAGCAACGAGGTAAAATTTGTCAAGGCTAGTGATTCTTCTCAATAAAAATTTTCCACTGATGGAAAAAGTGAAATACCTTCACTAGTAGTTAAGGTTCAAAAGAGCAAAATATATCAACTTCCAAAGTCAGCACACACGAATCGAGGTAAGAACATTCCTTATGTTTTCCACTATTGCGGAAATAAAGGTCACCTGGAAAGGAGATATCGTTTCCGTATAACGAATGAGAAACTTCATGATGTTCTTGTTTGGGCATCACAAGAAGTTGTGAAACCAAGATCATATGTTAAGACTAATCCCCTTAACGCTACAGGTTGTAACTGTCCAACCTTTAGGCAAAAGAATCAGTGTTATGATAAATCTAGATTTGCTTATAAACGTCATATGAATCCTTTGCACAATCGTGATGGTTATCAAAAGGATAACTTCGTAAAGACTAATACAAGATCCGATGCTCCCAATTGGAGAAATACTAACTTGCAAAAGAATAGTCAATCCAATTCTCTTCCGAGAAATCTTGAAGAGAGTAATGGGAAGAAGGTTCTGGTTGTTCCTAAACGCACTCAAAAGTGAGTACCAAAGAAAGCCAATGATTCCTTGAGTGTGAAAAGTAATGATCTTTTAGAAAATTCCATGACTATGGAGAAGGAAGTATCCATGATGTTGGAACTTAACAAGTTTTTTGGGAAAATGGAATTGGATGTGAAAGGCTCTAAAAGCGATCTCTTTCATGATAATCCAAAGGTAACTTGTGGTGAGCAAGATATTTTTCACCCCAACACAACTTGATTGTGTTGTAAGTGCATCCTCACCAAGTAATGCCTGCTATGTATACGGTGAGGGAAGCACGAAAAATGGGGCACACAGATTATGTTCGATAAGGCCGTAGAATTCGATTAGATTCTTCTAAAAAGGTATGTCTATAAACTTGAGAAATATTTGTGTTTTTATTTGCTTAGACTACTTATACTGATCCACGTTCCTTGCTTATCGTTCATTTCTACCTAACTTGATCTGTGTTTAAGGTTCTTATATGTTTAGGTTTGAAAATATTAGTTCGGGATATTTGGACTTCATAGTACACCTACCAAGTATGCATGCCATCATTTAAAATCAAAATCCAGTGAGTTTAGTACGCATACCCGTTTGCATACTTCTCCAAGTCATGAAAATTCGTTTGCAAACCCGTATGCATACGTGCACGTAGACTCGATATTCAGTAAACTTCTTTCGGCCGTATATTCTTCGTCCGAACTCGGATTTACCTCATTCTTTTTGCATTCTCTTCCTCATTGAATTCTCTTCAAGATGGATATGAGAAACCTTGAATTTCGATGAGTTAACATTGGTATTTGTCCTGTATCTTGTTTTCGAGTGTTTTGTTCCGTTTCGTCGCACTTGTTCCACTTCTCTTGGACTTGGGCACTTGGATTCTTGGAGTAATAATATTATAATCTAATTTTTAGCTTTTAAAAGAATGTTATTGGTGAATCACAAATAAGGAAGTTCAAGAATGGGCAGTAGTATGCATTGCTCTGGGATTGTTGAATGTTCACAATCATCCTTTGTGAACTATGGTGCATGGTCGTTATTGACTTTGTATGTTCTTCTTTGTTAAGAAAATCTTTTTATACGCCTTTGGGTTTTCACAGAAAGGACTGGCGCTGGGATTAACCTTTTATTAGCACGTAATAGTTAGAGTCATTCCCATACATAGTACCAAAAACTTCCATGAACTCTATTGATGTTGTAGGCGCTACTTGTATCTAGAGAAAAATTTACAACCAATGGAACAAATTTTCCTACATTCATTGGGCCAGGAGTGAGACAATACCTCCCTTTCTAAATACGAACTCTCGCGCGTGGGTCTTGCACGAACGTTGGTATGGAAAGTCTTAGGTCACTAGTTCATTGGCTGATGGATCTCAATCTAGATATCACAAAGATAGAGATCAAGGATTTTATATTCATCGGCAAGCTAGAAAAACCCTTTTAATTTCTTAAGGAAACGGAAAGTTCCACACTTATTACCCAATTAGTTCATTTCTCGGTACAGATAGAGTAGAGGACTTTTCCTAAATAAAATAAGTAGCTCATCGCAGGCTAGAAAGAGGCTCCTTACTCCTCATCCCATGCTTCTCAGTGGGATGCATCTCAACTGGGCATGTATATTTCTAGGCTTTCACAGTTTTGGTTTGTATATTCATAATGATACCATGACCGATCCACCAAAATTTTAACTTCTGGTTCCGGCGAACGAATAATCATTGAGTCCTCCTCTTTCCGGACAACACATACAAAGAGAACCCGATCCCATCCTGTCATTACTAGTCAATTTGGAAGAAGTATAGCTTTGAATCCATAGACCTGGAAACCTACTTCAAAGACGCGCCACTATTCCTGAAAAACTTGTAATCGGGCCTTCTTTTCGCACAATTACGGATACGAAAATAATGGGAAAATTGGATTCGTCACAATAGACTACCGAATGTGCGCTCTCCCGCTGGTCAGCAACTGATTCCCCTTCCTGCTCCTGTTCAAGTTCCCGCGCGGCTTTTGATGGATGTTCTTAGGTTCAGCAACAGTTGAGGCAACTCGAGGATTTACACGAAGTTTAGCCTATATATTTTATGAATATTTATATAATAAAACCGAAGGGTATTGGTTTATTTTTTTATTAAGAATAGAAATCAATCGTTCGAGAAATAGAAATCAATCGTTCGATGTCTGCTCGTTCTTCTCTCTTCAATTCCCAATGAACAACCTATAGACGCTTATGACCTCCCCATCTATGCCTTGCGGTAATGATGCCGCCCGGGAGGGGGTCGGAGCCCATGCTTCAAAATCCGCATGTCGTTAGCTTTACAGTCCCTTTCTCTCTTGTCGAGTACTTCGATGTTAGTTTGGAGTTTACGAGCGTTAGCAAATATCTCGGAAAGACTAGATTAGTGGAGCTCGTTGTTTTGCTGCTTTGCTTCTTGAAGAAGGTATTACGTCTAGGTGCTCACACCCGCTCATTCTTGGTTGGAGAGTTGTGAGAATTCTTAATTCATGCATTGTAGGGAGGGGCTTATGTCACCACAAACAGAGACTAAAGCAGGTGTTGGACTCAAAGCTGGTGTTAAAGATTACAAATTGACTTATTATAATCCTGACTATGAAACCAAGGATACTGATATCTTGGCAGCATTCCGAGTTACTCCTCAACCTGGAGTTCCACCTGAGGAAGTAGGGGCCGCGGTATCTGCCGAATATTCTACTGGTACATGGACGAGAAATCGAATGCCTTTCTCGTATGCGGGAGATGCTTAAGGAAGGTCTTCAAGCTAGATTAGAGAAAGGAGGATCCACTTCTAATAAACGTGATTGACCCAATTCTGAATCATCTTCTGGAATCATATAGCTGTCAAAAGTGAGTGACTGCTTATCCGAACTGTTATAGTACGGATACTCATAAGTACCCGGGTAGCCGAGTCTCTAACACCAACCTATAATATTGAAATGATATACCACAACCCAAGGGCAGGTCCAAGGTCATGGATAATAAAGTAGGTTGGCGAGGAGATAGGGTGCCTAAGAAGGAAAGATCAGTCCCGCCCACCAGAGGCTGGGTTTATTAAAGTCTTAAAAAATAGCTCACTCGGAAGGATCTCATCTCAAAATTATCCATGGTTGTTTATGTCTCTAGCATGACCACTTGATGAAATGTGGAGGGGAGTGGGGTAAATTGCCGATACTACTGGAAGAATTCCTCTTTGGTTGATAGGTATTGTAGCCGGTATTTCGGGATAGCCTCAATCTAGAAAGATTTATCGCGACCGAGAAGGCCCGACCGGAGCTCAACAAGATAGTCGAGTTAGAGAGGCGGTGCACTTGATGCAGGTGCTAGAGACGGATTTATTAAAAGCAAAAGAAAAGAAAGCAGACAAATAAATAGAGGGGGACATAAACCTAGACCTCCAACTAGGTACAAAATAACTACTTAAATCGAAACTGAGGTACCAGCCAACTCAAGTTTAAAGCTTCGAGAAAAAGTGCAGATATTCTTGATGTGTTAGTCGAAGCGCAGTCAGTTCAAGCAGCTAGGCGCGTATTCCACCAGTTGACTGAAAACTTGATTATTGGTGTTTAGTATTAAGTACCCGCCAAGCCTTCCTCCCCCTTTCCAGTTGAATACTGGAAATTCCTCCCGAATCTCGTAAAGCATTTGCACTTGTTCACGTAGGCATCTTGCCAGGAAGTTGGTGGGCTCATCATGAATTAGGTTGGCGGTTACTCGCTAGGAACTAGTGATCTTGAGATGTCTGGTGAAACTGGAGCAAACGGAAAGCCTATTGGATCGTAAAGTCGGAACCTTAGGTGGTTCTCGAAAAAAGATAGCGAAAAAAATAATCCCTAGAGTCGAGACTAAGAGGAATGTATAAACCAATGCTTCCATAGATTAGATCGTGGTTTACAATTATATCTTTCACACCTGTTCATTTGGGATCAGCTCCCAGATAAGATAAAGAAATCTGTCTCTCTATTGAAGAAGGTCTCTCTTCCTCTAGTGTAGTCTAAGGGCAAGCCTACTAATGCTCATTTTTTTCTAAGTTAAGTCTTTGTAGCACTCGTTTCACGTGCAGAAAATGTTTCCCGCATTCCAACGTTTCTTATATTCCATGTTAGGGACTAGACCTAAGATTGGAAGTAACGGATACATAAACAGACTGCTCAAGCACCCTTTTTTCTATTATAGCAGACAGAATTACATTGGTTTAAGTTGTGACTCCTCGATACATCTTGATTCTATCTAACACATATCGAGATTTCACCCAAGATTGGGTATCTCTACCGGGTGTTCTACCTATGGCTTCAGGTGGTATTCACGTTTGGCATATGCCTGCTCTAACCTAGATCTTTGGAGATGACTCTGTACTACAGTTTGAAGTAAAGCCCTGAACGGTAACCGGTCAGCGGGCTACGGCTAGGCCCGGTTTTTTAATTCTCTATAATATGCCGAGTAACAGGTTCATCCTACCTTCCCTGTTCTGTAACTTCTAGCGGATTATCTGACATTTATATCACTTGATGAAAGAGCCCAATGCAAAAAAAATACATTCCCAATCCATTGCTTGATGTGCAGTGACAGTACCAATATCCACTAAGCGTCTCTATTTCTGCAAATATGTCACGTCTTTCTATTTATGGTTCCTATGGAGCTGCAGGCTCAAAATTGCTAAATTCGAGGCCACTATCTAAGGCGAACTCGTAGATCAATAACACAATGCATAGTCAACGCACAGTCTCAATTTTTCAACTTGAAGCACCAGGAAGGCGAAACCAAGGCCCCAAAAGAACAACAACCCACAGCTCCTAACTGAACCTAGGAAGGGGATCGAAGCTTTCTAACCTCGTATATCTAGCAAGAATGCAAATACTGATTTTATCTCTCAAGCGAGGCCAGGGGCCCATACTTACTATTATATACGCCCAATCCCATTCTGACTTCGATAGGTGGAATCGTCTCACGCCATATGTACTGAGAATATTCGGGAGACGTGTCCGTAGACAAAAGCAAATATCGACAGCCAGGTTGAACGAGAGATTCAGTACGGTTTCCTTAGATATCTTACAACTAGAATTCCACCTTTTTCCGATCCGGTTCCTCCACCACCGCGAACCCCAGTTAGAGTCAGGCATTATACACTTTTTCGAAAAGAATCTTCTAGAAAAATTCATAGAATTAGAAGAACTTTTCTTTTTGGACGAAATTATAAAGGAGTACCCGGAGACACATATACAAAAGCACCGTATAGAAATCCACAAAGAAACGATACAATTGGTCAAGATGTTAATTCAAGAATACGACCGATACGATTGATTAGACTGTGCGCTTCTCTTGGCTGAACAGCCTGCATTAATTCCTTGGTCATGGTGTTTAGTTAGTTAGTGAACAAAGTCGAGAGTTTCATGCAACTTGCTGAAAGAAGACTGATTCTTATTCTACGATAAAAGATGATGAATGATCAACGCGTCCGTTTCCTTAAGAAATTAAAAGGGTTTTTCTAGCTTGCCGATGAATATAAAGAAGGTTATTCCAGACGTGGGTCGCCATATCTAATATCTCACTTAGTCATCTCTGCCTCGCTGCGGGTCAGCACCTCCGAAATAAACGGAAGACTTCATTCAGTGACTCTGTGATCGCCCCGCCAAGCATGAGGGAATGCTAGACGTTTGGTAATTTCTCCTCCGACCAGGACGAAAGACCCCATTGAAGCGGTTAATCCCATGCATATTATATGTACATCTGGTTGTACAAATTGCATAGTATCATACATATCTATTCCGGGTGTTACCCACCCACCGGGGGAGGAAAGGATTGGACTGATCTTGTGGTGCGAGGTTCTCTTCCTTCTTTATGCCTTTCATGTTCACCTTGCTTGAGGATTCTTCCTAAGGTTCCGTCTCATTTATCTTAATTTGAGTGGGTCTTTATCTTTTTCAGAGCCGTTAGTCTCTCTGCTCGTGGCATTGAGTTCTCATCTCGATCTCCGTGGACCTGGATTACCTGGTAAAGAAAGTACTCCTTCAAATGGGTCAGGTCTGTCATATCTATCAGATCGACTATTTGGCCTTTTTAGTTGGGCAGGAATTGGTGAAAGTGGAGAAACTACTATGTTGGGTCTTTAAGATAATGGATAAAGGGGGATGAGCAGAGCGTTGAGTAGACTATCGATCCCAGGCTCGATCAACTAACCACAGACTGAGCCCTTCTGGGATAAACTATATCACCTCCGCTTCCTCCTTCATTTTCTTGTTGATTTATTGCTACTTCCATTTCAAGGACTTCTATTATTGCTTCCCTGGCTATCCGGGTCCAAGGGATGGAAGGGCAGAGGCCTTTGGTGTCCCCTCCAGTCAAGAATTGGGGCCTCACAATCACCATTCAATATAATAAATATGCTTTTATCTCATGCCTTTATTCGTTCATGGTTCGATATTCTGGTGTCCTAGGCGTAGAGGAACCACACCAATCCATCCCGAACTTGGTGGTTAAACTCTACTGCGGTGACGATACAGTAGGGGAGTTCCTTCGGAAAAATAGCTCGGATTCACGAGAATGACCTGTCATCTTAGAAGGGATGAAATTAATTGGAGTCGGTGCACGATCAACAAGAATTTGGTTTTTATTAACTTTATGTGTGTGTTAATAAATACGTGGACCTAAAAATTCATTTCAGACAATTGAACCTTCTCGAATTGTTTCTTTTATTGATAGACAGAAGAATCATGGTATCCATTTCCGTGTACTAGCGAAAGCATTACGTATGTCTGGTGGAGATCATATTCACTCTGGTACCGTAGTAGGTAAGCAAAGAAGTAAACATTTATCGTAATAAAGGCGCCCCCTTATGTATGGGACTTGTGTAGATCCTATTTCAATGGGAACTTGATGAGTCGATCCGCCTACACGTCTTGCTTTTACTGCTATACCGGGAGTTACTCCACGTATTGCTTGACGTAAAACGGTGTCTCTATTCGTGAACGTTCTCTCGCAGGCTCTTTCCCTGTGTCAGCAAGGGGCGTGACTTCTTGTTCTCTGCTTTCTCAGGTTCTCTTTCTGACCCTGAGGCATCTGATTCGCCATCACATCTGCTTTCGCTGCTCTTGCTCCGCGGCGATACGGACTCGACAGTACTGATTCGTATGGAATTAGCACGACCCGGTGATCAAATTCTGGGTGGAAATCATCAACTCTATAATGTTTTAATTATGGCTCACGCTTTTTTATGGTTATGCCGGCGATGATAGGTGGTCTCCTAGGTATTCTCTTATCTTAACAAGGAAGTATGCCTTGGGGAATCTTCTTTAGCTTGGTTGGTCTATGCACATCTTCCTCACATTGTCAGGGTAAATAAAATAGAAACCAGATAAAATCGTATATCGAAACGACTTCTGGCATCATCGGAAGGATTGGAACCACATTCGTAGGACGACAATTTTTCTGGATAGGTCGAACTATTGGAAGCAAATAGAAAAGGAATAAGCGGGGAAGCAGACAGATCGAAGCGGGGCAAAGTTCCTTTTATGAATCGTCGTTGCGGATCTTTATAAGATCTTATCTCGTGGGCGTTAGCGGACGTTTTTCATTCTTCACCCGGTCGGAAACGCTACTGAGGACCGTAACCGGTTTGGTAGTTATCCTTTGTGTAAACCCGGGCGAAAAAGATTGATTCTACCCTCTAAGGACAAATCTTCTTATATGTGCATTACGAGTTTGTCTTGATGCCTAAGAAACTTCTTATGAGAATGTATTCTTGTTTTGAGAAGGATTACTAGAGTTTGTAATAGCCATTATTATGAGTACACATAGCTATGTCCAACGTTTTCATCTTCAATGTTTTTAGATTTATTTATTTAAATTCTAAAGTTGTTTGGAAGATGATTTTTGCAGTATGAATCTTTCTTGGTTTTATATATTGCAATTTGTTATGGGATATGTATGTTTGCGTCTGTGAACTATGATTGTCCCATACTTTGTCAAAAGTTATCTCTTTCATATGTCGATATGCATGTATTGATAAAAGATCGATGAACTTTTGACAAACAAAAATTGAACATATTGTGTCATTATGTAAATAATTGATGGAAGATGAGATGAATTTTTGTTTACAAAGATTATGTCTATTATATGTCGATATGCAAATAGTGATAAAAATAGAATGAATCTTTGTCTATTCCGCAGTATTGATCTTTCTTGATCCATATTTTATGTAAATATTGTGTGGCTCCGTAAGTTCTCTTATGTGAGAATTTCCAACTAGATTAATCATGATTATTTTGTGGTTAATTTGGTTGAGTATTCCAATTAAATTATTCATGGGTTCTCTTGTGGTTAGTTTAGTTGAGAATTTTTGGATACAAAATCATTTCCTTTGTGATTTTTTGTGTCCAAAGAAATCCTTCTTTTCTTGTAAAAAGTAAGGTCGCTCTTGTTGTTCTTTCGGGAATGACATTTTATGGGGGAGAGTTCTTTTTGAACTTGTGCTTAATTGCCAAATATTTGTGGGGGAGTGCGGCTGTGGAATACTATAGGGGTTATCTTGTATCTTTATAAACTCCTTGATGAATGCATTTAGTTTCGGCTTTATGATGGTATTCTCTTTTGGTCATGAAGTATCTCTATGAAAATTTCATGAGGATCCCACTAGTTTTCATACCTTTGCCAATTTATATTGACAAAAGGGGGGAGAATTAATGTATAGTGAGATACTACAAATACATATGGTTTACGGATCATTATATAAGGGGGAGTGATTTTCATGTCGAGATGAAGTATTGACTAAGGGGGAGTGGAGTTGTGATACAATTGAACTTTGATGTTGTGTAATAATACTATGACACTGTATAACAATGATTGAGAGAATTTATTTTCTCATTTTTATCGCTATGGATCTTCAACAACTATGATGCTGAACTTACAACCTTTAGGATCATGGAGTACTTTGAAGTGACGAAGATTTCGAGTCGCGTTGAAGATGCTAAGGAGATCAAGCATTTGGATGAGAAGCTACAATTTTTATTTATTTTGTAATCCATATATATTGATAGTTTTGTCACTAAAATTGACAAAGGGGGAGATTGTTAGAGCACTGCTCAGTCGAATTCGCATGTGTTGCTATCTCAAGCATGTTTGTCAATGTTAGTGATCAAAACTATAAGTCTTGATTTCTAGCCTATTTATAGATGTCTCGGACTAGGACATAGTTTATGTAGTTGAGCTCAGACTTCGCGGCGTTTATCACTTGAAGACGAAGAACTACTAAGGAGAGCTTGTGGAACTTCATCGACAAAAGGTATGTGGAGACTTAAACTCATCTATCACTTGGAAAGTCTATTTCTACTTTATCTCCTATATTGAGACATAAGTCGTGTTACGATATAGTTTTCTCTATACACATTTGAGATTTCGAGCTGAATATATCTCGCTTACATATTTCTCGAAATATGTGTTGATAATCTTTCGCTTTGACCAAGTTCATCTCATGTCATGAGAAAATTACCGAGTAACATCTTACATGGTTTGTGTAATACAATCATTTGGTGTAAGACTTGGGATGTTTTGATAATGATTATTTCAATATCTTGAAAATTGCTTTGATGTTAATAGTGTGTGAAAACGGCTATTGTCATTATAGAAGAATATTTCAATGATTTAAATAAAGAGTTTAGAATGTTGTAACCATCTTTGGATATAAGCATAGTGTGTTCGGACATTAGTGTGTAAGTCCAAAACTGGGAGCCTAATGTATGCATACTTGTGTGTATACAAAAAGGTTGTAGGAGACTGGGTAAGTATGCATACCCGTACGATACTGGCGGAAGGTCACGTCCGTGAATTTATGCTGAGTTTGAAAACCAAAACCAAACTCATCCGGTTACCTAAAGTACGCGTACCCGTACGCATACTAGCGGAAGTTCATGCCCGTGAATTTCTGATGAGTTTGAAAACTAAAACAAACTCAAATCCGGTTACTTAAGTACGCATACTTAAGTAGGTTACTTTCTAAAATCCGTTGTACATGAACCTAAAACATTTACCAATAAGGAATGCAATCTTTGCAAACCGTGGCTATAATGTTCATGTATTGATTCGAGTGAATCAAACCTATTTTTCTTCAATTGTGTTCTTGTATAAATCCATGATAATATAGCAATTGCACAACTCTTTAATTAGTTTTATTTGAGTCATTTGAGCTAGTTATGGTTAAGATGAATAAGGTTGATATGAGAGTAATCATATGTCTAACCTCGGTTAACTATTTATGAACCAACATGGTGTACACGTTTGGGTACGGTTACATAAACCTAAATGAGGGTACATTTCATTTGTGTGTAACAAGCTAAGTTCGATCTAACGGTTGAAAGATATTAGCTTGGTTGAATCAGGTTTTTCATCTAACGGTGATTATTGAATGCTTTGTTACCAAGGTAACTTGGATCGCAAACCCTGATTTGAAAACTATATAAAGAAGAACTCTAACAAATGGGAAACTTAGTCCCTACACCTCCTGTGTGTTACAAGTTGCATAACTAGAGTCGATTATCCTTTAACCTTAGGTTTCTTCTCGAGACCCTGTAGGTTAACGACTTGAAGACTTCATTGGGATTATGAAGCGAGACCCAACTATTCTCTTTGTAGTTGCGTGATCTGATCTTGTTGTTTCTATCGCGATTGAGTGCATTGTAAAATTGGCTTGAGATTTATATCTCCGATAGGCAAGATAGAAAAGTAGTCACAAACACCTTCGTCTCATCGTTTGTGGTTCCACAATAACTTGTTTCGCTAGTCGATTAAGTTTATTATGAGGTGATTGATAATACTAGGCTGTTTTTCGGGAATATAAGTCTGGTTTATCAATTGGTTCCTGTTCACCTTGATTTATCAAAAGACGGAACAAAAACTATTTCTGTGAGAGACATATTTATTCAATCATATAGACTTTTCTATGTGAGACATATTTGTTTATCAAGTCTTTGACTTTGGGTTGTAACAACTCTTAGTTGTGGGTGAGATCAGCTAAGGGAATCAAGTGCGTAGTATCCTGCTGGGATCAGATACGTAAGAAGCGCAGCTGTACCTTGAATCAGTGTGAGATTGATTAGGGTTCAACTACAGTCCAGTCTGAAGTTAATTGGTAGTAGGCTAGTGTTTGTAACGGCTTAATACAGTGTGGTGTTCAATCTGGACTAGGTCTCAGGGCTTTTCTGCATTTGCAGTTTCCTCGTTAACAAAATTCTGGTGTCTGTCTTATTTCTTTTCCGTATTATATTTGGTTATATAATTGAAATATCACAGGTTGTGCGTTAAGATCAATCAATTAGAATATCCAACCTTTGGTTGTTGATTTACATTGATTGACACTTGAACATTGGTCTTTGGTACCGTTCAAGTAATTCCTCTTATATTCAATCAGGCTCGCAGATTTTTATTTGCTGATTGCGGATTGAATTAAAAGTTAGAGATATTAAACTCTTTGATATACTTTATTCTAGATTGAGTCTGACTGTCTAGTTGATTCTCTAGAAAGTGTATTAGAGTAAGTCCTCTCAGATTGCCAAACGAATTGTTGGGTGTGGTTGTTAGACCCCCACACTTTCATATCCAATACACAATCAAGTAACGGGTTACATAGATTATGTTGATATCACATTTACGAAGTTCAAAATATAAACGTTATACTTCGTAACCAAATATTCTTCCTTGATACTTTGATCATAATAAAATGACCAAGTCTAATACTAGAGAATTAAATATAACCCCGCGTATTATGTTTTCAATCTTAAACGACTTGAAAGGAACGATAGGAATGGAAACAAGTTTCTCTTCGTTGTAGTCGATACGTCTTCACAATCTTCAGGTCTTCAGAGTAATACTCATATGTCTCAACATTCTTAGACTTTCTAGTCTAACTTAAACGAAATTGTCTCTAATATATTTAACCAGGCGAATCTAAACTAAAATATGGCAACCAAACTTGACATACCAATGCTTGGTGGGTTCAACCGAGCAATGCTCCAACACGGTTGATTCGTTTAATCTGTTATCCTTTGTTTGGTTATGTCTTCGTAGATTCTAGGTATCAAAATGTGGCTTGTTAGAATACGTAAATATCATTGTGTACTATCAAAACTCTTTTTAATTACCAAAAAAAAAAAGAATCATAAAATAAAATAGAATTTAATTTTTGTTGTACTTAAATGTACAATATAGAAGGTCCTCCCAAAAGAAGGTAATCATACCATCGAAAAGTACCGGCATTACTAAAGAAAATGAAGGTTGAAACTTGCAAACGTATTTCGAAACACACTCCACTATTTTAGTACTGGCCGTGCTAGTATTTGAGAGATGTGATCGTTGGAATGACCACTTTACCACTGTCATACGATTGCACATATCCACTCAGAAGGTAACCATGTGGCAGAAAACCTTCCAAAAAAACTAATAAGGACAGTTTCGGACGATTTTCATGTTTGATTGAATAAAATAATTTTATATAAAATTTTTGGTTAGTAACTTAGCAACAAGCTGAGCAAAATATATTTTTTATTAATAAACTCCGTCATGTTCCAAGAAAATAGAAAAAGGTTGGAATTAAAAATTTTGTTTGACAACTTTTTTTTCCACAGTTACTATAAACTCAAAAAACTTAATCTCCTCAGAATTAGGAACAAAAACCTTACTTAATATCATCAGTTAAATTTTTTTTTACTGTAAACTGAAGAAACTTAATATCATCGGTTAATGGTAAAACAGAAACCTTTTCCCATGTTAAAAGAAAAAGAGGTAAGCAAATATTGTAATGTAGGTTATAGTGAAGGTCCTAAATTCCTAATAGAGTAAGTGAGCATAATGTTTTGATTTGCTATTCCTTATTATTTGAAATTACAGAAGTATGATATAATAAAATTAAATAGAATGAGTTTGTTGTAATCAAATGTACAACATTGAAGGTCCTTCTAACCGAATGTAATCGTACATAATTGCTCGAAAAGCACTGTTATTTCTTGCTTGAGTCAAAAATATGGTATTTTGTCCTTGCACTAATCGAGAACTTGATACGTTTACGTGAAATAACGAGTACAATCCATGAATTCCATGCCTAGCTACAGCGTTATCCCTCCCGATCATGTGAGTTGTGAAGTGCGGGACGTGGTCATTTTCATTGTTGATACGAACCTTGATGGACACCAAGAAAGAGAGGAAGAGGTTTTTTAAACAAAATTCTTGGAATGTAGTAGTTCAGCATAACTAAACTCGTTAGGACTAATAGGGCATATTTTGGTACCTGTAATTCTGCATAAGTTGCAGATGCAAGAGCCACCCATAACGTATATGTCCCGGTCTGGTCCACATTTACAAGGTCAAATTTTATCTTCCATGTTGTTTTTTTAAATTCTTTGGCTCCTATCCTTCTGCAAATTCAAAAATCACAATGCCAGTATTATAAAACACAATTGAGAATCTAAAATAAATGCTAGGATGGCTTAATAAGGCAAACAAGAACGTAGACTTGGGTTTCAAACCTTGGGACTTGTGCGTAGAACCAGTCTTTCGAGTAGTCATTTAAGCCGATGGTGTAGACAAGATCTTCATGTGGATACATCTCCGCATACCTCTTCCACAGTCCGTATTGCCTAAACTTATCCACTGAACTCAATATTTTCCCTTCTCTGCATAAAATTGTTTTACAACGATTAGTCCCAGTCCCAATGAACAATATAGAGAAAAACAAAGATTACCTGCTTATACCTGTCAGTCCGGTGATCTACATATAATCTGTTGATATATCTTGGATCAGGGTTAGGTATAAAGAACTCTGCGGCGGAACGGTCAGGGAAGCCAATCTCCCAAATTGTAGGTCCATCTCTTGGGGGATCAAAAATAAGAACACCCAAATTGATATCACTTCCTAATATAATGGTAAATCGCATTTGAGTTAGGAAGTGGTACATTAAGACATTTGCCATGAAGTGACTGAGAAATGAGATTAAACCTGGAAGGATGGTAAGATTGACATTATATCTGTAATCACCGATAAAACCTGGAACCCATGCAAAAAGATTATAATCTCCTTTGCGCACATTTCTTATAGAAAATGTTCCATTTGCATCTGCATTTGTCCAAAACTGGTAACCCTGTACCAGATTTTCACAAGTTAATTTCATTTTTCATCCGCTTCGTTCAGTATACTACATATGAGGTCGTACGAGGTCATGATCATCACCTTGGTTTCATTTTGCCATGAACCGGCATTTCCCAAGGGTGCTAAGCCTACATAGGCAGAGCTTGCGTAAAAATACTCTTTATTGCTGTACCTGAACAGAAATACAAAAGAATGTCAATTGATATCGAATATATGGAAGAAAACAGTAATGTAAAAAGAGGGGAACGAGAATCAATTGGAGTACCTATTATGAACCACTAATTTACCACTTACTGCCCCGCGTTGATCTGACTTAAGGTAGTCCTCTGAAGCTGGGAAATTGTATGGCCAATTTTCAACTTCCACTATCATCTAATTTTGAAATTTAAGCAAATTGGTTAGCTTCTTAAACTGAAAGTATATCTGGAAGGAATCGCAGAAAATGACGAACCTGGTGTTTTGCATCTTCCCAGAGTTCTTGGTAAGGATTATTGAGCTTGCCATCAAGGGAAACAGCCGAGTTAAGGTATATTAGTACCGGACCAAAAACTTTCTTCCATGGCTCCCCTTCTTCAAATCTCAGCTCTAAAGCTTCTCCAGCATAGTGACTACTCACAAACATCTGAGTTCATATAATTCCCACATGATAAAAATGCTTAAGTAACCAAGGAGGCAAGGACTACCAAGAGACACTTCAAAGTTCATATGAGATGGTCAGGTTTTGCTTACAGCGAGTGCTGTAGGCCCAACGTGAGATGTTAGATCCTGCTTCAGAGGGCCACCAGTACGGAATTCATCACTAGGTGTGATAACCCAGAATCCAACGCTATGATCAGAGCTTATCCAACCATGGACCCTGTTGTCTTTGTTTTCGCAAGAATACTGGTACTTATCATCCACCTGCACAATCCATTAAGAATAAATCTTCTGGATTGCATGATACTGGCCAACTTTCTGAGCAAGGACTGACTAGTTCAAAGTATGGATTGTAAGTTCACTTACTTCTCCTTTAAACAAAGGATTCGTTGGATTTGTTAAGAGAACAGCTTCAGGGTAAGCTAGCTGATGACCCGATGACCGGTCTTGTACTGTTGGCATTAGTCTTTGCCTAGCATCTGATACGGCCATGTAGTTAAACCTATATGTACACAAAGCACCAATAATTCAGAATCAGCAAGACTGCAATGCAAAGCATAAACTTTGAGTTTGACACTATATAACAGTTTTTGTGCCACTGCCAGCTGCGGAGCCTAATGCAATTCCATTTAGACCTCGTAGTTTTAGCCAAATGGATTGTGATTAATCTTACTTGTCATTACTAAGCTTGAATGCAATCCTTGTTTCGGTAAGGTTAGAAACAGGCCAACCCTCTAATCTTTCATAAATGCCGTACGAGTAAAAGCCCGAACAACCTCGCAACATTCCAAACCTGCATTTTCGTAAAAATTTGATGTTATTTTTAGAGATTCTGGATGTATACGAGAGTCATGAGGTTCTCCAAATATCGTAGTACCTTTTGTCAATGTTCATTGGGTAGTATTTCCCCTGCATACTTGGGTCCCATGATCTAAGGAATGACAGCTCTACCTGGTTTTCATCTTCTGTTATCACTCTGAACTCTGTGCCTTTTATCCTGCACCAATCGCGAGTATAAAATTACAAGTCAAGATATATAAAAGAAAACGACCGTCATCAACCAATATCATAAAGCTAGCTTGTATCTTAAGCTCTGTACTAGTAAATATGAACAAATTGGAAAAGCTTGACAATGGTTATAATAGAGAACAAACCTGTCATAGTCTTCATGTTTAGATTCTTTTTTTTTTTTATAAGAATCATGTCTAGGTACATCGAAATTAAGATCCCAGTAGCCTCTGTTATCAGGATTATTTCTAGTTTCAAGTACATTATCGATTCCATTGTAGCTTATTCCAGTTACATGCCCTTCTGGCTTTGACAATGTGATTTGAACTATCCCATTATCTATAATAACCTGCACGTATTTTGCAATCATTTTAACCATCCATTGCGAATTATGGATACCCACATCCCATCTTATTTCATAATGATCACGCATATACACGAAACTTTTAAAGAAAAAATTACTCAAGTATATGAGCGAAGGATTATCGAAAATTCATACATAGCCGTGTTGTATAATTAGTTGTACAGGAATATGGGAAGACGATGCTACGCCACCACAACCTTCAAAAACTACCCTGCAATTATCAATCAACAGAAATGAAAGTAAGAAGCTAAAGCTTCGGGGTGGTCACAATTTTAATTTGTTCACTAGAATTTTTGGTCAAATGCTTACGAAATATGCTGCAACAAGATCACCAAAATTTCTCTGGCAGAGTCAATATTAAGACCAAATTTCCCATTTAAACACCTTGGGGTTTAAACGTATGGGCTTATTTCAGCCGACAAGGGTATGGCCCAATATTATACAGTTATGTTAGTTATACGGAGTCTAATCAATCAATCAGACACAATGACTCATTGAGTCTGTCTTAGATTAGATGATGATTTCTGGACCGGATTTACGGAGTCGGACAAACTACATGTCTAAGTCAATCTGACTGGTGATATTCATTTCAGCTGAAAGAAAAAGATACGAGATGTTGTGCATGTTGAAGTGAATAGATTTAAACGTTTACACCAAAACTAAACAACGACATGCGATTAAGTACCTCTTCTCATCAATTTTATCTTCTGATGTAGTCACTGAAGGACTTCCTTCGAATGTTGATTCGTCGACGTCGATCGTTATTTGATGACTTACAGGAAACGTAGTTAGCAGAAGGGAGATAACGAAAAGAAACAAAAACCGCCATGAAATGAAGGTCTGCTGATTTCTTCTTGTCATGGTTGGTGATGATGGTGATGATGATGATGATGATGATGATGGTATAGTAATATTCCAGCACACTGCATGAATTTTCTCTGCAACATTCAGAACAAAAAGATTAAGTAGCTAGAATTTCAACTCCTATTTTTCTTGTTTTCTCCTTCTAGCTAATTGTGAAAACATATATGGGAAAGGGCCTAGTAATTAAAGTTGTCCATATGTTTTTGTAATTTTCCAATAAAAATGATCTAATTCATAAAGTTGATCAAAATGTTTAAGGAAAAAGAAAAAGAAAAAGCAGAAAAGAAAAGAAAAGAAAAAAAAGTTAGATTACCATACATTAAGATAGAGCCATTAAAATGTTTAATGAATGGTTTATACCTGGTTAACTGATTTGGGAAAGAAAGATAACAGAAGGTTGAAATATTAGGGTTTACATTTGGCCAATAAGGAGGAGGTAGATAACAAGCCATTGCTTCGGGTAGGAGAAGTCAATTAAGAAGCTAAAAGAGAGAGATGTTTCCAAAGTCCAAAGTCCTTGGTTAATAGGGAAAGAGAAGAATGGAAAGAACCTATTAATTGCATAAAAGAGAAGTTACCTTTGGCTTTGAAGGTACAATGGTTCATTTTTCAAACTTTATGTTCCCTATGTTACTTTGTAACATGAGATTCTTGATTTTCCTCTCTAACCTTGCGCACAAGCTAGGCTAGAGATCGAATGCATTCCATTGGGATCCCTTTTTTCTATTTATAGGGTTCCATTGGGAGCCAAGAAAACAATATGATCGGACAGTAAAAGTCGATGAAAGGAAACATACGTTTTCCCCTTAAATGAACTGTATTTAGAACTATCTAATGCCTACGGGTTTTTATTGATAAATAAAGATCTACATTAAAATTATCATATAAAAAAACTTATCATGCAATTCCTTTTATACCTGACATAAATAAAAATAACTTTCATTTTAGTAGTCTAACTGGTTGCATGCATGTACGAACAGTAAACATATGCAACTGGTTTCATTTTAGTTACCTGACATAAATAAAAATACCTTGAGTGACTCTGTGGAATCAGCTAGGCCAGTTGGATGTTTTAGGTGCCAGAGTCTTTCTTTCTTCGCAGGCCTTTTAGTAGTGCTGTCAATGGATATTCGATATCCGGTATCCGTTTCTGAACATCCGGATTCCGTTAAGTTAATATCCGACATAACAGCTATCCGATATCCGATAATTTTAATGTAACGGATATCCGTTTATTAACATAACGGTACCGGTTAAGGAAGTTTCCGTTAGGTTAATATCCGATACCGTTAGTGTATAACTATATCATAAAATTTTCGGAAATTTTCGATACCTAATACCCTTTAGGTTTACTCTTTAGCCATTTGATTACGTCTCTCCTAAGTAAATATCGGAAATTATCGAATATTATCGGAAATTATCGTAAATTATTGAATATTAACAGAAATTATTGGAAGTTTTTTGTATCATGAGTAGATAACGGAAATTAGCGGAATAATATCCAATATCCGATAGCTTATCCTTAACCTTATCGATATTGAATTTTTGAATTCCGACGGATATTATCGGATACTGGATATCCGATAACCCTTAACCTTAACCTTATCGGTATTGCCAATATCCGACGGATTTTTATCCATTGACAGCCCTACCTTTTAGTATGTCGTACGTAGAATTACTGTTTAGGATCAACTGACACAATATCAGCTACATGGTGTCAAGTTCGTGGTAATGCGTTTTAAAAAAGTCTTGTGAAGGTCCAATTACATCATTTGTAGCACTTAAAGCTGACTTTTGTTTTACCAGGTGTATGACTGTATGTAAGGTTTGTTAATTTGTGTTGAAGTTATTCTTGTTTTCTTTGTGAAATATTCTGTTATACAAACTACGAAGTATTTTCTTAACTTTTCAACAGAGAATTCTTGTTTTTCAAGTATGAGTACTTTGATTATTATTTTTTTCTTTCTTTTATTACTTTTATATGTAAAAAAAAGTCAAATATAAAGTTTTTCCTGTACTCGAGTTTATTTTACCTAAATTCCCCCGACTTCATTATATATTCTCCATGGAGCAGTTATAGGTGAGAATAAAAGTCCGTCCGACTTTGTAAACCTTGTTTCCCGGGCAAAGATCAATTCATAGTTCGTCATACACAATAATCAAAAGTTCTTGCATAGAGTTACCGTGTGGTCCTTGGAGAACGTTCTTTTTTTTCTTCTTTTTTTCCTTACTAATCCTTGTCAAACGTACCATCACTGGTCAGTTTGTCTCATCTTGAAGAGTGCAAAGTAACTTCTATATACATTTCCAAACAAATGAGTTCTGCCTCTTTAGTTGTGCATGGTACGTCATCTAGATGACGAATTTCTAGTGTGACCTAAAACATTTGTACTAGCTAGCTTGGGCACATATATCTGTCTGCCAGGCCAACTCAAGGAATCTGAAGCCAAAGTCAGAGACAAACCGGGTGTCTAGAAATTATTCTTCCAGATGGAAGAAAAATAAAAACCTATCTTCCTGGTGTGTTTTTTTGATGGAAGAAAGAAACTAACCTATTCTGTCGATGTCGGACCAATTCCTAATTCCAGCTAACTTATTGAAAAAAATGTGTTCTAAGACCTTTCTTACAGTATAGCCACCACAACTTTCCTCAAGTCAAATTGATGTTACAAGATTTCCGTAACCAACTAACTCTTTACATCATCATGTAAGAAAAATTTCTTGATGTTCTGTCAAAGTCGTTTTTGTTTGGAGAAAACTTTTGAACATGACTTGTGGTCTCTATGAAATTTAACCGAATTGGGTTATTTTGCAACATATTTACACTTATAGTATGAAATACGGAATTAAGCTAACAGAATTAGGACTCAAAAGGGTTCATATAGGACCAAATAATTTGGTAGTGGCCTAGTGGGGGATGGTAGTGGTAGTCGGTAGAAAGTAGGAAGTAAGAAACTATTTTTCAAACTTGGACGTTTTTAGATTTATTTCTTGATCGATTTAGTAAAAGGAAAGAATAAAGTAAAGACCAAAATTTTACTCGCCATAGAAGATTCTCCAGAAATCACTCGATTGATGGTCACATTTTTCTCCATTCAACTCCCTTTTTTAACAACAATAGAGTAATAATTTGATTAGGGTCTGATGTTAATTATTTGTTCTTAGTTCAACTGCAGGGTGTTGGAGAAATTCAAGTATTTTGGAAGTTACGAAAGAACCTTCGGCTTGGTCATTGACTCGCATGGGACACTGGTCACTGACTCATCGAAATGGAGTTCTATGATGACAACAGTTACTTGGTTCTGGTTCTAATTTAGCAACAGATTTCTGACGTTGCTAATTTTCCGCAACATGAAAAGAAAAGGTCAACCCGCAATTTCCCAGTCCCCATATTCAACATACCCACAGATATACAAAATACAATGTCGTTCAATGGACGTACGAAACTCTATTGTTGATAATCACAGTTCTATTATATCATTAAAAAAAAGGATTCTTCAATTGAAGTGAACTTAAAGTATGAATAGGAGATACAAATGTATACAACTATCACAGCAAACTTTCTGAGATGATCATCAAGACCCAAATTTTTGTGACTGACATACAATGTTCTATGTTGACGTTCATAAATGGATGGGTGACCTAGTTTGTGTCAACTGAATGAGGCATTGAAAAACAGGGAAAGAAAGATGGACTAACAAATGAGTCAGAAGAATGAACTCCACCAGAAGTATCACGAGACTCTGCTTGCCTAACCAATTTCCTCTGCAAATGATAGGTAGATTCAGCTGCTGCGACAATATCACCAGAGTACTGCTTTTTGACTTAAACCCAAATACCTGCATAATAACCAATTGGATGTTTCAGTATTGAGGTCACAAACAAAAAACTAAACCCTAGATTATGTATAATCTGCAAAGACAAGTCACAACCATGTGAAGCAAATATCAACAAAAGTGAACTGAAATGGAGCTGTATGTAGAAGCAAATCAACACAAAATAGAAAAGAAAGATTATAAACAACACTGAATAAGGACAAAACAACAGCTACAGGATGCCTCTGCCGAATCAAATATTCCTTTGCCATGAGCTCTAACCACATAGGCCGCATACTTTCTAAATGGACAAGTACATAACTATATATACGGTCAAAATGGATAAGTATATACGTAAACACGGAAGACTCTTGGAGATCCATAACTACTCTTGTACCTCAATTCTGTAACATTTAAGTCATTTGGATTTTTCCTCTTTTGAAGCTTATGTAGTGTAGGAATAGAATGCATGCAGTCTTCTGTTTGTTTCCAAAGAGGTGATAAGAGTTGTCCATGTCAGTTAAGTGCATTCACATCTAACCTTAATACAAAAACTATGGGGCAATGATAATTATAGTTATAGTTTTCCACGCTCTACTAAATCCAGAGGCGGGAAGTAACATCTTAAATCAGCTTCAGCCAAAAGTGAGAGACAAATACCGAGATTTGTAGACTAAATTGACTTCTGACTACAAACAGACAGCAGTATGAATTATATGACCAGGTCATTACCTCCAACATCACAGTATCAAATGATATAACAATGACATCCTTAGCCTCATCCATGGACAGCTGTGAAACACAAGACATAAGTAAGAAATTGGGACCAAAAAGCTACAATTATATTGCTCATGTAAAATGCAGAGTTAAATTACCTTATCCCAGAATGCTCCCATGAAATTCCTAATCTTTTTTTTTTTTTTGACACGAAAAATCCCTGATCTTAGTAGAGTCCTAAACAATAAATCAGAACCGAAATTAAAGAAGGTCACAAATTTCGCTAGTCAATTTACAGAGATCTCTTATGAGGCTAACTGAGGCCACTTCACCTGAGCAAAGGTAAAAAGGCCTCAGAATTTTAGGATGTGCTTGGTTCTGACACACCCTATGTCCCTTTTCATAGGGACTTTAATACGTATCATGGGGTGATTAAATTTTCTAACAAAACTCATCTTGGACGCAAATATGCAATAACTATAATCACCTTTAAAACTTACTAGCTACAAAACTTTCCCCACTACAAGGGTCTTAAAACTTCGAATTTATAGACTTATATACTATTCCAAAAGCAACATTTCATGGGTTGATTTGAAATACAACCACTGGTGAAAATATACATGAAGATAAAGCAGATACATCGCAAATACATACAACAAAACTTACCAAGTTTTCCAGGTTTTCGTATATATTCTGGAGTCTTGGTGGCGTACAATCAGAACCCATGGATTAGTTCAGCTTTAGAAGAACCCACGCTTTGATCCAAAATTCGCAGAAGTGGACTGTTATAAAATCCTTTACACTGAGGGGTGGTTGAAGTAAGCTGTGATGGCCTTCAACTTGCCATTTAAGAAATTTTTCTCCACCTGTCACCAAAAGACTAATACCTGCTTTATGATCAAGGGATTCTGCGTTATACACAGACACCTGACCAGGCATTACAGCTTTAAAAAACCTACACTTTAGTAGACTGATACTTGCATATAGTATGATGCTTACAGGGTTTAGAGAACACACATGCATCAGTAGCGATACCACAATTTCAAAATTATGTAAGGGGACAGACAGCAGTAACTTCAGAACTGGTTGTATGATAACTTCTATCGACAAGATATAGTGCAATTATATAGAATAGCTAACACTGATTGCGAACTTCGCAAAGGATCGAAGTAACAAGTATTTGTTTTATCCTACTTGTACCACCATGTGCTAAAGAAATTGCTGTGCATCTCCTATAACTGGGGCAGCACATGAAGAAATTTTCAATTAGCTAAATGCTTATCGGTTGGAAAGTTCCACTCAGATGATAAATGTACAACTGCCTAGAACATGATTAGACTGGATGGTTGTGCTCCCATCCAATTAAATCATTATCTGAATTAGGATACTCAAGAAATAGGATCCCGCAATGAAGGGACTTCAAACCCAGAGAGTTCAAGTTTTCCTGTTCACTCAACAATACTGACCATGGGGCTGCTCTTCGTAGTTCGTAGACTCCTGCCTCTGAGTGCAGAATCAATCACTTTAACAGCAATTGTCATTAGTGGCCAGCACTTTTTGCAAATATTAGCACCCGAGCAGCAATACCAAACATCGTCATAATCTGACATATCCTGCGATGAATTGCAGTTTAAATATTCAAGGCACTGGGTCTGAATAATGTTTATTCAGAAGCAAAGAAGCTCAACAACTTACAATATTGAGAACTAACTCCTTCTCCACCGGAGTGAATGCATTCTCACCAGAATACGCATTACGCTTAGCAGGCTGTTGAAAATGTTCAAGTTAAAAACACAATCTTCCAGGATACTTTCAGAAAATAAACGAACAGTTTCTCCATTGAGTGTTGGAAGGAATTCTGTTCTTTTAATAGAAACTAGTCCACAAAGAAGACTAACATGCCTACATATAGACAGCTCACAGCTGCAGACATACAAAGAGGTCCTACGGAAGTAGTTAGGTATATTTCTCGAGATCATGCTTCGGGCACTATGTTTCAAAGTAGTCATTTTACATGCTAAAACTCAAGAGAAGGAAATTAAATCATACATCTACATTGTATACAGCACTGATATCAATTTTAAACGGGCACTCCCTTTTGTTGAACGATTGATAACGCAAATATACGTCATTTCCCAAAATGAATGAGAATTCCCTTCGCCCAAAGTACGATAAAGTCACAAGCTGGATGCTTCCGATCTAAACCCATATATATATATATATATATATATATATATATATATCAAAACTAAACAAAAATCAAATGAAAATGAAGAAGCACTTGCAATACCATATAATAAAATCCCATATAAGTATTTTATTAATAAGATTCCCATTGCCATTTCTGATAGGAGTATGAGAAATTGAAGTGGGATTTCTGATGCTTGAAAATCAATATAGGCGAGATCAAGACACTCCAATTGAGTCACACATACTTAGAGATGGTTAGACAAATAATTCACTGTGAATAGTTCAACAGAATACAGCCAAAAGCCTCGCTCTATGGGATCGATGTCTGAAGAAGACTATCTAAAGATTTCTAAAATGAGTCAGTTATCAACCATTCCCAGCCACCTGTTGCTGCTTCTAAAACTTTATCCAAATTTTTTACTATCTGGGGTTCTAGTTAGTGATCCAGTAATCATCATAAACTGACTGTTAAATTCATTTTCTCGAGCACTTCCACCTGTAATGCATCTCTTGTCCTAGCAAATTCTAATTCTCTGGACTCCCAAAATACAAAAACGCCATCAGAAATAAAACAATAAGTAAATGATGAAGTAAATATTGGGCATTGACTCAATGTTCACCATACAAGACTGGTCTAATTTCTGACATCAAACAAATGGACGTTATAAATCTACTAGTCAGGCTAACCCTAGAAATAAGGCAATGCTGTGCTCCAAATTATCTAGTACGTACTAGTCAAGCCACCAAACATTGAAATAGGAACTAGGACATACAGAAGAAAAAAAAGATCTGGACATAATACTTTTCTTTGGTGTGTCTCAATATAACGATGTCACCTTAGTGTCTCAGTACTGTGCGCATCAAGTAAATCACATAGAAATACACAGGGAAAATACAAATGGACACTATGATACAACTGAAGAAGGTGTTTTTCTTTGGTGTACTTCAATATAACGATGTCGCATTAGTGTCCATTTATAGAATTATCCCAGATGCTCATTAATATGTCAGCTATGGTTGGTCTCTGGTGTGTTCTTTAATACAAGTTTGTGTCGTCAGCAGCTAGCATATATGTTGCCGAGCAAGGTCAGTTTATTTCTAACCTTGGGATGTATTTGTAGGAGAACATGCCAGGTTGTTCAAGATATTCAAGCTCGGCATGATATTCTGAGAGGCTCCATAATCTTTGGTATTACCTGAATCTTCACCTATGCTTTCTGACATTGCTTGAACCATTGAATGATACCCAAAAGAGATCACTGAACTACACACGTGGAAGCCATGAAACAGTCAGCACCAAAGCATTATCAACAGATTGAACCAACCAATGAAAACACATAAAAAATAGACTACAGCCATGAAAGACAAACCTACCAACAAGATAAGATAAACTTGATTCAACTTAAGAAATATAGTTCAACATCGAATAAATTCTGTCCTAAAAAGCTAATTTGTAACTGTTGTGCCAATGTTTTACAATAAACATCTTCTGATTCTCTGGCAAATTAATGACACGACCTCCTGCCTCACCATACATAAAAGGGCTTCTTTACTATATAAGCACACAAAAACCACTTCTCAGTCGATGGGCCATGTTGACCTGGTGATTAAAATCCAATGGAAACTTCAGCATGAGAAGGAAATGAATGAAGTAAAATAAAGTAAAGTAAAGCATAAATATTAACAGAGAATAGAAGTTTCTACAGAACATAGTTAAACAAAGAATAGAAGTAAAATAAAGTAGGACACCCATTTAAGATATCAGCATAAGTCAAAACTTATACCTTAAATGATCTTCAGAGTACTTCAGTTCTTCAACCTTGACAAACCCTGAAATGGAAAAAATAAAATCTCCCTAAAATCGATAAACTAAAATGAAAAAAATAGATTCACAGCTGAAACCCTAGAAATCAAAATCTCTAAACCCTATAAACTGAAACGAAAGGATTATGCGTACGATTATACCCTGGCTGTCGATTTCAGTGGTTTTAGAGCTGAAATAGAGATGAAGTTCTATAATCACGCAGTTCTTCAGACAAGGTGAGGAGATGAAAGAGAGATGAGTCTGTGGCGGAGAAAATGAAAATGAGAAGGAAAAAAACGACAAGGCAGGGACATAGGGTAGCTTTGGCCGAAGGGTGGAAAAAAAATAAAGAATACTTGACCGAAGTCTGGCTTGGGCGTAAAAACTAGTCTTAGGGATCCCGACGGCACGCGCACTTTGCACGCTTGAACACAGAGCAGTTGCTATTCGTAACCTACAATTTACCGGTGCAGAAAATTAGCAACAGCGCTATTGTTGTTGCTAATTTGAGTTGTTAATCCCTTAAAATGGTGTAGTGGTTGTGTCAGCGATTCACAGATAAACCCTGCGATGAACAGAAGGAACAACATGATCATGATGGATGCCCGTATATAACAAATACCACTGAACATAACATGTCACAACAAAGGGAGAGTGGCACTAAAGAGTTGGTGATGGATGAGTTATAAAAATAATAATAATAATAATAATAATAATGGATAAGTCATGGTCATCGTTTGATGTGGGGACTTTTTTTTATTAAGTGTTGATGATGGTTTTTAGTAAGGCAAAAACTGTAAAAGTCTTCACCTGACCCGGCATCAGGAGTAGTAGACCTTGATATGTCTATATTTCGCAAGGAATTTAAAGAATACATCAAATCTGATGAGTGCTAATGCCTCTCTTCATATCGTATTGAAAACTCAAGCTCTTGGATGAATTGTTCACTAGTATAGACCCTAATGAGTATTTAAGCTCTCACCTGCATTATTCACTAATGCATGGATTGCTGAGTATCTATCCTATGATATGTTCCCCAGCTGAACTCTTAATATTGACATGATATGACAATTAATGTTCACTCTCAGCTGAGTAGCATGAATTTCCCGAAGTGTCAGGATTAAGATGTGCATGAAGGTACTCAATCAGAGGTGCGCAAGCTGCGCTGCTCTCCGAGATAAAAAAAAATTAGTTGAAAAGGCGAGGGTAACCAAATATACCTCAAGCTAAAACTTTTTCTAACTATAATTCCTTTCTCCGAAAGTGATTGTCTATGGAATGAGTCGAGACAATACAACTAATCGGTTCGCACTTCGTGTGATCGTCTATGGATACGAGATCGAGACGATACAACAATGAAGTATGTTACTTGATAAAAAAGGTTCGGACTTAACCAAACACAATAGGATTCACTTATCAAGTAAATAGGAATTAACGTTTGTGTAATTTACTTTAATTATAAAAAAACAATTATAATGCGAAAATATAAAGTAAATGACACGGAAAGATTTTGTTAACGAGGAAACCGCAAATGCAGAAAAACCCTGGGACCTTGTCCAGAATTGAATACTCTCAGGATTAAGCCGCTACATAAAATTACGCCAACTTTGTATAGTTGAGACCAAGCAACTAAACCTATAGTTCACCTAGTTACGTCTGTATTCCCACGCCTCCAATTTATAAATAAGTCACGTACTTGGATCAATTCCTTTGGTTCGTATTCCAAATAGTAAAGGAACAACAAATCTGTTTGATATCAACTCTCTTCAACCAAGTGATATGAGTCGGACAAAGTATCTTCCATTTATCTTAACATAAACTTCTTCTTCAGGTCCTTAGATCTATCTTATGTTCAATTATCGAAGTAATCGTTTAAGATTAAGCCAACAACACTCTTAATCCAAAGAATTGTGTTGATGCTGATCTACTCAATTAATCAATCCAACCTACCACAGGGATAAACCGATTATTAATTGGATCCTCTTTTACCGAAACAAGTATTGTGCACACCAAAGATTATGAACCCACGAATCAAAAATCTTCAATATCTTCTTCGTCTTCAAATCTTCTTAGATCTTCAATATAAACCTGCACACAATCACTTTAATCTCTTGTGATCAATCACGCACAGAGCGGAGTCTGTTAACAATGGATTATCACAAGATTGTCTTTAGAACTAACAACAGTCTAAAGATCCCTGTCGAAACTCTGAACTAGTTTGAGTGAATCTCATATCAGAAGAGAAGATTCTCAAGCATAAACAAACCAGGTGCAATCAGATTTCAACCGCCGTTAGTCAATCAAATCAATGAAAACAAAAGATAAACCGTAATTATCTAGTTTCCCACCAACGGTACACGCTACAGCTTCTCAATCCCAAAGAAGACATTAAACTGAGTGGCCGTAGGAGATTTCGCCTAATTAGGTTACTCTCCTCTCCGAATAGGCGGCAACACCAGTAACAACAACAAAGAGGAAGTTTGTTGTTACGAAGGATTAGTTTGCTAGAAAGGAAAACTTCAAGTATTTATAGACAAGGAAGTTTGGACACCAAGGAATTTCCAAAACTGAAAATATTCTCAAGATATTCATTAAAGCACAAATTCGGTTTCCATAATTCCTGGAAATGCTCTATCCAAAAATAATGATTGAAATCTCTCAAAAAATCTAATTAGTAAATGCACATTACTAATTCTTGTTGAAAATGCGGGGTACAACAACCTCACCCAATATTTCGATTAGCAATCTGTATGGACTAACTCCAATATACTTTTTAGAGAATCAACTAGACAATCAGACTCAATCTAGAGAAAATTATATCGAGGAGTTAATATCTCTCTCTCTTGATCTGATCTTTACTCAAGCAAATAGAAATCTGCGAGTCTTTATCAAATACTAGATATATAAACTTGGATGGTACCAAAGACCAAAATCCAAGGATTAATCAATTTCCAATCAACAACCAAAGGTTGGATTTCACAATTGATCGATACAATGCACAACCTGTGATATTTCAATTATATAGCAAAATATAATGCGGAATAGAAATAACACAGACACCAGAAATTTTGTTAACGAGGAAACCGCAAATGCAGAAAAACCCCGGGACCTAGTCCAGATTGAACACCACATTGTATTAAGCCGCTACAGACACTAGCCTACTACAAACTAACTTCGGTCTGGACTGTAGTTGAACTCTAATCAATCTCAAACTGATTCAAGGTACAGTTGCGCTCCTTACGTCTCTGATCCCAGCATGATACTATGCACTTGATTCCCTTAGCTGATCTCACCCACAACTAAGAGTTGCTACGACCCAAAGTCGAAGACTTGATAAACAAATCTGTCTCACACAGAAAAGTCTATACAATTGAATAAATCTATCTCCCACAGAAATACCCAAGAGTTTTTGTTCCATATTTTGATAAATCAAGATGAACAAGAACTAATTGATAACCCAGACTTATATTCCCGAAGAACAGCCTAGTGTTATCAATCACCTCACAATAATCTAAATCGTATGGTAGCGAAACTAGATATTGTGGAAACACAAACGATGAGACGAAGATGTTTGTGATTTCTTTTTATCTTTCCCTGTCGGAGATATAATCTCAAGCCAAGTATTCAATTAAACTCGTACGATAGAAAATGGCAACATCAGATCGCTCAACTACAAGAAAAGTAGTTTCGTCTGGCTTCACAATCCCATTGAAGTCTTTCAGTCGTTAACCTACAAAGTCTCGGGAAGAAACCTAAGGTGAAAGGATAATCGACTCTAACAAACCAACTAGTATCACATAGGAGGTGCGGGGATTAGTTTTTCCAGATGCTAGATGTCTCATTTATATAGTTTTCAAATTAGGGTTTGCAATCTAAGTTACCTTGGTAACAAAGCATTCAATATTCACCGTTATATGAAAAACCTGATTCAACCAAGCTAATATATTTTAACCGTTAGATCGAACTTAGCTTGTCACACACACAAATGAAATGTATTCATTTAGGTTTGAGTAACCGCACCTAAACGCGTACACTTAGCTGGTTCACAAATAATTAACCAATGGTTAACCATATGAGCACTTTCATATTAACCGTATTCATCTTTCTCATGACTAGTTTAAATGACTCATAAGAACTAGTTGAAGAGTTGTTCAATTGCTTAGGTATTTATTCATAGACACAATTGAAACAAAATCGATTTGATCCACTTGAATCAATTCATGAACAATCGATGCAATCGGTTTGCAAAGATTGCATTCCTTATAATTTATTGTTTTAAGTTCATGAACTACCGATTTGAGATATCACCAGCTTGAGTACGCGTACGGGTATGCGTACCTTAGCTACCGGATTTGAGTTTACAAACTCAGCAGAACTTTTCGGTTCGAAAACTTCTGTGGGTACGCGTACCTAAGGTAACTGGTTTACAAGTTTGCAAACTAAAAACTCAGCAGAAATTTTCGGTGGAAAACTTCTGCCAGTACGCGTACGGGTACGCGTACCCAACCTGTATCCTTCACCAATACCGCATGCACACATATGCACGCACTTGTCTTCCTGTATATGGATTTATACACTAATGTGTGAGCACACTATATATGCTTATATCCATTGATGGTAATATCAACTCTACATTTCAATCATTGAAACATTTCTTCTATAATGTTATAACAGTCGTTATTCACGATTATCGTCATAAAAGCTATTTTCAAGATTGAAACGTCATCATGACTTTCGTCAAGGGTAAAGATGAAAATGGTTAAAGCAAAATCTTACCAACACATATTTCGAGAAAAAGATAGGCGAGTAAACTCGGCTTGAAATAGGGAATGTGTATGTATGAAAACTATCATACTTATACGACTTTGTCTCAAGAGTAGGAGATAAAATAGACTTTTGAGTGAAAGATAAGTTCAAGTCTCCACCTACCTTTTAGTCGGATGAAGTTCCACTTATTTCTCGATTAGTTCTTCGTCTTCGTAAGATGATCGTCATGGAGTCTGGAGCTTCAACTACACTTGACTATCTTATACCGAGACTTAGTCATACGTAAACTAGAAATCAAGACATATAGATTTGATCACTAATATTGAAAAACATGCTTGAGATAGCAACGCATGCGATTTCGACCAAGCAATTCTCTAACACTTGTATTTCCCTACAAAATTAAATTAATAACCTTAATTAAAAGATTCTTAACTTACTTATGTTTCGATCCTGGGATTTTCTTCCTGTAGCTATTAAGGAATAACTTTGAACAATTAAAGAAATAAACATTCACAGCACGTGTTCAAAGTATGTCGACATCCTTACTTTGTAAGTTCTCTTTCACACTTACAACCTTGAAACCGATTTTCCACACTTCCAAACAAGTTTAGAATTGGTCCATCTGACTTTCAAGAACTATGAGATTGATCAAACAAATATTCAATCACAATCATAGGTTTAACGGTTCTACCAAAACAAGTTTCGGTTATACCTCCATGTGAATACTGTGCATAGTCACACTAGCTTTCCAAAATTCGGTTGACTAGGTACTAGGACCGGTTCCCCACATATTTATGCTATTTAACTTATATGTGTTGCACATGTCCATAGGATCGATTCCCCTTTGCCTAAAAATGTGTTGCACATGTTCATAGGATTGGTTCTCCTTTCTGCTATAAACCTTGTTGCACCCCATACAAGGATCGGTTCCCCTTTGTGATGTACTGCACCTCTTACTAGGATCGGTTCCCCTTTCCCAAATTTGGTCAGACAAAACACAAACCCGATCGTACCATCTCAGTTAATTACTTAAGATCGGTTTCACTAATAAAAGTCATACCAATACATAAGTCAGGCCTTTGTGAATAGTTCTACCAAGAACATAAACAAGTTGTGAGCGGTTATACTCAATCACACATATTGGTTGTTCATAAGATAAGCAATGAATAAAAAAACCAATAACACCTGGCAATTTCCTTTTTGGTTCACAAACAAGTTTATGAACTTACTTCCTTAGAACACATATAAAACATTGTTAGCTAGGATGAAATCCTCACCTCATACCCATACATAATCACAATAGCATTCAAATGATTATGACGATCTCTTATCTACAAAGTTTAATGGTTAAAGTAATAAACCTCGTATTGTATTCCTTAATACTATGTCTATCTAGAGTTCAAATATGCTTCGCAGTTTTGTTTTCAATATGCACGACATGAAAGATAGTTAGGGAATGAAACAGTTCAAGTCGAGTATCACTAACCTCAAGTGGAAGGATGATTGTTGTCGTTGTAGCTCCTTGCTTCTTCACATCTTCAAGACTTCGCAATACTTTTAATGTCTCATATCCTAATACTTTCAAGCTAACTTATACGAAGTTGACTCTAGTACATAATCAAGCGACTCTTAACATGAGTTTTGATTCACTAAAATATGACAACCAAACTTGACATACCAACGCTTGGTGGGTTCAACCGAGCTATGCTCTAACAATCTCCCTCTTTGTCAATTTTCGTGACAAAACTCTTACATCATATGGATAAACAAATTACAAGAATTCATTACACATACGCTTGATTCCTGAATTCAACAGCACAGTAAACTGCTTACATTCAATCCTTGAAAATGTCGTTGTTGACAGTATAATAACAAAGTAAATAGTCCTCCTAAGGAATATATGTAGATATTCAATCCGCACGTCTTTGTTATACCACTTCATATGACATGTTACTCCCCCTTAGTCTGTGCTTTCACTCATTCGTTTAGATAAAACGTTTAAGCACCAATGTTCTTTTCCTTAGCGATATCAATCAATAAAATCAACGCCAATATCACTTGTTTACTTCATATATTTCTCCCCCTTTTTGTCACAAAATGACAAAGAAACTAAAAAATAAAGGACAACACGAAAAAAATCTTACAAATCTCAAAATAGACTTGCAATCTGTAGAGTTAGGCACGAGGGTTCCATACATCATGTTCTGATAACCAATATCAAAACCGAAACTACAAGTAATTTTATTTTGATATATTACCAAGAAAACAATTGTCCGAAATAATTTTTCCAATTTAGTTTAGCAAAACAAAAAATCAACTAAGTACCTTAGTCCCTTTGCTAAACCGATTGTTCAAAAACAACCACTTAATTCGATAAGACCAAAATAAAGATAACTCTATTTTTCTCATCAGGTTCTAATTATCCATAAACTTAGACCTTTCAATTTTAAACAAGACAAGTATTAGGTTAGTTAACTAGCATTTCTTGTTAAGGCATTCGATTAGACTTGAATAACCGGAACCTCACTTCGATAAGTCTAACTAAGATCAAAATTAACTTAGTTTCTCTTATCCGGAATTGAATTTTACTAAACAACTCATCCCGTAATCCATTTATTTCGGCAAGCCATAAATAATTCATACAAACCAATCATAAATCAACTTGCATAATTATTCACCTCAACCGGAAGCAACTGAAACAATATAAGCATTAAAACACCGCAATTGCACCGAAATTTTGTAAGCCTAAACAATTGATACCACACAATAAAGCAAGATAACAATATTTTTTCTTAACCGGAACCAATTGAATCACACACATCCACACACACATCATGGAATAAACATCAATTGAACCGAAATTTCGTTAAGCAAAAGCAATAAATATATAATATAAACTCAGGCTTTTCTTAAACAGGAAAACAATTAACTAACAAGATTGTTACCTCAAATTTCGCATCCACTTCTCTAATATGATTGCATCTTCGTCCAGGGAGAATTGATATCAAAATATCATCATGTTGTCATCCTTATGCAAAAACAAAAGAATAACAACAACCAACCTTTACCAGAGAAATGTTGAAAATCGGTTTTAAAAATTGCAAGCAAAAGTTGAAAACCGTCGAAACACATATGCTTTTATGCTAAAACAAAACCGATTCAACATATTGGGACTTTTTCACATATTGTTTCTATGAAAACCCCTCATGATTCTTTGATAAAGCCTACCAACATGGGCTAGAACTTAATCCTGCTATACCAAAAAATCACCCAAACCACAAGGGTTCACAATATATGAGATCGAATATTAAGTTAGTAAAACCGAAATCAAACATCTCATAAACATACATAGAAATAAGATGAAAGCATTCAAGCACAGGCTATATAAACCAAAAACTATCACAAGAAAAATTACCAATCAAATAATTTTATTCATAATAGTTTTATTCGTAATAGACCAATACAATCAATGAAGGTAATCAAAAATTGATGTCTATTTTTCTAGATTAAGTAATACACCATATAACTTAATATCTATAAGACCTTCCCTTATTTACCGAAGATTCTTCGATGTTTTGATTCTTGGATCTTCTTTTCTCTTTCAGATGATTGAGTCTTTGTTTCAAAAAAATTCAATTCCACAATCGACTTCAAAATGTTTGACTCGAGCAGTTTTTCATTCACTACTGCAGTTTCCAAAAGCTCACGAGCGACTTCAGTATCTCCCATTAGCATAAGCATAAGTTCAAAAGAAATATGATTTTTTTTTATGTTCGCTTGAGAAATAGCACTTGAACTCAACTGGGAAGGTCTCGAGTTTTCGAATTTGAGATTTAATGTCAATAGTATTTTCACTCATCTTTGACTGCAAACAAAACATATAAGAGTATCGGTCCAAAAAGATGGTTTATATAATAATTCAAACTTGATTTCCAAGGATGAAATACCTAATCGTGGTAATTTATTTGTGAAAATATATGCTTTCGGAAACATCTCCTAACTATCATGATCTAGGAGTACTGAAAATATTAAAAATATTTTTCTTAGGGACATCCCAAAGATTCGAGAGTATTTTTCTAAAAATAGAAAAGATATTCAAAGTATAAGAATACTTTGGATATTAAAAAACATATTCCTGTGCTCCTTTTAAGAATTTCCCTCTTTGTTTGAATTAAAAAAAACACATGGAAATTCCGAAAGCCAACATCAGTTGTTGGAGTGAGCTAGTGATAGCTTAGGATTTATGGAACTCGATCCATCATGATATTTATGAATATCTATCCTTTTGGGATTCTTCCAATAATAAACTTCTTTCACTGTGTCACAGCAGGAGTGATCTGATTTAACAGAATAATCATCTTGATGATCATAATTGTGACTTGAAGTTTTTTGAGTTGTGTAATAATCAGAACTCTTATATTGACCCAGGAATTTTTTGGAATATGACATCATAATTCAATGAGATTGTTTCCTGGATCAAATTTTAGACAGTTGATCAACAACAAAACAACATGATCTGAAATTATTCCCTTTTGTGTGTAAGTGTTGATCTTTACTTCTGTCTGAGGGATAATCATTGTCACCATTTATGACAGTTGATCTTGACTGGATACTAGTCAAGGGATTATCCCTAGAGATGTATTCATCATGATTCTTGTGAGAGATTCGACAATTTGAATCATAATGTTGTATATTAGTTAAGAGATTTTGTAGGTTAGAATCACATATCCTTGTTTTAACTAATATAGCTCATTTGGCTAGAGAAAGTTCAAGACCTTTGATTCAGCATCTTCATGAATCAAGAAATCTCTGACGATCTTTTCGACATATGGATAATAGGTATTATCCTTTAGATTATATTTTTCAACAAGCTTTCTGAAAAATTTGATCTCATTACAGTCATCTGAATCTGACTTCTTTGCCACATCTGTTTGTTTTCTTATTAACACATCATGGTTAATATTTCCTGAGTTGTGTTCCACTAGTGAATTACAATGCAAAAATGTTTATCATATTTTGAAAACAAACGTCCTTTAAGAAGTATATCATCTTCTTGCTCAACGTTAACTGAATCAGACATTAGATTCAATTCTTATAGGTTGGATCGCACCAAACACAGGTTGTTAGATCTTTTCGTGTTTGCCCTCTCTGATACCAATTGAAAATGCGAGCGTACCCAAATATACCTCAAGCTAAAACTTATCCTACCTATAAGTCCTTTCTCCGAAAGTGATTGTCTATGGACTGAGTCGAGACAATACAACTAATTGGTTCACACTTCATGTGATCGTCTATGGATACGAGATCGAGACAATACAACAACGAAGTATGTTACTTGATAAAAAGGTTCGTACTTAACAAAACACAACATGATTCACTTATCAAGTAAGAATTAACGTTTGTGTAGTTTACTTTAATGATAATAAAACAATTATAATGTGGAAATATAAAGTAAATGACACAACAAGATTTTATTAATGAGGAAACCACAAATGCAGAAAAATCCCGGGACCTTGCACAAAATTGAATACTCTCAGGATTAAGCCGCTACACAAAATTACACCAGCTTCGTGTAGTTGAGACCAAGTAACTAAACCTATAGTTCACCTAGTTCCATCTGTATTCCCACGCCTCCAACTTATAAATAAGTCACGTACTTGGATCAATTCCTTTGGTTCGTATTCCAAAAAGTAAAGGAACAATAAATTTGTTTGGTATTAACTCTCTTCAACCAAGTGATATGAGTCGGACAAAGGATCTTCCGTTTATTTTAACATAAACTCCTTCGTCAGGTCCCTATCTTATGTTCAATTACCGAAGTAATCGTTTAAGATTAAGCCAACAAAACTCTCAATCCAAAGAATTGTATTGATGTCGATCTACTCAATTAATCAATCCAATCTACCACAAGGATAAACCGATTATTAATTGGATACTCTTTTATCGAAACAAGTATTGTGCACACCAAAGATTATGAACCCACATATCAGAAATCTTCAATATCTTCTTCGTTTTCAAATCTTCGTAGATCTTCAATATATACCTGCACACAATCACTTGAATCTCTTGTGATCAATCACGCACAGAACGGAGTCTGTTAACAATGGATTATCAAAAGATCGTCTTTAGAACTAACAACAGTCTAAAGATCCCTGTCGAAACTCTGAACTAGTTTGAGTGAATCTTATATCAGAAGAGAATATTCTCAAGCATAAACAAACTAGGTGCAATCATATTTCAACCATCTTTAGTCAATCAAATCAATGAAAATAAAAGATAAACCGCAATTATCTAGTTTCCCACCAACGGTACGTGCTAGAGCTTCTCAATCCCAAAGAAGACTTTAAACTGAGCGACAGTAAGAAATTTCTCCTAATTAGGTTACTCTCCTCTCCGAATAGGCGGCTACACCGGTAACAACAACAAATAGGAAGTCTGTTTTTACGAAGGATTAGTTTGCTAGAAAGGTAAACTTCAAGTATTTATAGACAAGGAAGTTTGGACACCAAGGAATTTCCAAAACCGAAAATATTCTCAAGATATTCATTAAAGAACAAATTCGGTTTCCATAATTCCTGGAAATGCTCTATCCAAAAATAATGATCGAAATCTCTCGGAAAATCTAATTAGTAAATGCACATTACTAATTCTTGTATTTCCCTAAAAAATGAATTAATAACCTTAATTAAAAGATTCTTAACTTACTTATGTTTCGATCCTGGGATTTTTTTCCTTTAGCTATTAAGGAATAACTTTGAACAATTAAAGAAATAAACATTCACATCACGTGTTCAAAGTATGTCGACATCCTTACTTTGTAAGTTCTCTTTCACACTTACAACCTTGAAACCGATTTGCCACACTTCCAAACAAGTTTAGAATTGGTCCATCTGACTTTCAAGAACTATGAGATTGATCAAACAAATATTCAATCACAATCATAGGTTTAACGGTTCTACCAAAACAAGTTTCGGTTATACCTCCATGTGAATACTGTGCATAGTCACACTAGCTTTCCAAAATTCGGTTGACTAGGTACTAGGACCGGTTCCCCACATATTTATGCTATTTAACTTATATGTGTTGCACATGTCCATAGGATCGATTCCCCTTTGCCTAAAAATGTGTTGCACATGTTCATAGGATTGGTTCTCCTTTCTGCTATAAACCTTGTTGCACCCCATACAAGGATCGGTTCCCCTTTGTGATGTACTGCACCTCTTACTAGGATCGGTTCTCCTTTCCCAAATTTGGTCAGACAAATCATACCATCTCAGGTGATTACTTAAGATCAGTTTCACTAATAAAAGTCATACCAATACATAAGTCAGGCCTTTGTGAATAGTTCTACCAAGAACACAAACAAGTTGTGAACGGTTATACTCAATCACACATATTGGTTGTTCATAAGATAAGCAATGAATAAAAAAACCAATAACACCTGGCAATTTCCTTTTCGTTTCACAAACAAGTTTATGAACTTACTTCCTTAGAACACATATAAAACATTGTTCCATATGATGAAATCCTCACCTCATACCCATACATAATCACAATAGCATTCAAATGATTATGTTGATCTCTTATCTACAAAGTTTAATGGTTAAAACAATAAACCTCGTATTGTGTTCCTTAATACTATGTCTATCTAGAGTTCAAATATGCTTCGCAGTTTTGTTTTCAATATGCACGACATGAAAGATACGTTAGGGAATGAAACAGTTCAAGTCAAGTATCACTAACCTCAAGTGGAAGGATGATTGTTGTCGTTGTAGCTCCTTACTTCTTCACATCTTCGAGACTTCGCAATACTTGTAATGTCTCATATCCTAATACTTTCAAGCTAACCTATACGAATTTGACTCTAGTACATAATCAAGCGACTCTTAACATGAGTTTTGATTCACTAAAATATGAAAATCAAACTTGACATACCAACGCTTGGTGGGTTCAACCGAGTTATGCCCTAACATTAGTGATTTTGCATCAACGTGCAACATTCACCAAAATTGATTAATTTTGTGGCAGCTTGCAAAATTCAATTTTTCTAACCAAATTTTATCAATTTACAAAAATTAGGTTTTGGCCATAAACAGAGCCTGCACAATATCCCGATCCCTATTGGTCGAAAATAAACCTAGGAAAACTAGGAAATTGGTTCATCAAGAAACTAGTAGTAGCAGGATCCTATTAAAAGATGGAAAAAAGAAATAAATGGGAGACTGCAATAAGTGAAGGCAGCAGCCAAAGGGGCGCGGTCGCGCTTCTTAGCCGGCCGGTTTGCCTTAGCTTGTGCCGCCTATGACCGACCGTCCATATTGCTGTCTGTCGTCCCCTCTTTCCCATCGGCAAATCAAATTTATCCAAAGTCGCAGCCTACACTTTTAATTAAAGGTGAAAGTTGGCTGGTCGATGTACGTAATTTCTTAAGAAAATAGATCTTGGCTATCCAGATCAGTCGCAAACTAATCACGGCCGCACGACTTATCCGGAAGATTTAGCAAGCTTGTCCTCCTCCTGGCGCGACCAAACAAGCTCTGTGATTCTCACTAACCGGCCCTATGTTATTTCAGCCAATCAGAACTCTCCTAGCCCGCAGCCAGCATCCCCAATTGCTAACCAAAGTAGGCTAATCGAGCGGCCTGAAAAGGGTCTTAATTAGGTCAAGATCGCCCACGGAAGTCTTAATTCAATCATGATCTTCCAACTTCGCTAGCCGAATCGATCAGCCTAGATCTGATTTTAACCGACCAACAATGCGCAGACATGTTCATCAGTGGCTCACCTTTGGCATCGACCAATCCCATTGCTTCAAACCTGCCAGCAATACCTCAAACCGATTACCCAAAGTAGGTCGGTCACACGACTTTAAAAGCCTTGAATTCGACTAACGGCAGTATGTAACTGCCGCAAAACGATCTCGACCATCTAACTTGGCCACCCAAATTGATTGTCCCAGATATGATTTCGGGGAGCCAATAAGATGTCGTCGTGATCCGACCACCGCTCTTCCATGAGGATTGATCGACTTATCCTCAACCTACCCAAATGGATCCTGGAAGCTTCTCAAAGAAGGTTGGCCACGCTACCCATAAGAGTCTTAAATAATGTAACGATAGTCAACAACCGCCACAAATCATCTCAACCATCCAACTTTGCTAGATGATTTGACCGGCTTAGATCCAATCTTAGGCGACCAATGAGACGCCATGATTGCTGTCAGCTGTTGCTCTTCTTCATGAGTCAATCACAACATCATCTTTAGTCGACTTACTTGGATGCCAACAGTTCGACCAAAGAAGGCCGGTTGCGCTCCCAACAACGACACTTCATATGCATCGATTAATTTGAGCTGCTTGCTTAACAACGATGCTTTACATGCATCGAATATAAATGATATTTTATAAATATCGATTTCACATATAATTTAATCATATAACCTAAAAGCATTATATGCTATTTTTTGAGCACTGGCTTACAGCAAGTCTCATTCATTTGACTACCTACCACCTAGCTTGCACGTGATTGGTCAAAATAATCAGGTCTTGCCAGCAAGACCCACTCAGCAACTACTATGAAGGAATTTTTCAACTCTTCATGTTATTTACTCTATATTTCCTCCGAAAATATTCGAGACATCAAACATGTCACAAACTGGGTGATACTCATTAGGGTGTTGGTATGGCGGTTTACAGCGTGCGGCGTGCAACACGCCCATTATGAGAAACTGTCAGGAAAGGAGGGAAGTTGATGGCAGTAAGGAGAAACCAACCAGTCTTCCCTTCATGACAGGGACATGGTTCTTACCATTTTTACACGATACCCACTTCTCCACCACTCAACTATCTCTACTTCCTATAAGATGAGTGTGTTCAACTATGACTTGTATAAATATATTTTCAATATATTTCAACCAACAACAGTGGATTAACACAAGTATTCAGAAATCACCTAGAATTCGCAACTTAAGCGTTGCAAGCAAATTCTACATTTTGATACAAGTCATAAAACTACACTTTACATAATTCGTCATTCTGATCTCGACACCTTTTCTGCTTCACTCCCTAAGATCAACCCTTCTCCTTCATTTTGTGACCGAAGCAAGACTGGAACGACCGTTTCTTTGTTTAGGCCATAATTGTACAGATTGATTTCTCGAATCTAAAGTACTTCTGTGTAGTGTATTTGTTTAGGGTTTAGATTCTTTTCTCGGTGGCACACCCAATTTACCATTTTCAGCAGAATCAGTTTTTACCCTACTACAAATTGGGGACCACAGTGGGGGATTAATCTCTTGGTTGTAAAATCAATTTCTCAATTTTCACTTCAACTTCCTCAATTTTAAAATGGTGGATCTTAGGTTAGAATCAGTAACAAATCCTGATGTTACTGGCGCTGACAATATACATGGCGTCACCGTTCCTGCTCCTGACACCCATGTATCGCATACCGGTGCTATCAACACATCCCATGGGGTTACAAATTCTACCACAAACACAATCGGCGCTGGTAACACCTCCTCTGGCGTGACGCCTCTTATCACCAGAGCCAGAGCCGCTGCTACTCTTCCTAACGTTTCTTCGAGCGTGACACCTCCAATCACCACCAGAGCTACTACAACTCCTCCATCAAGTCAGAAGGATGGAGGGACCCAAGGGGACCAACCTCTTATTACTATCGTCGATTTAATGAAAAGACATAAAGTCCTTGCTAAAGCTCAGATGGACATCGCTACAACTCAGAAGGAGGTGCTCACTTTTCTCAAGGCACTAACAGAGCGGCTACCACCAGAATCACGCCAACCTCAAATAGAGAAGGCAAGGATCACTTTCATGACTCCTGGCACAAGCACTTCAACAACACGTGCCTTTATAGATGAAGGAGCTCGTGTTGCTTCTGAACGTCCATCAGAAAAGAATCAACAATCCAATTTCATCACACGTGAGGATCTGAAATGACTCCTCCAAATTCGAGAGAAGGAAAACCCTGCCACCATTCATCAGCATCAACCTCCTTACTCTCCTGATGTACAAAGATCTCCTTTTCCAAAAGGATATTCCTCTCGCCAGTTTTCCCTTTATGACGGTACTGGTAACGCTCGTGAACACATCTCTTCGTTTTTTAGAATCGCTAGGAGTACATGAATACAACCACGTCCTCCGCTTGAAAGAATTCTCAAAATCACTTACTGGGAGAGCATACACCTAGTACAACAACATTACACCAAACAGCATAACCAATTGGTGTGGGATGGTTAACGCTTTCTACAAGAAATATTTCTTTGTGTCTGAGCAAATCGCTTTATCGGACTTGGGATGAATGTTTCAGTGAAACAATGAGCATCCAAATGATTATGTCAAGAGATTCAGAATCCAGGCACTAGATTTTCATGATCCAAATATGACTGAACAACAATTGGTATAGTTATGCATTAATGGCATGGTACCTGTCTATCGCGCTTTGCTGGAGAACCTGCGGTTCCATACATTCTCTGAACTCCATGAAGCCACTAAGCGCTCGGCTACAACAACACCTGCTTTTCTAGAAAGTACCATATCCCCTAATATTAAAGAGCCTCATGAGATTCGTGGAAGCATACGTCTCATCAACGGGCAATACAACCTTCCACCTTCTGTAAGCAGTTTTACTAAAGGAGCAAGAGGAAAACCACCATTTTAGAGATGCAACCTGCGCGTGCATCCCCACCACCAGCTCTAACTCCACTCCAGTACCACAGGCCCAGCTTCCGCAGTAAGAAAACCACGTCTAGGCTACACCATATCTGGCTCGATGGAAAAAAAACGTCAACAAGAGAGACGCTTTCAGAATTTCCTATCCCAGGGAAGAAGTAGTTGAATTACTGGAAGAGATTGCACCTGGGGACTGAAGGGCTACACGTAAAATCTCTCCATGTTAGGAGCTTCATCATATTTGCACAATCCATTAATTAAGTCGTTCGCATAAGAGAACTTCCCCACTCCTCAAAGGCATGATGCGAAGATGATAAAGGCAAAAGAAAGTGGCTGGGGACTGCTCGACACTACTCATCTCAAAGATGCTGAATTTAGAAAGATGCATGCACGCTATCATTGTCATTCTAAGATATCCAAAGATGTAACGTACTCAAGAGAGCAGACGAATTTCCAAAGCCCAGTGTTTGCCTGACCGTATATGAAGCATAATGCAGATGCGAAGACGGCTCCATGATCGACAACTCAATATTGGATCCAACTCCAGTTCTCATCCAAATTATTTCTTCAAAGACCCAACACGTCAATATCAACCAGATATACAAGAAAACTCTATGAGAGGATCAAGTGGGTAGAAGCACGCATGATGGCTGCATCAAAACATCTTATGTCCGGTAGTGAGCTATTTTGGGACTGATACCTACCTAATGCAGTCATCAATCTCAACCAGAAGGTCTTGACTACCTACATGCGTTCAACTTCTATGGAGCTTCTTGTTAATTACGTCAAGAGTAGAGACTACACCCATGCTACCTACCACTCAGGCAACGCACCAATAAAAACGTCTGCCAAGTTGAAAGCTCCGTGGGTACTCGTGGACAAGGGACTGTCTCCCTATTTTCAACTCCTTCCATAAGTCAACATCGAGGAAACTATCGTCTCCATCATCAGCTTCTCTGCGCGTGTCTTATCCCCTACCTTGGTGGTACCGGCTACAAGTCGAGTCATCATATCGGGATATTGTTCTCGCTCGATGTGTCTGTCCATATTACCGCTGCTAGACCTAAAGAATGAGACGAGCTCCACCAATATGTGAGGACTGTCCTGTTCATGCCTATCGCTGCAACTAAAACAAGTAAGACTACCTGCTTTCGAACATCGTCATCTGGCATATATGAAGCAACTTCCTGGAGAAGATGCAAGATCATACATCCGAAGGTTCCACACACAAGTAAGTCTTATTGAATAACCATATTTACAATCATATATTCTTCATCCCATGAGGACTTGGGGACTTGCTCCGTCTATCAATCCAACTGTGATTAGGCAATGTGAATGGAAGTCTCGCCCTTTTAATATTTTAGGTTTACAAACTATTTCAAACCAATTACTTACTTATTCAAAGACCAGAAAATCAAACCAGAAAATAACAAACTCTTGTCATACCACACGTCATATTCTTGGTGCTTATCCCCTTGATCATCTACTAGCGACAACTACTACCAACGCGAAGTACAGTGCAACATCCAAAATTTCTTTACTCTTCCCACGGTGGAGAAACATACTCAGTGTCAAAAGATACTTATGGGCAGGGTACTGCCTATATCTTCTAATTCCTTCAATGAATAGATGATGTATCCTCTACTGTCACTCTGGAGTTCAAAGAATTGTTCTATAGAGCTTCCATGTTGGAATTTATACTACACTGCCTCTGCTTTGAAGTTTTGTTCCTACCTGATATACATATATACCAAAACCCGAGCCACCAGTTCATCACTATCCCTATGCAGCTTACATAGAGCCGAATTCATCTCCATCATGCATCCTTCATATTCAACAACAACAATACGGACTGCTTCGAAACCGAAGAATACAGCGGCACTGAGTTACAGAGTTTTCTGAAAAAAGTTCAGAAACTAGTTCTTGATCAACATAATCTGTTAACATCATATACAAATACAGTGTCACTATTTTTCAACACAAGCACATTATGAAGAGTCCGATTACATACAGGTTGCATGCTCAATAAAGCAGGGAACAAATGTCTGAAAGGTCAAGCTAATGAATCAACAACAAATATTATTACCGCATAGTAATTCAAGGAAGTAAGGCTTACAAGAATCAAGCAAGTTCTGCCAAGATGAGCATCACCGCCTTCTGGGAACTGAGATAAGAATTCAAGTAGGATACAATCAAGATTGGTGTCGTACTATCACTACTTTTACCCTCACTGCCTTTGTCGCTGGCCACTCGCGTCGAGAGTAAGAACCGCTGCCGCGTCTTATCACTACTAGCCTAAACTTTCAATTCTTTTCCACTGATGGCATCATTTCCGCTCTTAGATACTTTTGTCCCCGCTACTAACCGCATCGATCAATTTTATCCATCTTTACTGCTATACACCAGTCTCATATGCTGCTACAATCTGTATCAGGAAAACTATCAAGTCGTTGATGTCCTGTCTCCTATCCACATCTGATGTTGCCTGCAGTTTCTTGTTTCATGATAAATCCAGATTACATTGAACTCGAGGTTCTTGGATACCTCCAAGTAGTATTCCTAATCCACAGGCGCCCTTTTATCGATAGTCACAATACACATCTTGGCTACCATAGACGATATCTTATCTACGCATTTCGTCAGGAAACAGCAGCCGCCATACTTTGGTACATGATTTGGAAAAATAATGCTAAATGAATAAAGGAAGACAAGTGCATCTCTATGCCAAACTGGTTTCCTAATACAATAAAGAAAAAAGGGTTTCCCTTTTACATACACACACATGGGATTCAATATTGTCTAACCAACATCAAAGTCCTAACAAGCCATGCTACCTGGGATGGACTCTCCTGACATGCTTGCTGCTGCCTCCCCTCTTGCGGATTGATAGCTGCCTCACCAGCGCTGCTAAGGAAGGCCAAGACACCGTTCCCGAGTAGGAGAGAGGAGTGCCCTTATCGTTCCCGAGTCGGTTGTTAGTAATAGTTGGTGTTTATCATTTGTAAGGGTACTAAATAGTATTTGTCTTTACTCTTATCCCATCTTTATAAGGGAGAGTCTGTAATGAAAAACAGTAGTCAAGTTTTAATCAAATTAGAACATTTGTTCTTCAGGCTTGATCCTCCGGGATTAAGAGAGGTTTACCTCAATTTATCACCCCAACCTTGTCATTGTACATCAGGTACATGACAGCCGACTGCTTTCTTCCTGGTAATATCTATATACTTAGTCTTATTATTTTTATTTACGTTTATCACCATCTAGTGTTTACCCTGCAATAATGTCATTGTTACGTACTAATCATGGGACTTAATGTTGATAGTGGTTTTTAATTTATGGAGAAAACTGTAAAAGTCTACCTGACCCGGCATCAGAAGTAGTATACCTTTATATGTCTATATTCCGGAAGGAATTTAAAGAATATGTCAAATCTGATGAGTGCTTATGCCTCTCTTCATATCGTATTGAAAACTCAAGCTCCTAGATGAATTGTTCACTAGTATAGAGCCCAATGAGTATTTAAGCTCCCACCTGTATTATTCACTGATGCATGGTGTAAGGACCCTCAAGCTCGTCAACGCTATTAGACTAGTCAAAAGACGATTTATCCGTTAATAACTCGATTAATTCAACACGAACGATAATTAATAAGAATTAATCTAACAACGATTTAGATACTAAATTAGTATCGTTGAATAGTTTTCGAAAGGTTATGCAGAATGGACCACTCGAACGTGTCATCCAGATATCGTACGAAGAAGAATACATCAAGAGAATATGAAGGGTAAAAATAAAATCATCATTTCAGGAAAAAGCACTTTTGATGTAACACAGACACGATCATCATTTCAGGAAAAAACACTTTTGATGTAACACAGACACGTTGTAGTTGCCTGTCCTAGTAATTCCTTTGCCTTATCTTCATCTAATCGAGTCGAGAGAATCATTTTCTCTTATTCTTCTCTTTCTTTCTTCTTCTTCGGTTCTTCTTATTTTATGAGTTTGAGAATCAAATTCATGATTTTGATATTGAAATAAGATTGATAAAGATCCACGATGAGTGGTTGGTGGTGAAGAGTATCTGTAGTTGATTCAGAATCGAAGGAGAAAGTAAATCAGTGAGTTAGGTTTTCTGTTATTTAGTTTAAGCTTGATTTGAGATAACAATTGAAGACGGGTTTCGAGAGTTTGGATAGAATAAGAAGATTTTTGTGTCAATTGGAACGTTATGTTTCAGAGAAGAAGAGTAATTTGATAATTAGGGTTTCTGCATATTTTATTGGAATTCGAATTGGGCGAGGATTGAGAGGAATTAGATAGATTATAAGATGGGTTTGATAGAGTTGAATATTTGGATTGAGGATTTGAAGTCGAATTAGATAATAGAGTATTTAGAATTACTTTTAAGGTTTTTATGAGAATAAGTATTTGATATGGGGACTGTGAGACGAAGACTAGGGCGTGATTCTGTTAATAAGAAGGTGGTGGATCTATTGTTGGTGTTGATTCAAGACTCGGGAGAAAATTATAAGTTGAATTTGAATTTCTGAGGTTAATTATGAATTGTTTAGAAAACTGATTTGATTCAAATAATTGTTGATGGGTTTTCTTTTGTTTAGATTAAAGATGGTTGCATGTGATTTAATTTGGTATCTTAAGGAATTGTGAAAGAATATTATGGTTCCTGAGTTGGAAATTGTTGATGAAGAAGATGTATTGAGTTAACTGAATGGAGTGAACTGAAATAAGGGCAATGAACTGAAATTGTCATATGAGTCGGGGTTTGTTCATAATTAAGCATATAAGATATGATATTGCAGGATGTTGAACTACATGGAACATGAAGTGGAGGTTATTGTTGAGTTTTTTAGTAAATGAAGTTTGATTATGACCCTGAAATGGAGTCTGGGGTGACAGTTAAGTGGTGGTGATGTTATTGAATCTGGTGGAGGGTAGTGTTAATTGTGGTTCTAGTGGAGCTGTAGATTCATTTGTGCTGGAATGGAGGTCTGGTGGTGTATCTGAATCGTTGTGTGTGTGTTAAAAATGGAGATACCATAGCTTGATGAATACAAGATATTGGAGATAAAGATGTTGATTATGCAAGAGGTATGGTTAGGTTGCTATGGTGGTTTGAGAGAACTGTTCAAATGAAGCCTAGTGGTGTTGCTGGTATTGTGAAATGCAAGGTTAAGAAGAATAGGAGTTAAACTGTTGCTGCCAGTGGTGGCTTAATGGATTCCAGGGATGTTGAGGAAGTGTATACAGGACAAGGAAGAAACTAATATGATAATGAAACGGAACTCAGGTTAGGTGGTTGAAGTGTTGTACATTTGGTTGTGTTGAAGATAAATGATGTACAATGGATGTGAATTTGTTGTAAAGCTGATGTTGTAGTTAGGGTGAGAATATGGTGTGTGAGGGAAAAGAAAGATGAGGGTTTATTGGTTACAGATGTGGTCATAGATGTAGTTGTATGTCTTGATGGCAGTCTCTATGAATGCTTGCCTCTTCTACCTAAAGGTAATTTGGATTTGTATTTGAGAATGAATTATGAAGTTTATTTTGAAAACATTTATTGTTGAATTATAGATGTAGTTTGGTGAGAACGTGTTAAATAGTCTAGTAAAACTGAATGATAAAAGAAAGAAGGTGTCGTAGGAAATGAAGTCTGAAATATGAGTTTAAGACCTATTAGTCATCCCAGTCAGTTTAGCTGACTTATTGTGTTTAGATGACTCAGTGAACCCTGACTGAGTCAGTTACTTGACCATTTGACCAGGACCTTGACTTTGACTTGACATAGACTGTTAGTTGACTCTTTGACCGTTAGTGACCGTTAATTGACTTAGTTGACCCAGGCCTTGTGTAATGGGCTTGTTTAGTGGACTTTGGCTTAGAATAGTTTTCTTAATTAGATGTTTTGGACCTCTTGTGGTCCGAATTAGCCTTTGGCTTATTCTACAAAGTTGTAGAAATTCACAAGACTTAAATATGGACTATAGGATCAATCTAATTGGATTAGTTAAACCTTTAGATATGCAAGAGATGGATAGTAATGAAGTGTAGAACCATAAATGGGCTTAGAGAAATTAGATAGACTTGTATGATTCTTGTATGAGCCATTTTGGCTAGCTTCTTAGAGTTCTTGTGTGATTAACAATTAGTCTATATTAACAACGATCGATTCAAAGGACGAACCAGTGGATCGTGGATCTCGAGGTAGGCGTGGCTTGTCATCAAAAGAGGTGGGAATACTTTTAACTCTTTTAAGACCATTGTTGTTTCTTTTACAAAACTTTATGTTTAACAAACTCATGCATTGTCAGTTTGTGCATTTCATGCATTGCTTAGTTTATATTATGATTGTTCTGTTGATTCTTTGAATCTTTCCGTGAATTGGAAAGGACCTGTAATGTTTTGTTGTCAATATGAATTGTTATGGGAAATAAGAATTTCCACGTGTGGTATATAGGATACGCTCCTTCACATTTATACCTAGAGCTTTTATGATATATTGGTCGGCAGTTTGCGAGTTCGGAATTGTCGATATCAATACTTATGATTAGTTGTGGATTTGCGAGTTTGGAATTGCACAACCATAGTATACATTGTTTGAAGAAGGAGTTTGTCCATATACATGTTTGTTTGTTACAGTGACTTGGTCACTATTTAATGTTTGGGAAAACATGAATTGTTTTCCAAATCTTGCTCATGATTTATTTAAAGTTGAATGTTATTCCTTCTGGGCACCCCTTTTAGGGATGATGTGCTCACCCGTTTCCACTTTCAGTTTCAGAGACAGATCAGAATTGCGCAGCGAAAGCTTCAAGGAGTTGACTCCGTTAATTAGTTAACTTCTGTTATGTTTATTATGTTGTGTATTCTATTTGCAAACCAAATGACTATTGTATATGTATCACTTGAGAGTAGTTCTTGTGTATGTATTTCAGGGATAATTTTTGGGTTAAGTTTTATAGCAGAATTATTAATTGAATTTTTAAGTAATTGATTTAGATTTTTAGTGCCTCTTATTTAGTTAATCTCTTGGATTAGTCAGCTTCTAGCTTAGGGGGCGCTATAGTGTTGATATCAGAGCTCACTAATAGATCTTATATGGGAAAAGAACAGAAGTAAAATAAAGTAGGACACCCATTTAAGATATCAGCATAAGTTAAAACTTATACCTTAAATGATCTTCAGAGTACTTCAGTTCTTCAACCTTGACAAACCCTGAAATGGAAAAAATAAAATCTCTCTAAAATCGATAAACTAAAATGAAAAAAATAGATTCACAGCTGAAACCCTAGAAATCAAAATCTCTAAACCCTATAAACTGAGACGAAAGGATTATGCGTACGATTATACCCTGGCTGTCGATTTCAGTGGTTTTAGAGCTGAAATAGAGATGAAGTTCTATAATCACGCAGTTCTTCAGACAAGGTGAGGAGATGAAAGAGAGATGAGTCTGTGGCGGAGAAAATGAAAATGAGAAGGAAAAAAACGACAAAGCAGGAATATAGGGTAGCTTTGGCCGAAGGGTGGAAAAAAAAAAAAGAATACTTGACTGAAGTCTGGCTTGGGCGTAAAAACTAGTCTTAGGGATCCCGACGGCACGCGCACTTTGCTTGCTTGAACACAGAGCAGTTGCTATTCGTAACCTACAATTTACCGGTGCAGAAAATTAGCAACAGTGCTATTGTTGTTGCTAATTTGAGTTGTTAATCCCTTAAAATGGTGTAGTGGTTGTGTCAGCGATTCACAGATAAACCCTGCGATGAACAGAAGGAACAACATGATCATGATGGATGCCCGTATATAACAAATACCACTGAACATAACATGTCACAACAAAGGGAGAGTGGCACTAAAGAGTTGGTGATGGATGAGTTATAAAAAGAAAATAATAATAATAATAATGGATAAGTAATGGTCATCGTTTGATGTGGGGACTTTTTTTTATTAAGTGTTGATGATGGTTTTTAGTTTAAGGCAAAAACTGTAAAAGTCTTCACCTGACCCGGCATCAGGAGTAGTAGACCTTGATATGTCTATATTTCGCAAGGAATTTAAAGAATACATCAAATCTGATGAGTGCTAATGCCTCTCTTCATATCGTATTGAAAACTCAAGCTCTTGGATGAATTGTTCACTAGTATAGAGCCTAATGAGTATTTAAGCTCTCACCTGCATTATTCACTAATGCATGGATTGCTGAGTATCTATCCTATGCTATGTTCCCCAGCCGAACTCTTAATATTGACATGATATGACAATTAATGTTCACTCTCAGCTGAGTAGCATGAATTTCCCGAAGTGTCAGGATTAAGATGTGCATGAAGGTACTCAATCAGAGGTGCGCAAGCTGCGCTGCTCTCCGAGATAAAAAAAAAAATTAGTTGAAAAGGCGAGGGTAACCAAATATACCTCAAGCTAAAAAAATTTCTAACTATAATTCCTTTCTCCGAAAGTGATTGTCTATGGAATGAGTCGAGACAATACAACTAATCGGTTCACACTTCGTGTGATCGTCTATGGATACGAGATCGAGACGATACAACAATGAAGTATGTTACTTGATAAAAAGGTTCGGACTTAACCAAACACAATAGGATTCACTTATCAAGTAAATAGGAATTAACGTTTGTGTAATTTACTTTAATTTTAATAAAACAATTATAATGCGAAAATATAAAGTAAATGACACAGCAAGATTTTGTTAACGAGGAAACCGCAAATGCAGAAAAACTCTGGGACCTTGTCCAGAATTGAATACTCTCAGGATTAAGCCGCTACATAAAATTACACCAACTTTGTATAGTTGAGACCAAGAAACTAAACCCTATAGTTAACCTAGTTACGTCTGTATTCCCACGCCTCCAACTTATAAATAAGTCACGTACTTGGATCAATTCCTTTGGTTCGTATTCCAAACAGTAAAGGAACAACAAATCTGTTTGATATCAACTCTCTTCAACCAAGTGATATGAGTCGGACAAAGGATCTTCCATTTATCTTAACATAAACTTCTTCTTCAGGTCCTTAGATCTATCTTATGTTCAATTATCGAAGTAATCGTTTAAGATTAAGCCAATAACACTCTTAATCCAAAGAATTGTGTTGATGCTGATCTACTCAATTAATCAATCCAACCTACCACGGGGATAAACCGATTATTAATTGGATCCTCTTTTACCGAAACAAGTATTGTGCACACCAAAGATTATGAACCCACGAATCAGAAATCTTCAATATCTTCTTCGTCTTCAAATCTTCTTAGATCTTCAATATAAACCTGCACACAATCACTTTAATCTCTTGTGATCAATCACGCACAGAGCGGAGTCTGTTAACAATGGATTATCACAAGATTGTCTTTAGAACTAACAACAGTCTAAAGATCCCTGTCGAAACTCTGAACTAGTTTGAGTGAATCTCATATCAGAAGAGAAGATTCTCAAGCATAAACAAACCAGGTGCAATCAGATTTCAACCGTCGTTAGTCAATCAAATCAATGAAAACAAAAGATAAACCGCAATTATCTAGTTTCCCACCAACGGTACACGCTACAGCTTCTCAATCCCAAAGAAGACATTAAACTGAGTGGCCGTAGGAGATTTCGCCTAATTAGGTTACTCTCCTCTCCGAATAGGCGGCAACACCAGTAACAACAACAAAGAGAAAGTTTGTTGTTACGAAGGATTAGTTTGCTAGAAAGGAAAACTTCAAGTATTTATAGACAAGGAAGTTTGGACACCAAGGAATTTCCAAAACTGAAAATATTCTCAAGATATTCATTAAAGCACAAATTCGGTTTCCATAATTCCTGGAAATGCTCTATCCAAAAATAATGATTGAAATCTCTCAAAAAATCTAATTAGTAAATGCACATTACTAATTCTTGTTGAAAATGCAGGGTACAACAACCTCACCCAATATTTCGATTAGCAATCTGTATGGACTAACTCCAATATACTTTTTAGAGAATCAACTAGACAATCAGACTCAATCTAGAGAAAAGTATATCGAGGAGTTAATATCTCTCTCCCTTGATCTGATCTTTACTCAAGCAAATAGAAATCTGCGAGTCTTTATCAAATACTAGATATATAAACTTGGATGGTACCAAAGACCAAAATCCAAGGATTAATCAATTTCCAATCAACAACCAAAGGTTGGATTTCACAATTGATCGATACAATGCACAACCTGTGATATTTCAATTATATAGCAAAATATAATGCGGAATAGAAATAACACAGACACCAGAAATTTTGTTAACGAGGAAACCGCAAATGCAGAAAAACCCCGGGACCTAGTCCAGATTGAACACCACATTGTATTAAACCGCTGCAGACACTAGCCTACTACAAACTAACTTCGGTCTGGACTGTAGTTGAACTCTAATCAATCTCAAACTGATTAAAGGTACAATTGCGCTCCTTACGTCTCTGATCCCAGCAGGATACTATGCACTTGATTCCCTTAGCTGATCTAACCCACAACTAAGAGTTGCTACGACCCAAAGTCGAAGACTTGATAAACAAATCTGTCTCACACAGAAAAGTATATACAATTGAATAAATCTGTCTCCCACAGAAATACCCAAGAGTTTTTGTTCCGTATTTTGATAAATCAAGATGAACAAGAACTAATTGATAACCCGGACTTATATTCCCGAAGAACATCCTAGTGTTATCAATCACCTCACAATAATCTAAATCGTATGGTAGCGAAACTAGATATTGTGGAAACACAAACGATGAGACGAAGATGTTTGTGATTTCTTTTTATCTTGCCCTGTCGGAGATATAATCTCAAGACAAGTATTCAATTAAACTCGTACGATAGAAAATGGCAACATCAGATCGCTCAACTACAAGAAAAGTAGTTTCGTCTGGCTTCACAATCCCATTGAAGTATTTCAGTCGTTAACCTACAAAGTCTCGGGAAGAAACCTAAGGTGAAAGGATAATCGACTCTAACAAACCAACTAGTATCACAGAGGAGGTGTGGGGATTAGTTTTTCCAGATGCTAGATGTCTCATTTATATAGTTTTCAAATCAGGGTTTGCAATCTAAGTTATCTTGGTAACAAAGCATTCAATACTCACCGTTATATGAAAAACCTGATTCAACCAAGCTAATATATTTTAACCGTTAGATCGAACTTAGCTTGTCACACAGACAAATGAAATGTATTCATTTAGGTTTGAGTAACCGCACCTAAACGCGTACACTTAGCTGGTTCACAAATAATTAACCAATAGGTAACCATATGAGCACTTTCATATTAACCGTATTCATCTTTCTCATGACTAGTTTAAATGACTCATAAGAACTAGTTGAAGAGTTGTTCAATTGCTTAGGTCTTTATTCATAGACACAATTGAAACAAAATCGATTTGATCCACTTGAATCAATTCATGAACAATATAGCCACGGTTTTCAAAGATTGCATTCCTTATAATTTATTGTTTTAAGTTCATGAACTACCGATTTGAGATATCACCAGCTTGAGTACGCGTACGGGTATGCGTACCTTAGCTACCGGATTTGAGTTTACAAACTCAGCAGAAATTTTCGGTTCGAAAACTTTTGTGGGTACGCGTACGGGTATGCGTACCTAAGGTAACTGGTTTACAAGTTTGCAAACTACAAACTCAGCAGAAATTTTCGGTGGAAAACTTCTGCCAGTACGCGTACGGGTACGCGTACCCAACCTGTATCCTTCACCAATACCGCATGCACACATATGCACGCACTTGTCTTCCTGTACATGGATTTATACACTAATGTGTGATCATACTATATATGCTTATATCCATTGATGGTAATCTCAACTCTACATCTCAATCATTGAAACATTTCTTCTATAATGTCATAACAGTCGTTATTCACGACTATCGTCATAAAAGCTATTTCCAAGATTGAAACGTCATCATGACTTTCGTCAAGGGTAAAGATGAAAATGGTTAAAGCAAAATCTTACCAACACATATTTCGAGAAAAAGATAGGCGAGTAAACTCGGCTTGAAATAGGGAATGTGTATGTATGAAAACTATCATACTTATACGACTTTGTCTCAAGAGTAGAAGATAAAATAGACTTTTGAGTGAAAGATAAGTTCAAGTCTCCACCTACCTTTTAGTCGGATGAAGTTCCACTTATTTCTCGATTAGTTTTTCGTCTTCGTAAGATGATCGCCATGGAGTCTGGAGATTCAACTACACTTGACTATCTTATACCGAGACTTAGTCATACGTAAACTAGAAATCAAGATATATAGATTTGATCACTAATATTGACAAACATGCTTGAGATAGCAACGCATGCGATTTCGACCGAGCAATTCTCTAACACTTGTATTTCCCTACAAAATGAAATTAATAACCTTAATTAAAAGATTCTTAACTTACTTATGTTTCGATCCTGGGATTTTCTTCCTTTAGCTATTAAGGAATAACTTTGAACAATTAAGGAAATAAACATTCACAGCACGTGTTCAAAGTATGTCGACATCCTTACTTTGTAAGTTCTCTTTCACACTTACAACCTTGAAACCGATTTGCCACACTTCCAAACAAGTTTAGAATTGGTCCATCTGAATTTCAAGAACTATGAGATTTATCAAACAAATATTCAATCACAATCGTAGGTTTAACGGTTCTACCAAAACAAGTTTCGGTTATAACTCCATGTGAATATTGTGCATAGTCACACTAGCTTTCCAAAATTCGGTTGACTAGGTACTAGGACCGGTTCCCCACATATTTATGTTATCTAACTTATATGTGTTGCACATGTCCATAGGATCGATTCCCCTTTGCCTAAAAATGTGTTGCACATGTTCATAGGATTGGTTCTCCTTTCTGCTATAAACCTTGTTGCCCCATACAAGGATCGGTTCCCCTTTGTGATGTACTGCACCTCTTACTAGGATCGGTTCCCCTTTCCCAAATTTGGTCAGACAAAACACAAACCCGATCATACCATCTCAGTGATTACTTAAGATCGGTTTCACTAATAAAAGTCATACCAATACATAAGTCAGGCCTTTGTGAATAGTTCTACCAAGAACATAAACAAGTTGTGACGTTATACTCAATCACACATATTGGTTGTTCATAAGATAAGCAATGAATAAAAAACAATACACCTGGCAATTTCTTTTTGGTTCACAAACAAGTTTATGAACTTACTTCCTTAGAACACATAAAACATTGTTAGCTAGGATGAAATCCTCACCTCATACCCATACATAATCACAATAGCATTCAAATGATTATGACGATGTCTTATCTACAAAGTTTAATGGTTAAGCAATAAACCTCGTATTGTATTCCTTAATACTATGTCTATCTAGAGTTCAAATATGCTTCGCAGTTTTGTTTTCAATATGCACGACATGAAAGATACGTTAGGGAATGAAACAGTTCAAGTCGAGTATCACTAACCTCAAGTGGAAGGATGATTGTTGTCGTTGTAGCTCCTTGCTTCTTCACATCTTCAAGACTTCGCAATACTTTTAATGTCTCATATCCTAATACTTTCAAGCTAACTATACGAAGTTGACTCTAGTACATAATCAAGCGACTCTTAACATGAGTTTTGATTCACTAAAATATGACAACCAAACTTGACATACCAACGCTTGGTGGGTTCAACCGAGCTATGCTCTAACAATCTCCCTCTTTGTCAATTTTCGTGACAAAACTCTTACATCATATAAACAAATTACAAGAATTCATTACACATACGCTTGATTCCTGAATTCAACAGCAATAAACTGCTTACATTCAATCCTTGAAAATGTCGTTGTTGACAGTATAATAACAAAGTAATAGTCCTCCTAAGGAATATATGTAGATATTCAATCCGCACGTCTTTGTTATACCACTTCATATGACATGTTACTCCCCTTAGTCTGTGCTTTCACTCATTCGTTTAGATAAAACGTTTAAGCACCAATGTTCTTTTCCTTAGCGATCAATCAATAAAATCAACGCCATATCACTTGTTTACTTCATATTTCTCCCCCTTTTTGTCACAAAATGACAAAGAAACTAAAAAATAAAGGACAACACGAAAAAAATCTTACAAATCTCAAAATAGACTTGCAATCTGTAGAGTTAGGCACGAGGGTTCCATACATCATGTTCTGATAACCAATATCAAAACCGAAACTACAAGTAATTTTATTTATATATTACCAAGAAACAATTGTCCGAAATAATTTTTCCAATTTAGTTTAGCAAAACAAAAATCAACTAAGTACCTTAGTCCCTTTGCTAAACCGATTGTTCAAAAACAACCACTTAATTCGATAAGACCAAAATAAAGATAACTCTATTTTTCTCATCAGGTTCTAATTATCCATAAACTTAGACCTTTCAATTTTAAACAAGACAAGTATTAGGTTAGTTAACTAGCATTTCTTGTTAAGGCATTCGATTAGACTTGAATAACCGGAACCTCACTTCGATAAGTCTAACTAAGATCAAATTAACTTAGTTTCTCTTATCCGGATGAATTTACTAAACAACTCATCCCGTAATCCATTTATTTCGGCAAGCCATAAATAATTCATACAAACCAATCATAAATCAACTTGCATAATTATTCACCTCAACCGGAAGCAACTGAAACAATATAAGCATTAAAACACCGCAATTGCACCGAAATTTTGTAAGCCTAAACAATTGATACCACACAATAAAGCAAGATAACAATATTTTTTCTTAACCGGAACCAATTGAATCACACACATCCACACACACATCATGGAATAAACATCAATTGAACCGAAATTTCGTTAAGAAAAAGCAATAAATATATAATATAAACTCAGGCTTTTCTTAAATAGGAAAACAATTAACTAACAAGATTGTTACCTCAAATTTCGCATCCACTTCTCTAATATGATTGCATCTTCGTCCAGGGAGAATTGATATCAAAATATCATCATGTTGTCATCCTTATGCAAAAACAAAAGAATAACAACAACCAACCTTTACCAGAGAAATGTTGAAAATCGGTTTTAAAAATTGCAAGCAAAAGTTGAAAACCGTCGAAACACATATGCTTTTATGCTAAACCAAAACCGATTCAACATATTGTGACTTTTTCACATATTGTTTCTATGAAAACCCCTCATGATTCTTTGATAAAGCCTACCAACATGGGCTAGAACTTAATCCTGCTATACCAAAAAATCACCCAAACCACAAGGGTTCACAATATATGAGATCGAATATTAAGTTAGTAAAACCGAAATCAAACATCTCATAAACATACATAGCAATAAGAAAGCATTCAAGCAGCACAGGCTATATAAACCAAAAACTATCACAAGAAAAATTACCAATCAAATAATTTTATTCATAATAGTTTTATTCGTAATAAACCAATACAATCAATGAAGGTAATCAAAAATTGATGTCTATTTTTCTAGATTAAGTAATACACCATATAACTTAATATCTAGAAGACCTTCCCTTATTTACCGAAGATTCTTCGGTGTTTTGATTCTTGGATCTTCTTTTCTCTTTCAGATGATTGAGTCTTTGTTTCAAAAAATCCAATTCCACAATCGACTTCAAAATGTTTGACTCGAGCAGTTTTTCATTCACTACTGCAGTTTCCAAAAGCTCACGAGCGACTTCAAAATCTCCCATTAGCATAAGCATAAGTTCAAAAGAAATATGGTTTTTTTTTATGTTCGCTTGAGAAATAGCACTTGAACTCAACTGGGAAGGTCTCGAGTTTTCGAATTTGAGATTTAATGTCAATAGTATTTTCACTCATCTTTGACTGTAAACAAAACATATAAGAGTATCAGTCCAAAAAGATGGTTTATATAATAATTCAAACTTGATTTCCAAGGATGAAATACCTAATCGTGGTAATTTATTTGTGAAAATATATGCTTTCGGAAACATCTCCTAACTATCATGATCTAGGAGTACTGAAAATATTAAAAATATTTTTCTTAGGGACATCCCAAAGATTCGAGAGTATTTTTCTAAAAATAGAAAAGATATTCAAAGTATAAGAATACTTTGGATATTAAAAAACATATTCCTGTGCTCCTTTTAAGAATTTCCCTCTTTGTTTGAATTAAAAAAAACACATGGAAATTCCGAAAGCCAACATCAGTTGTTGGAGTGAGCTAGTGATAGCTTAGGATTTATGGAACTCGATCCATCATGATATTTATGAATATCTATCCTTTTGGGATTCTTCCAATAATAAACTTCTTTCACTGTGTCACAGCAGGAGTGATCTGATTTAACAGAATAATCATCTTGATGATCATAATTGTGACTTGAAGTTTTTTGAGTTGTGTAATAATCAGAACTCTTATATTGACCCAGGAATTTTTTGGAATATGACATCATAATTCAATGAGATTGTTTCCTGGATCCAATTTTAGGCAGTTGATCAACAACAAAACAGCATGATCTGAAATTATTCCCTTTTGTGTGTAAGTGTTGATCTTTACTTCTGTCTGAGGGATAATCATTGTCACCATTTATGACAGTTGATCTTGACTGGATACTAGTCAAGGGATTATCCCTAGAGATGTATTCATCATGATTCTTGTGAGAGATTCGACAATTTGAATCATAATGTTGTATATTAGTTAAGAGATTTTGTAGGTTAGAATCACATATCCTTGTTTTAACAAATATAGCTCATTTGGCTTGAGAAAGTTCAAGACCTTTGATTCAGCATCTTCATGAATCAAGAAATCTCTGACGATCTTTTCGACATATGGATAATAGGTATTATCCTTTAGATTATATTTTTCAGCAAGCTTTCTGAAAAATTTGATCTCATTACAGTCATCTGAATCTGACTTCTTTGCCACATCTGTTTGTTTTCTTATTAACACATCATGGTTAATATTTCTTGAGTTGTGTTCCACTAGTGAATTACAATGCAAAAATGTTTATCATATTTTGAAAACAAACGTCCTTTAAGAAGTATATCATCTTCTTGCTCAACGTTAACTGAATCAGACATTAGATTCAATTCTTATAGGTTGGATCGCACCAAACACAGGTTGTTAGATCTTTTCGTGTTTGCCCTCTATGATACCAATTGAAACTGCGAGCGTACCCAAATATACCTCAAGCTAAATTTTTTCCTACCTATAAGTCCTTTCTCCGAAAGTGATTGTCTATGGACTGAGTCGAGACAATACAACTAATTAATTCACACTTCATGTGATCGTCTATGGATACGAGATCGATACAATACAACAACGAAGTATGTTACTTGATAAAAAGGTTCGTACTTAACCAAACACAACATGATTCACTTATCAAGTAAGAATTAACGTTTGTGTAATTTACTTTAATGATAATAAAACAATTATAATGTGGAAATATAAAGTAAATGACACAACAAGATTTTGTTAATGAGGAAACCACAAATGCAGAAAAACCCCGGGACCTTGCACAAAACTGAATACTCTCAGGATTAAGCCGCTACACAAAATTACACCAGCTTCGTGTAGTTGAGACCAAGTAACTAAACCTATAGTTCACCTAGTTCCATATGTATTCCCACGCCTCCAACTTATAAATAAGTCACGTACTTGGATCAATTCCTTTGGTTCGTATCCAAAAAGTAAAGGAACAATAAATCTGTTTGGTATCAACTCTCTTCAACCAAGTGATATGAGACGGACAAAGGCTCTTTCGTTTATTTTAACATAAACTCCTTCGTCAGGTCCCTATCTTATGTTCAATTACCGAAGTAATCGTTTAAGATTAAGCCAACAAAACTCTCAATCCAAAGAATTGTATTGATGTCGATCTACTCAATTAATCAATCCAATCTACCACAAGGATAAACCGATTATTAATTGGATACTCTTTTATCGAAACAAGTATTGTGCACACCAAAGATTATGAACCCACATATCAGAAATCTTCAATATCTTCTTCGTTTTCAAATCTTCGTAGATCTTCAATATATACCTGCACACAATCACTTGAATCTCTTGTGATCAATCACGCACAGAACGGAGTCTGTTAACAATGGATTATCAAAAGATCGTCTTTAGAACTAACAACAGTCTAAAGATCCCTGTCGAAACTCTGAACTAGTTTGAGTGAATCTTATATCAGAAGAGAATATTCTCAAGCATAAACAAACTAGGTGCAATCATATTTCAACCATCTTTAGTCAATCAAATCAATGAAAATAAAAGATAAACCGCAATTATCTAGTTTCCCACCAACGGTACGTGCTAGAGCTTCTCAATCCCAAAGAAGACTTTAAACTGAGCGGCAGTAAGAGATTTCGCCTAATTAGGTTACTCTCCTCTCCGAATAGGCGGCTACACCGGTAACAACAACAAATAGGAAGTCTGTTTTTACGAAGGATTAGTTTGCTAGAAAGGTAAACTTCAAGTATTTATAGACAAGGAAGTTTGGACACCAAGGAATTTCCAAAACCGAAAATTTTCTCAAGATATTCATTAAAGAACAAATTCGGTTTCCATAATTCCTGGAAATGCTCTATCCAAAAATAATGATCGAAATCTCTCGGAAAATATAATTAGTAAATGCACATTACTAATTCTTGTATTTCCCTACAAAATGAATTAATAACCTTAATTAAAAGATTCTTAACTTACTTATATTTCGATCCTGGGATTTTGTTCCTTTAGCTATTAAGGAATAACTTTGAACAATTAAAGAAATAAAATATTCACATCACGTGTTCAAAGTATGTCGACATCCTTACTTTGTAAGTTCTCTTTCACACTTATAACCTTGAAACCGATTTTCTACACTTCCAAACAAGTTTAGAATTGGTTCATATGACTTTCAAGAACTATGCAATTGATCAAACAAACATTCAATCACAATCATGGGTTTAACGGTTCTACCAAAACAAGTTTCGGTTCTACCTCCATGTGAGTATTGTGCATAGTCACACTAGCTTTCCAAAACTCGGTTGACTAGGTACTAGGATCGGTTCCCCACGTATTTATGGTATCTAACTAATGTGTTGTACATGTCCATAGGATCGGTTACCCTTTTCCTAAAAACGTGTTGCACATGTTCATAGGATCGGTTCCCCTTTCTGCTATAAACCTTGTTGCACCCCATACAAGGATCGGTTCCCCTTTGTGATGTACTGCACCTCTTACTAGGATCGGTTCCCCTTTCCCAAATTTGGTCAGATAAATCATACCATCTCAGGTGATTACTTAAGATCAGTTTCACTAATAAAAGTCATACCAATACATAAGTCAGGCCTTTGTGAATAGTTCTACCAAGAACACAAACAAGTTGTGAACGGTTATACTCAATCACACATATTGGTTGTTCATAAGATAAGCAATGAATAAAAAAACCAATAACACCTGGCAATTTCCTTTTCGTTTCACAAACAAGTTTATGAACTTACTTCCTTAGAACACATATAAAACATTGTTCCATAGGATGAAATCCTCACCTCATACCCATACATAATCACAATAGCATTCAAATCATCATTCTGATCTCAACACCTTTTCTGCTTCACTCCCTAAGATCAACCCTTCTCCTTCATTTTGTGACCGAAGCAAGACTGGAACGACCGTTTCTTGGTTTAGGCCAGAATTGTACAAATTGATTTCTCGAATCTAAAGTACTTCTGTGTAGTGTATTTGTTTAGGGTTTAGATTCTTTTCTCGGTGGCACACCCAATTTACCATTTTCAGCAGAATCAGTTTTTACCCTACTACAAATTGGGGACCACAGTGGGGGATTAATCTCTCGGTTGTAAAATCAATTTCTCAATTTTCACTTCAACTTTCTCAATTTTAAAATGGTGGATCTTAGGTTAGAATCAGTAACAAATCCTGATGTTACTGGCGCTGACAATATACATGGCGTCACCGTTCCTGCTCCTGACACCCATGTATCGCATACCGGTGCTATCAACACATCCCATGGGGTTACAAATTCTACCACAAACACAATCGGCGCTGGTAACACCTCCTCTGGCGTGACGCCTCTTATCACCAGAGCCAGAGCCGCTGCTACTCTTCCTAACGTTTCTTCGAGCGTGACACCTCCAATCAACACCAGAGCTACTACAACTCCTCCATCAAGTCAGAAGGATGGAGGGACCCAAGGGGACCAACCTCTTATTACTATCGTCGATTTAATGAAAAGGCATAAAGTCCTTGTTAAAGCTCAGATGGACATCGCTACAACTCAGAAGGAGGTACTCACTTTTCTCAAGGCACTAACAGAGCGACTACCACCAGAATCACGCCAACCTCAAATACAGAAGGCAAGGAACACTTTCATGACTCCTGGCACAAGCACTTCAACAACACGTGACTTTATAGATGAAGGAGCTCGTGTTGCTTCTGAACGTCCATCAGAAAGGAATCAACAATCCAATTTCATCACACGTGAGGATCTGAAATGACTCCTCCAAATTCGAGAGAAGGAGAACCCTGCCACCATTCATCAGCATCAACCTCCTTACTCTCCTGATGTACAAAGATCTCCTTTTCCAAAAGGATATTCCTCTCGTCAGTTTTCCCTTTATGACGGTACTGGTAACGCTCGTGAACACATCTCTTCGTTTTTTAGAATCGCTAGGAGAACATGAATACAACCACGTCCTCCGCTTGAAAGAATTCTCAAAATCACTTACTGGGAGAGCATACACCTAGTACAACAACATTACACCAAACATCATAACCAATTGGTGTGGGATGGTTAACGCTTTCTACAAGAAATATTTCTTTGTGTCTGAGCAAATCGCTTTATCGTACTTGGGATGAATGTTTCAGTGAAACAATGAGCATTCAAATGATTATGTCAAGAGATTCAGAATCCAGGCACTAGATTGTCATGATCCAAATATGACTGAACAACAATTGGTAGAGTTATGCATTAATGGCATGGTACCTGTTTATCGCGCTTTGCCGGAGAACCTGCGCTTCCAGACATTCTCTGAACTCCATGAAGCCACTAAGCGCTCGGCTACAACAACACCTGCTTTTCTATAAAGTACCATATCCCCTAATATTAAAGAGCCTCATGAGATTCGTGGAAGCATACGTCTCATCAACGGGCAATACAACCTTCCACCTTCTGTAAGCAGTTTTACTAAAGGAGCAAGAGGAAAACCACCATTTTAGAGATGCAACCTGCGCGTGCATCCCCACCACCAGCTCTAACTCCACTCCAGTACCACAGGCCCCGCTTCCGCAGTAAGAAAACCACGTCTAGGCTACACCATATCTGGCTCGATGGCAAAAAAACGTCAACAAGAGAGACGCTTTCAGAATTTCCTCTCCCAGGGAAGAAGTAGTTGAATTACTGGAAGAGATTGCACCTGGGGACTGAAGGGATACACGTAAAATCTCTCCATGTTAGGAGCTTCATCATATTTGCACAATCCATTAATTAAGTCGTTCGCATAAGAGAACTTCCCCACTCCTCAAAGGCATGATGCGAAGATGATAAAGGAAAAAGAAAGTGGCTGGGGACTGCTCGACACTACTCATCTCAAAGATGCTGAATTTAGAAAGATGCATGCACGCTATCATTGTTATTCTAAGATATCCAAAGATGTAACGTACTCAAGAGAGCAGACGAATTACCAAAGCCCAGTGATTGCCTGACCGTATATGAAGTATAATGCAGATGCGAAGACGGATCCATGATCGACAACTCAACATTGGATCCAACTCCAACTCTCATCCAAATTATTTATTCAAAGACCCAACGCGTCAACATCAACCAGATATACAAGAAAACTCTATGAGAGGATCAAGTGGGTAGAAGCACGCATGATGGCTGCATCAAAACATCTTATGTCCGGTAGTGAGCTATTTTGGGACTGATACCTACCTAATGCAGTCATCAATCTCAACCAGAAGGTCTTGACTACCTACATGCGTTCAACTTCTCTGGAGCTTCTTGTTGATTACGTCAAGAGTACAGACTACACCCATGCTACCTACCACTCAGGCAACGCACCAATAAAAACGTCTGCCAAGTTGAAAGCTCCGTGGGTACTCGTGGACAAGGGATTGTCTCCCTATTTTCAACTCCTTCCATAAGTCAACATCGAGGAAACTATCGTCTCCATCATCAGCTTCTCTGCGCGTGTCTTATCCCCTACCTTGGTGGTACCGGCTACAAGTCGAGTCATCATATCGGGATATTGTTCTCGCTCGATGCGTCTGTCCATATTACCGCTGATATATCTAAAGAATGAGACGAGCTCTACCAATATGTGAGGACTGTCCTGTTCATGCCTATCGCTGCAACTAAAACAAGTAAGACTACCTGCTTTCGAACATCGTCATCTGGCATATATGAAGCAACTTCCTGGAGAAGATGCAAGATCATACATCCGAAGGTTCCACACACAAGTAAGTCTTATTGAATAACCATATTTACAATCATATATTCTTCATCCCATGAGGACTTGGGGACTTACTCCGTCTATCAATCCAACTGTGATTAGGCAATGTGAATGGAAGTCTCGCCCTTTTAATATTTTAGGTTTACAAACTATTTCAAACCAATTACTTACTTATTCAAAGACCAGAAAATCAAACCAGAAAACAACAAACTCTTGTCATACCACACGTCATATTCTTGGTGCTTATCCCATTGATCATCTACTAGCGACAACTACTACCAACGCGAAGTACAGTGCAACATCCAAAATTTCTTTACTCTTCCCACGGTGGAGAAACATACTCAGTGTCAAAAGATACTTATGGACAGGGGACTGCCTATATCTTATAATTCCTTCAATGAATAGATGATGTATCCTCTACTGTCACACTGGAGTTCAAAGAATTGTTCTATAGAGCTTCCATGTTGGAATTTATACTACACTGCCTCTGCTTTGAAGTTTTGTTCCTACCTGATATACATATATACCAAAACCCGAGCCACCAGTTCATCACTATCCCTATGCAGCTTACATAGAGCCGAATTCATCTCCATCATGCATCCTTCATATTCAACAACAACAATACGGACTGCTTCGAAACCGAAGAATACAGCGCCACTGAGTTACAGAGTTTTCTGAAAAAAGTTCAGAAACTAGTTCTTAATCAACATAATATGTTAACATCATATACAAATACAGTGTCACTATTTTTCAACACAAGCACATTATGAAGAGTCCGATTACATACAGGTTGCATGCTCAATAAAACAGGGAACAAATGTCTGAAAGGTCAAGCTAATGAATCAACAACAAATATTATTACCGCATAGTAATTCAAGGAAGTAAGGCTTACAAGAATCAAGCAAGTTCTGCCAAGATGAGCATTACCGCCTTCTGGGAACTGAGATAAGAATTCAAGTAGGATACAGTCAAGATTGGTGTCGTACTATCACTACTTTTACCCTCACTGCCTTTGTCGCTGGCCACTCGCGTCGAGAGTAAGAACCGCTGCCGCGTCTTATCACTACTAGCCTAAACTTTCAATTCTTTTCCACTGATGGCATCATTTCCGCTCTTAGATACTTTTGTCCCCGCTACTAACCGCATCGATCAATTTTATCCATCTTTACTGCTATACACCAGTCTCATATGCTGCTACAATCTATATCAAGAAAACTATCAAGTCGTTGATGTACTGTCTCCTATCCACATCTTATGTTGCCTGCAGTTTCTTGTTTCATGATAAAGCCAGATTACATTGAACTCGAGGTTCTTGGATACCTCCAAGTAGTATTCCTAATCCACAGGCGCCCTTTTATCGATAGTCACAATACACATCTTGGCTACCATAGACGATATCTTATCTACGCATTTCGTCAGGAAACAGCAGCCGCCATACTTTGGTACATGATTTGGAAAAAGAATGCTAAATGAATAAAGGAAGACAAGTGCATCTCTATGCCAAACTGGTTTCCTAATACAATAAAGGAAAAGGGGTTTCCCTTTTACATACACACACATGGGATTCAATATTTCCTAACCAACATCAAAGTCCTAACATGCCATGCTACCTGGGATGGACTCTCCTGACATGCTTGCTGCTGCCTCCCCTCTTGCGGATTGATAGCTGCCTCACCAGCGCTGCTAAGGAAGGCCAAGACACCGTTCCCGAGTAGGAGAGAGGAGTGCCCTTATCGTTCCCGAGTCGGTTTTTAGTAATAGTTGGTGTTTATCATTTGTAAGGGTACTAAATAGTAGTTGTCTTTACTCTTATCCCATCTTTATAAGGGAGAGTCTGTAATGAAAAACAGTAGTCAAGTTTTAATCAAATTAGAACATTTGTTCTTCAGGCTTGATCCTCCGGGATTAAGAGAGGTTTACCTCAATTTATCACCCCAACCTTGTCATTGTACATCAGGTACATGACAGCCGACTGCTCTCTTCCTGGTAATATCTATATACTTCGTCTTATTATTTTTATTTACGTTTATCACCATCTAGTGTTTACCCTGCAACAATGTCATTGTTACGTACTAAGCATGGGACTTAATGTTGATAGTGGTTTTTAATTTATGGCGAAAACTGTAAAAGTCTACCTGACCCGGCATCAGAAGTAGTAGACCTTTATATGTCTATATTCCGGAAGGAATTTAAAGAATATGTCAAATCTGATGAGTGCTTATGCCTCTCTTCATATCGTATTGAAAACTCAAGCTCCTAGATGAATTGTTCACTAGTATAGAGCCCAATGAGTATTTAAGCTCCCACCTGTATTATTCACTGATGCATGGTGTAAGGACCCTCAAGCTCGTCAACGCTATTAGACTAGTCAAAAGACGATTTAGCCATTAATAACTCGATTAATTTAACACGAATGATAATTAATAAGAATTAATCTAACAACGATTTAGATACTAAATTAGTATCGTTGAATAGTTTTCGAAAGGTTATGCGGAATGGACCACTCGAACGTGTCATCCGGATATCGTACGAAGAAGAATACATCAACACAATATGAAGGGTAAAAATAAAATCATCATTTCAGGAAAAAGCACTTTTGATGTAACACGGACACGATCATCATTTCAGGAAAAAGCACTTTTGATGTAACACAGACACGTTGTAGTTGCCTGTCCTAGTAATTCCTTTGCCTTATCTTCATTTAATCGAGTCGAGAGAATCATTTTCTCTTAATCTTCTCTTTCTTTCTTCTACTTCGGTTCTTCTTATTTTATGAGTTTGAGAATCAAATTCATGATTTTGATATTGAAATAAGATTGATAAAGATCGACGATGAGTGGTTGGTGGTGAAGAGTATCTGTAGTTGATTCAGAATCGAAGGAGAAAGTAAATCAGTGAGTTAGGTTTTCTGTTATTTGGTTTAAGCTTGATTTGAGATAACAATTGGAGACGGGTTTCGAGAGTTTGGATGGGATAAGAAGATTTTTGTGTCAATTGGAAGGTTAGGTTTCGGAGAAGAAGAATAATTTGATAATTAGGTTTTCTGCATATTTTATTAGAATTCGAATTGGGCGAGGATTGAGAGGAATTGGATAGATTATAAGATGGGTTTGATAGAGTTGAATATTTGGATTGAGGATTTGAAGTCGAATTAGATAATAGAGTATTTAGAATTACTTTTAAGGTTTTTATGAGAATAAGTATTTGAGATGGGGACTGTGAGATGGGGACTGTGAGATGGGGACTAGGGCGTGATTCTGTTAATAAGAAGGTGGTGGATCTATTGTTGGTGTTGATTCAAGACTCGGGAGAAAATTATAAGTTGAATTTGAATTTCTGAGGTTAATTATGAATTGTTTAGAAAACTGATTTGATTCAAATAATTGTTGATGGGTTTTCTTTTGTTTAGAGTAAAGATGGTTGCATGTGATTTAATTTGGTATCTTAAGGAATTGTGAAAGAATATTATGGTTCCTGAGTTGGAAATTGTTGATGAAAAAGATGTATTGAGTTAACTGAATGGAGTGAACTGCAATAAGGGCAATGAACTCAAATTGTCATATGAGTCGGGGTTTGTTCATAATTAAGCATATAAGATGTGATATTGCAGGATGTTGAACTACATGGAACATGAAGTGGAGGTTATTGTTGAGTTTTGTAGTAAATGAAGTTTGATTATGACCCTGAAATGGAGTCTGGGGTGACAGTTAAGTGGTGGTGATGTTATTGAATCTGGTGGAGGGTAGTGTTAATTGTGGTTCTAGTGGAGCTGTAGATTCATTTGTGCTGGAATGGAGGTCTGGTGGTGTATCTGAATCGTTGTGTGTGTGTTAAAAATGGAGATACCATAGCTTGATCAATACAAGATATTGGAGATAAAGATGTTGATTATGCAAGAGGTATGGTTAGGTTGCTATGGTGGTTTGAGAGAACTGTTCAAATGAAGCCTAGTGGTGTTGCTGGTATTGTGAAATGCAAGGTTAAGAAGAATGGGAGTTAAACTGTTGCTGCCAGTGGTGGCTTAATGGATTCCAGGGATGTTGAGGCAATGTATACAGGACAAGGAAGAAACTAATATGATAATGAAACGGAACTCAGGTTAGGTGGTTGAAGTGTTGTACATTTGGTTGTGTTGAAGATAAATGATGTACAATGGATGTGAATTTGTTGTAAAGCTGATGTTGTAGTTAGGGTGAGAATGTGGTGTGTGAGGGAAAAGAAAGATGAGGGTTTATTGGTTACAGATGTGGTCATAGATGTAGTTGTATGTCTTGATGGCAGTCTCTATGAATGCTTGCCTCTTCTACCTAAAGGTAATTTGTATTTGTATTTGAGAATGAATTATGAAGTTTATTTTGAAAACATTTATTGTTGAATTATATATGTAGTTTGGTGAGAACGTGTTAAATAGTCTAGTAGAACTGAATGATAAAAGAAAGAAGGTGTCGTAGGAAATGAAGTCTGAAATATGAGTTTAAGACCTATTAGTCATCCCAGTCAGTTTAGCTGACTCATTGTGTTTAGCTGACTCAGTGAACCCTGACTGAGTCAGTTACTTGACCATTTGATCAGGACCTTGACTTTGACTTGACATAGACTGTTAGTTGACTCTTTGACCGTTAGTGACCGTTAATTGACTTAGTTGACCCAGGCCTTGTGTAATGGGCTTGTTTAGTGGACTTTGGCTTAGAATAGTTTTCTTAATTAGATGTTTTGGACCTCTTGTGGTCCGAATTAGCCTTTGGCTTATTCTACAAAGTTGTAGAAATTCACAAGACTTAAATATGGACTATAGGATCAATCTAATTGGATTAGTTAAACCTTTATATATGCAAGAGATGGATAGTAATGAAGTGTAGAACAATAAATGGGATTAGAGCAATTAGATAGACTTGTATGATTCTTGTATGAGCCATTTTGGCTAGCTTCTTAGAGTTCTTGTGTGATTAACAATTAGTCTATATTAACAACGTTCGATTCAAAGGACGAACCAGTGGATCGTGGATCTCGAGGTAGGCGTGGCTTGTCATCAAAAGAGGTGGGAATACTTTTAACTCTTTTAAAACCATTGTTGTTTCTTTTACAAAACTTTATGTTTAACAAACTCATGCATTGTCAGTTGTGCATTTCATCATTGCTTAGTTTATATTATGATTGTTCTGTTGATTCTTTGAATCTTTCCATGAATTGGAAAGGACCTGTAATGTTTTGTTGTCAATATGAATTGTTATGGGAAATAAGAATTTCCACGTGTGGTATATAGGATACGCTCCTTCACATTTATACCTAGAGCTTTTATGATATATTGGTCGGCAGTTTGCGAGTTCGGAATTGTCGATATCAATACTTATGATTAGTTGTGGATTTGCGAGTTTGGAATTGCACAACCATAGTATACATTGTTTGAAGAAGGAGTTTGTCCATATACATGTTTGTTTGTTACAGTGACTTGGTCACTATTTAATGTTTGGGAAAACATGAATTGTTTTCCAAATCTTGCTCATGATTTCTTTAAAGTTGAATGTTATTCCTTCTGGGCACCCCTTTTAGGGATGATGTGCTCACCCATTTCCACTTTCAGTTTCAGAGACATATCAGAATTGCGCAGCGAAAGCTTCAAGGAGTTGACTCCATTAATTAGTTAACTTCTGTTATGTTTATTATGTTGTGTATTCTATTTGCAAACCAAATGACTATTGTATATGTATCACTTGAGAGTAGTTCTTGTGTATGTATTTCAGAGAGGGGATAGTTTTTGGGTTAAGTTTTATAGCAGAATTCTTAATTGAATTTTTAAGTAATTTATTTAGATTTTTAGTGCCTCTTATTTAGTTAATCTCTTGGATTAGTCAGCTGCTAGCTTAGGGGGCGCTATAGTGTTGATATCAGAGCTCACTACTAGATCTTATATGGGAAAAGATAGGAATAGCCAGTGCTAGTTAGTGAAATAAATGAGTTTAGAACTGGGTTGGGTTGTGAGATAAATCTTAATAACTAAAATCTGTCAATAATTAAAAATTTATTTGATTGATTGATTTGGTTGTTTGTTTATGTAACGAAGTAAAAATTTTAGGGTACACCAGTAACTTTAGCTACTAAAGGTTAGGGAATAATCAGTCTAAAAAGTTTGAACAAGTAGACAATTCAATATTAAAAATAGTGAAATTAGTATTATTGATAAATCTTGAAAGTCGCACAGAAATTTATTAAGTATCTTGACTTATATGTAGAACCAATAGTTTATAATTACATAGATGCTAATAATATTCTTGAGACTCAATAATATTTGTAAGAGTAGTTAGAAGATATCAACGTTAATAATAAAATTATTATAATAGTAACTATAGATGATAATAATAGTAATAATAATTTTTAATAAAGTGACGCTAGCATTTATCAATTAGTATCGTATTGAACTTATTTGAACTTAACTAAAATGTCAATGCGGGTATTTAACGATAAAGAAAAATAATGGTTATGATTAAATCGCTACGGAAAATTGTTAACACTTACATATGGTCAAGTTTTGTAAATTAAACTAATGACAAATTAGGAATAGTTGTTTTGTATTTGAACTAGACGGTTAAGATCATACTTAAAATGTATAAAATAAAAAGACACTTGTTAGAATTCTTGTCGAAATTATCTTTAGACTAACAAATGATCCAGTAAAGCTTTAAAATGAAACAAATTTACATGAAGTAGTAATAGTAGTATTCAGATGCTTAGTATAATTTTAGAATTAAAGAAAATAAATTTGTATATTAATAGGATACTTTCACTAATAGCAAAATCTAAAGACTATTAGGATATATTATAATTTTATGCAGACTCAAATTTAGATCATATTAAATTACCAACGCCAATCTTTAATAAGATATAGTATACGGATTCGAGATAAATAATAAAGTTTTGTTACATCAATGCTTACGTGAATGTAAAATTATATTTAGAAGATTAAGGCTTAGTGTACCAACTGGGCTACCAACTTAAAAATAACGAGAATAACACAGTTGACAAAAGTATTTGAGTAATTAAATTAGTAGAAAATTTATAATAGATAATATTTGGAAATTTTATATATGGTAATACAATAAGGTTAAATTTATCAAATATTGTAGATTGGCGTAAAATCGAATTGGGATTACTATTATTGGTAAAATAAATAAATAAATAAATCAGAGGACTAAGTAAAGTATTTATATTTTACGAAGTAAACTTATCACACTTACACCAATTACGATAAAATTTAGAGACTAATTAATACTTATAAATTAATACTTATAAATTAATACTTAGTTAATCCAGCACTGGGAAATATTGAAGGTTGTTTTTTCCGTTCGTTGGAATGCATTGTTGGGCTTGGCCAACCTTAACAGGGCAACTGCATTCAGAGATGACCGATCATAGAAGTATGCTGTAATTTAATCTGGAAAACCAATGAGTGTAAGTTCACTAAGAAAGATTCGTAGGATTCTTCTTTGAAGTTATAAACAAATATCTTATAAAATAGAAATTAATTTAAGAATTAGATTTCCTTATTTGATAGTTATTAAAGTTAGTATAGTTGAACCTAGAGCCACAAATTTTAGTTGTAGAAATCCATATAGGTTTGTTCTTTGTTTCATGTTGTTTGCGCTTAGATAAGAGATAGGATTATTTTATAAGGTGGGGAGTTTTGAAGACCAGAAGGATGGTTTGATTTTCGAGGACGAAAATGAATAAGGTGGGGAGAATGTAAGGACCCTCAAGCTCGTCAACGCTATTAGACTAGTCAAAAGACGATTTAGCCGTTAATAATTCGATTAATTTAACACGAACGTTAATTGATAGGAATTAATCTACCAATGATTTAGATACGAAATTAGTATCGTTGAATAGTTCTCGAAAGGTTATGCGGAATGGACCACTCGAACGTGTCATTCAGATATCAGACGAAGAAGAATACATCAAGACAATATGAAGGGTAAAATCGTTATTTCAGGAAAAAGCACTTTTGATGTAACAAAGACACGTTTTAGCTGCTTGTCCTAGTAATTCCTTTGCCTTATCTTCATCTAATCGAGCCAAGAGAATCATTTTCTCTTATTCTTCTCTTTCTTTCTCCTCTTTCTTTCTTCTTCTTCGGTTCTTCTTCTTCTGTGAGTTTGAGAATCAAATTCATGATTTTGATATTGAAATAAGATTGATAAAGATCGACGATGAGTGGTTGGTGGTGAAGATTATCTGTAGTTGATTCAGAATCGAAGGAGATAGTAAATCAGTGAGTTAGGGTTTCTGTTATTTGGTTTAAGCTTGATTTGAGATAACAATTGAAGACGGGTTTCGAGAGTTTGGATAGAATAAGAAGATTGTTATGTCAATTGGAAGGTTAGGTTTCAGAGAAGAAGAGTAATTTGGTAATTAGGATTTCTGCATATTTTATTGGAATTCGAATTAGGCGAGGATTGAGAGGAATTGGATAGATTATAAGATGGGTTTGATAGAGTTGAAGATTTGGATTGATGATTTGAAGTCGAATTAGATAATAGAGTATTTAGAATTACTTTTAAGGATTTTATGAGAATAAGTATTTGATATGGGGACTATGAGATGAAGACTAGGGCGTGATTCTGTTAATAAGAAGGTGGTGGATCTATTGTTGGTATTGATTCAAGACTCGAGAGAAAATTCTAAGTTGAATTTGAATTTCTGAGGTTAATTCTGAATTGTTTAGAAAACTGATTTGATTCAAATAATTGTTGATGGGTTTTCTTTTATTTAGAGTACAAATGGTTGCATGTAATTTAATTTGGTATCTTAAGGAATTGTGAAAGAATATTATGGTTCCTGAGTTGGAAATTGTTGATGAAGAAGATGTATTGAGTTAAGTGAATGGAGTGAACTGAAATAAGGGCAATGAACTGAAATTGTCATATGAGTCGGGGTTTGTTCATAATTAAGCACAGAAGATATGATATTGCAGGATGTTGAAATACATGGAACATGAAGTGGAGGTTATTGTTGAGTTTTATAGTAATTGAAGTTTGATTGTGACCCTGAAATGGAGTCTGGGGTGACAGTTAAGTGGTGATGATGTTATTGAATCTGGTGGAGGGTAGTGTTAATTGTGGTTATAGTGGAGCTGTAGATTCATTTGTGATGGAATGAAGGTCTGGTGGTGTATCTGAATGGTTGTGTGTGTGTTAAAAAATGGAGATACTATAGCTTGATCAATACAAGATATTGGAGATAAAGATGTTGATTATGCAAGAGGTATGGTTAGGTTTCTATGGTGGTTTGAGAGAATTGTTCAAATGAAGCCTAGTGGTGTTGCTGGTATATTGAAATGCAAGGTTAAGAAGAATGAGAGTTAAACTGTTGCTGCCAGTGGTGGCTTAATGGATTCCAGGGATGTTGAGGCAATGTATACAGGACAAGGAAGAAACTAATATGATAATGAAACGGAACTCAGGTTATGTGGTTGAAGTGTTGTACATTTGGTTGTGTTGAAGATAAATGATGTACAATTGATGTGAATTTGTTGTAAAGTTGATGTTGTAGTTAGGATGAGAATGTGGTGTGTGAGGGAAAAGAAAGATGAGGGTTTATTGGTTACAGATGTGGTCATAGATGTAGTTGTATGGCTTGATGGCAGTCTTTATGAATGCTTGCCTCTTCTACCTAAAGGTAATTTGGATTTGGATTTGTATTTGAGAATTAATTATGAGGTTTCTTTGGAAAACATTTATTGTTGAATTATAGATGTATTTTGGTGAAAACGTGTTAAATAGTCTAGTAGAAATGAATGATAAAAGACAGAAGGTGTTGTAGGAAATGAAGTCTGAAATATGAGTTTAAGACCTATTAGTCATCCCAGTCAGTTTAGCTGACTCATTGTGTTTAGCTGACTCAGTGAACCCTGACTGAGTCAGTTACTTGACCATTTGACCAGGACCTTGACTTTGACTTGACGTAGACTGTTAGTTGACTCTTTGACCGTTAGTGACCGTTAATTGACTTAGTTGACCCAGGCCTTGTGTAATGGGCTTGTTTAGTGGACTTTGGCTTAGTATAGTTTTCTTAATTAGATGTTTTGGACCTCTTGTGGTCCGAATTAGCTTTTGGCTTATTCTACAAAGTTGTAGATATTCACAAGACTTAACTATGGACTATAGAATCAATCTAATTGGATTAGTTAAACCTTTAGATATGCAAGAGATGGATAATAAAGAAGTGTAGAACCATAAATGGGCTTAGAGAAATTAGACATACTTGTATGATTCTTGTATAAGCCATTTTGGCAAGCTTATTAGACTTCTTGTGTGATTAACAGTTAGTCTATATTAACAACGATCGATTCAAAGGACGAACCAGTGGATCGTGGATCTCGAGGTAGGAGTGGCTTGTCATCAAAAGAGGTGGGAATACTTTTAACTCTTTTGAAACCATTATTGTTTCTTTTAGAAAATTTTATGTTTAACAAACTAATGCATTGTCAGTTTGTGCATTTCATGCATTGTTTAGTTTATATTATGATTGTTCTGTTGATTCTTTGAATCTTTCCATGAATTGGAAAGGACCTGTAATGTTTTGTTGTCAATATGAATTGTTATGGGAAATAAGAATTTCCACGTGTGGTATATAGGATACGCTCCTTCACATTTATACCTAGAGCTTTTATGATATATTGGTCGGCAGTTTGCGAGTTCGGAATTGTCGATATCAATACTTACGATTAGGTGTGGATTTGCGAGTTCGGAATTGCACAACCATAATATACATTGTTTGAAGAAGGAGTTTGTCCATATACATGTTTGTTTGTTACAGTGACTTGGTCACTATTTAATGTTTGGGAAAACATGAATTGTTTTCCAGATCTTGCTCATGATTTCTTTAAAGTTGAATGTTATTCCTGCTGGGCACCCCTTTTAGGGATGATGTGCTCACCCATTCCCACTTTCAGTTTCAGAGACAGATCAGAGTTGCGCAGCGAAAGCTTCGAGGTGTTGACTCCGTTAATTAGTTAACTTCTGTTATGTTTATTATGTTGTGTATTATATTTGCAAATCAAATGACTATTGTATATGTATCACTTGAGAGTATTTCTTGTATACGTATTTCAGAGAGGGGCTAGTTTTTGGGTTAAGTTTTATAGCAGAATTCTTAATTGAATGTTTAAGTAATTGATTTAGATTTTTAGTGCCTCTTATTTAGTTAATCCCTTGGATTAGTTAGCTGCTAGCTTAGGGGACGCTACACATAGCTTGCTGAGTATCTATCCTGTGCTATGTTCCCCAGCTGAACTCTTAATATTGACATGATATGACAATTAATGTTCTCTCCCGACTGAGTAACATGAATTACCCGAAGTGTCAGGATTAAGACGTGCATGAAGGTACTCAATCAGAGGCGCGAGCTACGCTGCTCTCGGAGATAAAAAAAAATTTAATGATTTTGCATCAACATGCAAAATTCACCAAAATTGATTAATTTTGTGGCAGCTCGCAAAACTCAATTTTTCTAATCTAATTTTATCAATGTACAAAAATTAAGTTTTGGTCCTAAACTAAGCCTGCAAAATATCTCGATCCCTATTGGTCGAAATTAAACCTAGGAAAACTAGGAAATTGGTCCATGGAACTAGTAGTAGCAGAATCCTACTAAAAATTGGAAAACAAGAAATAAAGGGGAGACTGCGACAAGTGTAGATAGCATCCAAAGGGGCGGGGCCACGCCACTTGGCCGGCCGGTTTTCCCTAGATTGCATCGCCTGTCACCGACCGGCCATATTGCTGTCTGCCGGCCCCTCTTTCCCATCGTCCAATCAAATTGCTCCAATTCCGCAGCCTACACTTTTAATTGAAGGTGGAAGTTGGCTGGTCGACGTACGTAATTTCTTAAGAAAATATATATTGGCTATCCAGATCAGTCGCAAACTAATGACGACCGCACGACTTATCCGGACAATTTAGCAAGCTTGGTCTCTTTCTGGCGCGCCCAAACAAGCTCTGTGATGCTCATTAATCGACCTTCTGTTATTTCAGCCAATCAAAACTCTCCTAGCCTGCAGCCAACATCCACAATTGCTAGACAAAGTAGGCTAGTCGAGCGGCCTGAAATGGGTCTAGGTCAAGACCTCCCATGGCAGTTTTAAATCAATCGTGGCCGTCCAACTTCACTAGCCGAATCGACCGACCTAGATCTGATTTTAGGCGACCAACAAGGCGCGGACATGTTCATCGATGGCTCAACTTTGGCTCCGACCAATCGCATTTCTTCAAACCTGCAAGCAATACCTCAAACCGATTACCCACCGGTCACACGACTTTAAAAGTCTTGAATTCGACTAACGACAGTATGTAACTTCCGCAAAACAATCTCGACCATCCAACTTGGCCACCCAAATTGATTAGCCTAGATCTGATTTCGGGGAGCCAATAAGATGCCTTCGTGATCGCCGGACGCCCCTCTTCCATGAGGACTGATCTACTTATCCTCAACCTACCCAAATGGCTCCTGACAGCTGGTCAAATAAGGTTGGCCACGCTACCCATAAGAGTCTTAAATAAGTTAACGATAATCAACAACTGCCGCAAATCATCTCAACCATCCAACTTTGCTACATGATTTGACTGGCTTAGATCCAATCTTAGGTGACCAATAGGATGCCATGATTGATGTCAGTTGCTTCTCTTTTCCATGAGTCAGTCACGTCATCTTTAGTCGACTTACTTGGCTTCCAACCATTCGACCAAAGAAGGCTAGTTGCGTTCCCAACAGTGGCACTTCATATGCATCGATTAATTTGAGATGCTTGCTTAACAACGATACTTTACATGCATCGTATATAAATGATATTTTATAAATATCGATTTCACGAATAATTTAATTATTTAACCTAAAAGCATTATATGTTGTTTTTTTAGCACTGGCTTACAACAAGTCTCATTCATATGATTACATACCGCCTAGCTTGCGCGTGATTGGTCAAAATAATCAGGACTTTCCAGCAAGACCCACTCAGCAACTACTATGAAGTACTTGTTCAACTCTTCATGTTAGTTGCTCCATATTTCCTACAAAAATATTCAAGACATCAAACATGTCACAAACTGGGGGATACTCATTAGGGTATTGGTCTGGTGGTTTACAGTGTGCGGCCTGCAACACGCCCATTATGAGAAAGTGTCAGAAAAGTCAGGCAGTGAAGTAAGGAGTACTGGGTGTAAAACAAACCAGTCTTCCCTTCATGACAGGGACATGTTTCACAATCCCCACTTATCCACCACTCAACTATCTCCACTTCCTACGAGATCAGTGTGTTCAACTATGACTTGTATAAATAGATTTTCAATCTATTTCAACCAACAACAATGGATTAACACTAGTATTCATAAATCACCTAGAATTCGCAGCTTACGCTTTGCAAGCAAATTCTACATTTCATAAAACTACACTTTACAGAATTCATCATTCTGATCTCGACAGCTTTTCTGCTTCCCTCTCTAAGATCAACCCTTCTCCTTCATTTTGTGACCGAAGCAAGACTGGAACGGCCATTTCTTGGTTTAGTCAAGAATTGTACAAATTGATCTCTCGAATATAAAGTACTCATGTGCAGTACATTTGTTTAAGGTTTAGATTCGTTTCTCCGCGGCACACGCAATTTACCATTTTCAGCAGAATCAATTTTTACCCTACTACATAAGGATTTCAATATATTAAGATACAATGACTTGGGATTTCATTAACTAGAAAATGGATCGGTTCAGGCATGCACTGCATGCACTTGTTGGTTATTGATAAGAAATCTAGGTGCAACACGTAAGAGAATTGAAAGGTGATTAAGATTCTTAACATATTGGTCGAAAATGTAAAGGAGTGGAGTTGATTTTTTTCTCGTTCGACGGCTCTGGAAGTTCTCCAGGAGCCATACTGAGATGAGTCGATGGAGGCAACATAGTGCCGCGTCGAAGGTTTATCGAACATAATTTGTTTGTTTTATTTATCTTTTCTCCTCATTTATTTTAATGAGTTTTAAGAAATCTATAGTCATGTTTTGTTAGAACAATGTATTGGTTTTACGCAGAAAACTAAAATTAGCTAGGTAAACTCATATTTCTCTTTAATGCTAATTTGATTCATTAGTAGTTTCTATCTGTTGTGGTTTAATTTCTCATCCATTTATTACATTGATGATTTGTTATTTCCAATTGGTATGCCACATTTATAGTGGGTTTGGTTGCAGAATTCACAATTCTGAGAATTTATAATCCAATGGGATAATAAACTCGAGATTCATGTAAATTTCTCGTGTGTTTGGTAACTCAGTTAAAATACATATGATTTATAAATTTTTATTGTTTTAAAGTCCATGTATTGTTTGGCGTAACCCTCAGAATTTTAAAACTGTATATATAATTATAAGATTAAAAAAAGTGGGTCTATAAATTCTTAATAAGTTTCCCAGTAATCTTAGGGGCAGGGGTCGGACTCCATATGAAGAATTTGCTAGAAAAATGGTTCCCGTAGGAAATATGATTCCAGGGAATTTGGGCAACCAAACATACCGAGGGAAACGTAATTCCACCAAATTCCCTGGATTCATAAACGCCACCTTTAAGATTCTGCATCCAAACCACCACTAGATCTTTGGTGTTATACGTCTTAGGATCGATAGATAATGTTTGGAACTAAGACATCGGAAACGAACAAAATTACACTAGTAAAATAACAATTAGGATCTTAATGTAGTACCTTCGGGACGCAAAATTAATTGGTTTTAAAATTCACCGCAATCGAGTTATTTAGTAAATACGGATACAGACTGATTAAGCTTGCATGAGTAAATTGGTGGAACCTGAGTACCCTAGTTGTTGACTTTTTCATTATGTATCTTTGATTTAGTTATTTTCTTTAGACATTATACACTTAAAGCATGTTTGATTCAAGGAATTGAATTCCAATTCCTTGAACCGAACAACAAAAATCAACTCTATGTAATTAAGAATTTTGATTCCAAGAAATCCGATTCTCTCCAAAATAATAAATTCTATTGCATTGGTCTAATAGTGCAATGAAATTATATTTCATAGTAAAAACAAAAGTAATTGGATTACCTCAACCAAATGCTTACTTTATGGATTTGAATTCAATTCTTTGGAATTCAGTTCCAAGAAATGAATTACCCTATTATTGAATTCCTAGGAATCCAATTCTTCCATTCAAACAAGGCGTTAGAGTATTGTTAATAGATTTCATAATTTATCAGTTATATATTATGTAACACTTTGTTCTTTCATATCCGATATGTGAAAAATGTAAACAAATTTTTTTCTTGAATCCTCCATATGTTTCTTATTTTCAATCTATTATTATCGCAATCGCATATTTCTTAGCATTAAAGGATTACTATGTTGAAATGGGCATGGGCTATCCTCCCCTTCGGTACTACGTTAGTTAATTTCATTTACAGTATGTCAAGGAACTATAATTTTGGGCATACCAAAATCTTCCAAGGCATACTGAATGAAGACAAAAAAGGTTGTGAAATAGCAAAATCAGATAACCCCTTAACCCAAAATTTTTTAATGGCAAATCTTCCCTTTACGTATTAGTGTTAATAATCTTGATTAGTGATTAAATATTTTATTTAGTGATTAAAATAATTTTCAGAATTATAAGAGTTGTTGAGATGAAAAACTTGCGGAAAAAAAAATCAAAGTTTTGGTTTGGTTAAGAAGGAGAGAAAGAGAAGGATAAAGTGAGAAAATTCTAATTCTTGATTCAATGGAGGATGAGGAGGGTCATCATTCATCTAAAAAACCTAGGAAAATACATATCAACTACAACAATGATCCAGAAATGGCTGATTTCTTAGATTATGAGAATGATTTTACACCCACTCAAACTCAAGCTCAAACTCAAACACAAACTCAAGATGATGATTTTTATGAGTCAAATCCTGATGATGAAGACATTGATGAGGAACCCAATGCTTCTAATACACAGGTACACTTTTATCCTATACTTAATCTCACTTCTATAGCTCTCAATTATCAAAAGTTAGGTTTTTTGAATCATGGTTCGGCGAAACAGGTTGAGGTTCGGCTCACATCTATGAGCCGAATCTACCAATTGATGAACGGTTCGGCTTACTGAATTTGTTTACTGCATGTGCCGAACTGTTTGCTAGAAACTAGTTCGGCTTATATGAAAGATTCATAGTAAGCCGAACAACATCCTGAATAGCTCGGAAAAAAAATAATTACCGGTTCGGCTTATATTTCGAAAATCGTATGAGCCGAACATCAATTTGTTATTTTTTGGGTTAAAATATTATTATTGGTGCGGCACATATTGAGAATATCGTAATAGCCGAACCTCGTTAATGTGCTAGGTTCGGCACATATTGTGATTATCGAATACGCCGAACCCCTATGCATCTCTATCTGTGACTAGGTTCGGCTTGAAATTTCATGAAATTTCATACTGAACTGTTCATATACACTTACAGGAAGCTTTTGTGAAGAACAGTTCGGCTAAAAACGCAACTCAATTTTGAGCCGAACCCAACACTGTAACCGTCATTTAATCGATGAAAAACAGCAAATAGGAGATTGGGTTTGTAAAACTTGCTTTCTTATCCTCATTTCCGTATTTGGAGATGCAGTTGGTTCAATTTCTGGTTCAATTGGTGGTTGATTTTCAGTTTCTACACCTTCATCTTCAATTGGTTCTTCTTCTTCAATTGATGGATTAGAAGACGATTTGGTTTGCCTAGTCCTGCTTTTCTTTGTACGAGTCATTATGTGGTTGAGTTTAATCGACGATCAAATTTTTACGAATCGACAATTAATCATGATGATGAATTTTTTTTTCGCAGGAGGGGGAAGAGTTCGGCTAGAGGAGGAGGAGGAAGAAGAGATGGTAAGGGAAACTGATTTTAGATTTTTATATTAAGGGTATATAGGTAATTGAACTACCCATAGGGTACCCTTTATAAGGTCACCCAAGATGGGACTATTGTTTTGTATGCCTAGAAAGATTTTGGTATGCCCAAACCAAAATTAGGGTTCATGTCAAGCACCACTGCACCACCAACACTGCAACAGTTGCGGAAATAGACTTTTACTATGGAGTGGGCTTGAGTATTTTCTTATCCTCGGCTTAAACCTAAAATACAAATATTTTATGCCCCAATTGAGAATGGGGCTCTTTTTAGGCCTTGGTTCCGCCCCTAAGCATCATAGACATTTTCACTACATGTTCAGTGTGAGTGAGCAATATTTTGTTTGCTGGTACCCCCATGCAATGACTTTGATGCTTATTGTTTGTTACTTTTAAACAACCATCTGTGGTGGATTGATCAGTCAACGGATTTGGGTAGCCTCACGGGCAACCAATCCATTTAAAGTAGATTTTTACCTCATTGGCATCCGATCCCCTAGAGACGGTTTGGTGGATCTGCTGACTTTGCTCGGTCCTAAATGAGATTATGAAATGAAATGTGCCATACTGTTAGTGTTAGGCAATATGAGCGCCTATTGTCCATTGCAGGCTTGTAGGTGTTTGGAATATTGAAAGTGAAAAATACTAGAACCCCCAACTATATGGGTTCAAACATATAGAAGCCCCACTAAATGGATCATTCACTGTCAACTACATATTTTAAGAAAATGATATTATTAGGCCCAAAAAAATCAAATTTTCTTCAGATCTGGCCCATAATTAATTATTACGAATTTTAATAATACCAAGGCTACCCTTTAATATTTATACAAGAGGAATAACAGAAGATACTTTCATTTTCTATTTCATTTTCTTTCTCCGTCTAAAACCAGAGTTGCTCTCATAGATTCATTTTCTAGGGTTTTATCTATTCGGTTGTACAAGATCTAATCTTCTGATTTGATTTCACATCAACAATTTGCAAGCAAATCGATCTGTGATTTAGAAAGAATCAATTATGTATAGAGATTTTTGTTCTACTCTATCTTATGCTAAAAGAATTTAGTGGTTTTCGATCTATGTCATCTATGGATGCCGATGTACGACGAAGAGGAAAATATGACATCAATCTCTACTTCTGTATCTGTATCTACTGATGATGTTTGTAGATCATCATTTGTTTGTGAATAAGTCGAAATCGAGATGCAGAGACAATGGAATTCGTCATCAACTATTAGATCTGAAGATTCAACAACAAAAAGTGAGAAAGATAAGTTTCTCCCTTCTAATCCTGTTTAATTCAATTAAAATTCCTAGTTATGTGATCCAAAAATAAAATTGACTCTAATTTGTTGTTTCGAAGCTACTTCAGGTAAGGTTTTCTATTTAATTCAATAGGTTTTCCTGATTTAGTAGTTCTACTTTCTTAGTTTGATAAGGTTCTGATTTTTGTTTCGTTGACTTTATTCAGATCGGAGAAGAACATTATTTTTATTGAATCAACAGGTTTTGAATCTAGGTATGTTTAGGTTTGTTGTTTGTTTCTGCCGATTTGTTGATAATACTAGTTAAATTCTCCATTTAATAAAAACGCTGATCTCTCATAATTCTAATGGAGCTAGTTGTGGACTCTTGTTGGTGTTTTTATGTTGCTTATCTTGACTATATATGTTGAGTTTGGTTAACGAATCTATGGTGGTGTTGATGGTGGAGATGCAGAATCTAGAGGAGTATGAGGAGGATGTGGTGGTAGAGGTGGTGGTATTGGAGCAGGTTTGAAGGAGGATTTTGAAGTCAGTGGTGGTGTTTTTCAGAATTGATGAATTGAAGGAGATGATGAGAAGATAAAGGATGAACTATTTTAAGTTTCTACTACTGGTGCTAGTGGTGACAGGTAATTAGCTGATTTCACAAGGTTCTCTTCTTTTTTAAATGTTTATGTTTTTTTTGTGATCAAGGTTAACTTGTTCTGATAAATTTACTACGGTAGCATCCCTGTCAATGATTGGTTTTTACTGTTGACTTATGCATCCTTGTAAAGGTAGTATATGGATTTTGTAATGTATATCAAAGGGGTCAATGCTTTCCGTTGAATGAATGTATATCAAAAGGTAGTATATGGATATAGGTCTGCACATTACATCTGTTTAACTGCACATTTAACTAGCATTGGCAGACTATATATGTGTAACTAGTAGTTACACATCTAATCAAATGTGTAACTTCTAGGTACACAAGCTAAATGAATGTGTATCTACTAGTTACACATGCAAATTAGATGTGTGACTTATAGTTACACATGTTAATTTGATGGTATATGCATATGTAACCTAATATGAAACTTCTATCTAACTGTAACATTTTTAATTTTACCTTCTTTTTGTAGAGTCTGTAACTCTGTAAGGGTGAACTATTAAGTTTTGTATACTTGCTCTAGTTTATTCAGTTATGAGATAGATTTGACTATTCTGTGTCCATTGGTTTTTGATTTTTGGATGTCCTGTTTTGTTCATTTGTATGAGAAGTGTTCTAGCTGCTATGGTACTGATATCATTTGCTTGTCATGTAGTTACTAAGAAGGCTGACCCCAAGGTGCTGGCTAACAAAGCTTCCAAGGCTGTCAAAGCTGGAGCATCAACCATTAATAAGAAGGCTAAGAATATCTGCACATCAGTCATATTTCACAGGCCAAAGACATTGCAGAAGGCAAGGAATCCCAAGTACCAATATATTAGTGCACTACCAAGGAACAAGCTGGACCATTACCAGATCCTGAAATACCCACTCACCACCGAGTCCGCAATGAAGAAGATTGAAGACAACAAGAAGAAGAAAACAAGGATGCTTTCAAGAAGATGTACAACATCCAGACAGATAAAGTGAACACCGTTATCAAGTAAGCCTTCTTGATTACTTACGACTAGCTACTTCTTTTTCTTGAAAGGTAGTATATGGATATAGGTCTGGAATGGTTTCACTTAACTCATACATCTGTTTAACTGCACATCACACAAGCCATATGCATGACAATTTGCACGTTTAACTAGCATTGGCAGACTATGGATGTGTAACTAGTAGTTACACATGCTAATTAAATATGTAACTTCTAGGTACACAAGCCAAATAAATGTGTATCTACTAGTTACACATGCAAATTAGATGTGTAACTTATAGTTACACATGCTAATTTGATGGGATATGCATATGTAACTTATAGTTACACATGCTAATTTGATGGGATATGTTATAGTGGTTATATTTATGAAATTGAGAAAAGAACATCAAGTCCTAGTAGGGAGTAGTAGTGGATGCAGATTAGACTAATTAGATGCAGGTTATACTTATAGTTACACATAATAATTAGATGTGTAATTTCTAGTTACACATGATGATTGTATGTGTAACTTATGCTAATATGCATGTGTAACTATTGTTTACATGTGTAACTACTGATTACACATGCATTTTGTTTTCCTGGGTTCATATCTATACCCTGCTGAATCAGTTGTGTGATCATTTTTTGCGATATTAATGTGCTAGCACAAGGTTCCCAGGTGTTTGTATTATTCTGCCAGTATAATTACTGTCTGAAGCTTTACTTTCTGTTGCTTAAAATGTCCTTCGTCATCGATAATATGAAAATGGCTTAGGTACATCTAGACTAGCGCTGTAAAACGTCTTTCTGTTAATACAGTGCTAACAACGTCTTTCTGCTGAAGCAGTGATATCTTAATTAAGAGCTTCTCATTCACGTGCAAGGTTAACTGTATTATTTTATGACTGGTAATTTCTTGATAGTCACCTCTCGTTTTTGCTAGTGTTATTCATTTAGAGATGGATTTGCTGATTTTATGTTGACATATCTAAGTCAGATGCATGTGTAACTCCTAGTTACATAATTCAGATGCATGTGTATCTGCAAGTTACACATGTTAATTAGATGTGTAACTTTTACTTACACATACTGATTTTGGGTACACATATCAATATGTATGTGTAACTCCTAGTTACACTAGTCATATGCATGGGTAACTGCTAGCTACACTAGCCAGATGAATGTGTATCTCCTAGTTACACATATTATATATGCATGTGTAACTCTCAGTTACACAATTCAGATGCATGTGTAACCGCTAGCTACACTAGTCAGATGCTTGTGAAACTGAAATATACATTGTTTTATGTACTGTTCATTTTAATCGTATAAATACTGATTGCTTGTTGTTATATTTCAGGTTTTAGATAACTTCATAAAAGCTAATTGCTTAAACGTGGTAATGGTCTCGCTGGAACTGGAGTTGACGCTGAATACACAAGTCAGATGCATGTGTAACTCTCAGTTACACTAGATAGACACATATGTAACTCTCAATTACACTAAACAGATGCGTGTGTAACTTCTAGTTACACATGCTAAGAAATTATTGTAAATGAATATTAAAGTAATAACTTTTTTTTTGTGTTTTTTTTTTGATGTTTATTTATTTGCATATATATACAAGTGTAACTTTGCATTACACATATCATAAGGATGTGTAACTTCTGGTTACACATGCCATATGCATGTGTAACTTCTGTTTACACCTTCGCACTGTATTTTAATAATTTCGGGCCTAGATTTAATAATTTTGGGCCTAGATTTAAATTTTATTTAATTATGGGCTTGACAATATGTATAAGGGTATCAAGGTCTTTTAAAAACTCGGGGCCTAGATTTAAACTTTTTTTAATTAAGGGCCTCATATTATGGGTTATCCATGGGTTGGGCCTGAGACTAATTTTCCCATATTGAAATGGGCCAAATGATCCACATTATATGGGATTTACTTCTCTAACTCATAGATCTGGACCACTTGGTTTATTTATATACTAGACTTTTTTAATGAACTAATTTTGTTCTTAATTTATCTGAGCCATTAAGGATGTCTCAAATGATTGATACAGTACCTTCTTTGCTGAAAGTGCTTATTCTTTAGTTCGGTCTTCTTTGTCTTCGTTATCAAAGAAGATGATAAGATATTTTATAATGAGAATTCTTAACCCACCCCACTTGTATTAGGTATAGTAAAAAGACTTAAAAGTCTAAATACTTTGTTTTGAATAGTCGGGAACCGAAATATTAAAGAGTTGCAGACAGATGAGTGCCCCAATTAATTAAGGCTCTCCTTAAGCACCGACGATTCTAGTATTCTATGTGCCTCAAACTACTATCTAAATAGGTTGATTAGATGGTGATCACACCACGAAAAGTACACATATTGTATGATTGTGATTGCTAAAGGCCGATAACCAAACTGCCAGGGTGAGTACTAATCCAGAAATCTAACACTATTATTTTGTTTTATATAGGTCAGGACTTATTTCACTAAAACTGTACCCATTTTTGACAATCGTGAAAACAACTAAACAAAAAAATAAAGTCAGTTCAAAATAAATCCATCCTATGCCCAAAAGTGCAATTGTGATACAAGTCATTTAGTGTTGGCTTCACAGTTTTCGGAAATGGATCTCCATTCATAGATCCAGAATTCAGATGTTAGTTATACAGTAAGGATCTAAATTTGAACATTCCTTTAATCCACCTCTTGTCGAGTCGCATTTTATACCTGTCTAATTTCAAAATGGCAAGCAATTGTGGATTGACACAATCTTAGTTTTCCTTATCATTTGTGATGCTTTGAGAGCAGTATCTTTCTTTTAAGGATTGACACAATTTTATTTTATTTTCTTTTGTTCCTTTTAGAAGAGGAAGCTGTTTAAGGAAAATCAAATATATAATGGGAAAAAAAATAAAAAAAATTCCAACCATCCTTTAAATCAGGTGGAAATAGATCATAATATTCCAAGTTATTACTTTTCTCCCTTTTATTTATTTTTTTCTTAAATTATTTTGCAAGAGGCTAACACTATTACTTAGCATATATTTTCTTACAAAAATCAGAAGTTGTTATTAAACATTTTACTACTGACTCACTATCAAACTGTAAATTAATTTCTTATATCCCAAACTGATTGCTTACTTCACTGCCTCCTCCATTACGTTTCAACTGCTCAACACCAAAATTTGCATCCATCCCCATATCATAGTATATCCCTTTTGCTCTAGGACATTTTCTGTAAAATTGCTTTTTATTAGTTTAATGCTTTCTACATCCGAAGATTCGATAAAAGATGCATATGTTAATCTTGAAATAATTTTTTTGGGAGGAATCCATTCCTTGAACCCTAGTTAGTAAGTTCGCCAATGATTCGCGAATGATTCGTGAATTTTTCCGTATCACGAATTTTACCGTCTTATTCGCGTACGTTTGCAACTCCGAACCCAAGTCGCGTATTATGTGGCATTCCCGGATTATTCGCGAATTGTTCACGAATTTTACGTATCCCGAATGATACGTCCGCTTACTTCGCCATAAATTCTTTAGCTTTTACTTTTCAAAGACTCCATTTTTTGGGCTTTACTGCCTCCCGAGCATACACGACCGAATATTAGACGTGTTGTAATTTTTATGAAACAAAAACGACTGAAGAGATTTGAAGGTGAAGGTGAGAGAGATCTCAAACTCACTAACCAAGCATCTAAACCACCATACGACGTCCTCTTGGATAACTAATGTTGTATATATTATTAATATCATCATATTAAGTTTATTTTTTCTTTAAATAACTCTCACATATGCATAAAAATTGGTCTATGACCTTATAAATACAAATTATTTGTTATATATAGATACCGAATTTTCAGATCCGAACTCACATTTATAAATCGAATTATACACGTACGTATGCCGTTCCGAATTACTGACGAATCACGTCCCGTTGACCGAATTTTGGACCGAATCTGGATTTTACAAAACCGTATAATACTCGTACGTTTGTCGTTCCGTACGTTTACCGAATCCCGAATTGCTAACTAGGCCTTGAACTGCATGTAAATAATGTTATTGGAAACGTGATTATGACATAAAACAGAGCATTGATTAGAAAGCTGAGAAATTCTTTTTGTAATATGTGACATGTTGGCTTAATCTTATGAAAGATTATAGAACATACCTATCTTTCCAAATCATTCATATAGTTATCATATATTTATAATCTAACTCCTCAGAGCGAATAACAGATATGATAAAATTACTATCATATGAACCAAAACAACAAATAAGCCACATAAAAATAAAATAAAATAGAAAATTGATTCTGGATATTCAAAGTGTTAAAAGCAAGGTTTGAAAAACGAGTCACAACGTGTTTTGATGGATGTAAGCACTTTCGGGTAAAATAACGCATTGCTTAGGAAAAAACTAGTTTGTTTGTTTTTTTATGTTTTTTTAAAATAACGGGTGTGGTAACAATTAAATAAAAAAAAATGATTTTCTATCCAAAAAGGTGTTGGTGCCCAGCTTGTTGTTAGGATACCAACAAACTCTGTGTAACATAACCTTAATCTTATTTCTAATAAAGGCCCTCTGAGGTGATTTTCCATAATAAAAATAATAATATTAATAATATTGGTTTTATTGATAAAAAAAAATTATGATTTGAATTTATTATCTAACGGTTTTAACATGCGTGAAAACGGGTCTAAATAACGTTGTTACTACATTTTATTTGTTTATTCATTTATTTTGGTTTTTTTAATCGTAATTTTTATTCGTTTATTTAAAAAAAAATGGGTAAATTTTTTTTTATATTATTTTTTTCCTAAAAAACGGGTATAACGGGTGTGAAAACAGAAAAATGGTTTAAAAAACTTATGTTAAATTGTTGTCTAGAAGAAAAAAAAGAACGTAAAAATCAAATTTTTATAGACGGTAATCACATGCTTAAAAACGGTTATAACATGTTCAAGTACGTCGTTTTTCCCTATTTTAGGCACGAATATCTGCGACCCTCACGGACATGTTGCAACGCGTGAGCATTTTAACGACTGTTTTTCAAACCTTGGTTAATAGTGACTCTAAACCAGATTGACCCAATATAAGCACATTCTAAAAACAAATGGTCAGTAGTTTAATATCCAGAATAACATAAACTACATTGGGTCATAATATCAACATTGTATCTAGCAATTTGTCTCTAGTTAGGAAAATATCTAAGACATTTCCACTACAAATATTTGATCTCTACGAGGAATTTTATTTGACCAGAGTCTTTACAAATCACCATATATAGGAACTAAAGACTTGAAGATTACTGTTATCACTCGAAAAATCACAAAGAGTGTTATAAGCACTCTTCACACATAACTTGCCTTTTTTTTATCAGGTTCCCAAAGGAGAGTACCCTTCCCAGTGGAAGGAATACTCGTATATAGGATTTTCCTAGCACGAACAAGAGTAAATATGGTTAAAAATGCTCAAATCCCAATCTCTGGTACGAGCAATAAAAACATCACAAACATATTTGTACTAAAAAAAGTTAGCTAAACCAGAGTTCTGCTCGGGTTTATAACCTGTACACTTCTTCAACCTACATTTGCATTATTTACTGTATCCATTAACAGTATGAATGCAATATAACCCCATTATCCGTCCTTGTATACATTGTCTCGCGATTAGAGTTGAATCCGATCACGTACAGTATTGCAAGTGTACCATTGCGTTTCTGGGATTAGAGTTAATCCCAATACTAGTTGAATTACGACCAACTACACATACCTCCACAGTTGTAGGATTATCATCACTTGTTAGGTTTGTTTCCATATTCCACAATAATTCTGAATCGTTACGAAACCATTCAGTACCTATCAATAATAAAGCACTCACTATTAAGTGAATTCTCTATCATGCCATGAAGGCATTTGTGGAGATTTGAAAAAGTCAATAAGGAAATTTTCTGATGACCGTGTCATGCGTCTTGAAACAAAGACCCAAAAATGAATCGTTATTATTTGACTCCCTAACTTTATGTTCGTTTGTAATTGTTATAAAAGTACATCAATGCAGGGGTGCATAACCTCTGTAAAAATCCATTGTTGGTAGATCAATTTTTTTTTCGAAACTTGGTAGTATATATGCATGTACCGGATACAATCAGAGTTCCCTTGTTTTGCATTTGGTTTGCAATTTATAAATTATATTCTTAATTGAGCCAATTTACAGGCGCAAGTTTGTTTTATCACCAATGACAAAACCCAAATCACATAGTAAACTGTATGTAAACCACAATAACTCACTTGAATTCAGAAACCAAATAAACTTTTATTAAGAAACAACAAGTTCTATAAACCAATTAAAGATACTATATCATTTCTTTAACGAATAAAGTTGAACAAACTAATGACTTATGTAATAGGTAGTAGATACTAATCATAAAACCAATGTCCAATCTATCTAGTGGGATGCTAACAAACAACCTCTTTATTCATTAGACTTAACAGTCACTACATTCGCCTTAAAGAAACCTCTATTGAGGTGGCCCTTTCCCAAGTATACATCATTCTTGGAGATGACAAAATTATTTGACACAAATGTCAACTAGAAACCATTATTCACAAAAAGATTACCGGAAATCAGATTTTTCTTAATGTCTGGCACATGTAGAACATTGATAAGGGTAGGTTTCTTTCCCGAAGTAAAATTCAGTATTACGGTACCCATCCCTTTAACTACCGCAGTTGCATTGTTTCCCATGAGTATAGAATCTTCTTTTATAGTCACCTTATAAGATGCGAACAGATTTAGATAGGAACAAACATGCTTGGATGCCTCGGTATCCACCCAACATTCGTTGGTATTACTATTAATCAAGTTTACTTTTGAAACAACAAAGACGTTAAATGTGGGCATATTAAGACGTACTTTTGAGTCTGTATATCCATGAGAATTTCCACCATGTTTAGTTCAGATTCATTTTCACTCCTAAACGCTTTGGTTTTATGGTCAATAATTTTCTCATTCTTCTTTTCAGCAATAATGATTTCTTCCTCAACTTGCATCCTGAATATCAAGTGCTCCAAGTTCATTTCCTTGGTTCTTTGTTTGAGATAATTAATGAACTCCTTCCATGAAGGGGGAAATTTCTCAGTTAAGGCGACTACTTGAAAGGATTAGCTTAGAGTCATATTCTTGGCTTTCAATTCATCAAGTATGATCTGAAATTATTGAACTTGCGTCATAACAGACTTGTTTTCTATCATCTTGAAGTTTATGAATCGAGAAACTATGAATTTCTTCACTCCCGCCGATTCACTCTTATATTTCATCTCTAATGACTCTCATACTTCCTTCGATGTATTCATATGATAATAAACACTTTATAGGGAATCTGCTAGGAAATTCAAAATACAATTCTTGCAAATAAAATGCAACTAGTCTTGTGTTTCTGAGACTTGGAGAGCATCACCATCCTTCGTTGTTGGAGGATTTTCGATGAGATATGGAGCCAAGCCTAATGTTGTCAAGTAGAATAACATCTTTGATTGCCACCTTTTGAAATCAAAACCATTATATTTTTCGGTATTTTCAGTAGGGAATGAGAAGAAGTAACTGCATTACAGGAACCAACATCATTGGTCAAACCATTGTTAGAACCATTGGGATGGTTGGTGATGTTCTCACCATTGGTGTTGCTTCCGTTCGTCATCGTTTACTTCCATAAGCAATGGAAACGATAATTAATAACTAAAGGTCATACACAACCATATCATTGTATGTAACAACCATAAAGATCAATGGATGTATAATACTAACACACAAAGTTGTAATATATAAACAACCAAGATTTTGAAGCAATTTTCACCCAACCAACGATTCTGACTAATAATCCAAAATTGTATCACAACTTAATAATTAGAAATGATTTAAAAGTAATATCATTCATACTTCCAGAGAGTCTGATAGGAAATCAATGGATAGTCCAAAGACAATAAACTCAAATACAACCCGAATACTTAAATAGAAAGGTTAAGTTTTCAAATTGTTGGAAATTCTGAGTTATAAACCATGCAATCAATGTTTCTATTGACCATATTTAATACCCATGAATTCGTTGTACTGAATTGCATAAGTTCTGTTTGTGACATATTCACAAACACCTTTGTTAGAGCATTGCTCGGTCGAACTCGCATGCATTGCTATCTCAAGCATGTTTGTCAATGTTAGTGATCAAAACTATAAGTCTTGATTTCTAGTCTACTATATCTAAGTCTCGCACTAGGATAGAAAGTGTAGTTGAGCTCAAGAACTCCATGGAAATCATCATACAAGACGAAGAACTACTCAAGGAACTGGTGGAACTTCATCGACTAAAAGGTATGTCGAGACTTGAACTTATCTATCACTCAAAAGTCTATCTACTATATCTCCTATCTTGAGACAAAAGTCGTTTTGCTATATAGACTTTGATTATACACATTTTCTATTTCGAGTCGAGTTTATCTCGCCTATCTATTTCTCTAAATATGTGTTGGTAAGCTTTTGCTTTGGCCAAGTTCATCTTTACCTAGTGACTAAAGTCATGTTATGTTTCAATCACTTTGAAAATGGCTTTAATGAAAAATGGTTTGTGAATAACAACTATATAACGTCCTCTAAGAATTTTTTAATGATTGAAATGAGAGTTTAAATTATATAACCAATGTTGGATATAAGCATTGTGTGGCAACACATATATGTATAAGTCCTTATTCCTTGAACCAAAGTTTGCGAACTTTGTTGATCAAGAGAACCAGAACAAGAGCTGTGAACTCAGTCCGCGAACTTGCGGAAGTTCTCGACCCGAGAATATTTGCTGGAGTTTGAGAACTCCTTCAGGGAACTTAAGTCCGCGAACCCAGTCCGGAAACTTGAGTTAGTTATATCTAAAAACGATTTTCTTTGTGAACTTATATTTATATAAACTAAGGAATGCAAATTGCAAACTGTTGATACATGAAAAATATCACCCCTTTAGACGGGATCTCGTGCCCTCAAAGAGGAGGCAAGTCCAACATGAGACATGGTGACTTAGGGACTAAAGCCCAAGTCCACCAAGAAAGTGTCTATTAGATGGAAAGGACAAGGGAGGAATTAATATGAAATAAGGAGGTTTTATTAGATAAGGAATGGCATTAGTAGTAATAAAGAAGTTTAGGACACATGGCATGATGTCATAAAAGGAAAGGGCTTTTAGAAAGTATATATAAAGAAGGACAAGGTACAATGGAAAGACAACTCTCTCTCTTACTATTATTAGAAAAGGTGAGGTCATTTGGTTAGCTAGGACGGGTAGAACCTAACAAGAAATCGGGTATTAACATTTGGCGACCACACCCAAAGGCTCGTGCCTAGTTCATCATGGCACACACAGAAGGCGCTAACTCAGGCGCGACAGAGAGCCCAAACGTTCCCCCGCTCAATCAAGAAGGAGAGAGGGTGGGGATAGTGACGGACCCGATCACACAAGTGAGAAAATCAGGCACCACGCCGTGAAGAAGATGAACAACAGAGAACTGAGGAAGCTCCACCCACCCAGCCTTCCCTCAAGGAGATACAAAAGAAACTAGAAGGCCATATACGCAGGGAACAACTAAGAAGACTCATGAAGGCAGCCAATTCCGAAAAGAGCGCCAAAGAAATAGTGGAGAATGCATAGGAGGAAGAGGAAGAGCCCGTAGATACGACGCAGGAGGCGATGGCAAGATACTTAGAAATGAACTATAGAGTTGTAAATCAAGACAATTACAACTTCATGGTGAGTCCTTATTCCTCTTAAATAACAGAATATCAATAACCGGAGGACTACATTTCACCCAAATTCAAGATCTATAATGGTCAAGGCAACGCAAGAGAGCATCTCAGCAGGTTCTTATCCACTATGAATGATCGCACAACTGATGGGAAATTATGCTTAAGAGAGTTCCCAAAGTCTCTAACTGATACAACATTCACTTGGTATGATAACCTAAAGTCAGGAAGCATCAGCTCGTCGTCAACCATGTCCACACTCTTCCTCAGAAAATTCTACTCAATAAAGAGGAAAGTCACAATAATAGACCTGAGTAAGTGCAATCAATGCTCAGGCGAGGAGATAGGAAAATACATCGCTAGGTTTCGCCTGCTCACCCTTGATTGCCATGAGGACGTCGGGGAAGAAGCGCTAGTGGAAATTTGCGTACGAGGGATGACCCCATCCTTTAATAAAAGCTTGGTCAACTTCCGCTTCCCCACTTTTGTGGAGTTAGAAGAAGCGGCTGCAAGGATCACTGACTGCATTGAGAAGTCGAACTCAGACTACATCTGGCAAGTGAACACCGCATCAACCGCGCCCATAAATACCCGCGCAAATAACAACCGAGATGGTTGGGGAACACATACGCTTCCACCACCCTTTCCCTGCAGCAAGGACCAAATTGTGGGATTATTGGAACAATGGATAGCAAACAGAGAAATCCAACTGCCGCCAACAAAGACAGACCCCAGCGCTATTTACACAAATGACGTCAGGTAATGTCACTACCACCGCAGGGTACAACATCCCATGATTGATTGCTTCAACCTTCGAAGGATGTTCCAGAAAAAGTTGGATATAGGCGAGATTGAGATGAACAATCTGTAAAGCGGAAAAACGATCCAACATCAAATCATGATGCTCTCCCATGACCCAAGCGGGGGTGTTTGGTAGCCGTGGGACGATGAGGAGGAAGAAGCGTGTGAAGTCGAGGCGGAAAACCCAGCATTCCCAAACACAGACGGTGTAGCCGGCCAGTTCGCTAAAACGGTGCTAACCCAACAATTCTTCGACTCCCTCAGCTTCAGCGAAGACCAAATCAGAGAAGCGTCCAAAGCTATAGCCGCCATAGCGGCGGGGAAGCCTTGCGGTCTTCTCCCTAAGGAAGCAATCGTGTTCAAAAATGAGGATATCTATTACCCGGGAGAACACCTCAGGCCCCTGTACCTCACAGTGCACATCAACAAGCAACCGCTAAAGAGGGATTTCATCGATGGGGGCACGCCCTGAACCTGATATCAATGCACACATTTTGAAGTCCTAGGCGTGCAACGGTCTGCCATTAGAATGCAAGCTATAACAGTGAAATGATACGGGGGCACGCTCAGACAACCATCGGGATCGTCAGCTTGGTCATGAGGGTCGGTCCCATTTGAGGGCCAACGTCGTTTTCCGTGCTGGAAGACGACACTACGTTCCATGTGTTACTAGGACGAGGATGGTTGCTTAATCATAAGGTGGTCGCATCAACATATCATCAGTGTGTAAAGACTAACATATGTGGTAAGCAGTAACGAATTCCCGCTACAAGTAACCCTTTCGGGCCAGAGGAAGCATACATGGCGGACGCAATTTTCTATGATGATCCTAAGAAGGAAGACGAGGTTCCAGAAGTACAACTCATCCCGTTACCAAAATGGGGAGAAGAAGAAAAATCAGAATCAACCCAATCTGTATTTAACCCGTCCAGATTGGTGTTCGCAACAGAGAAGAAGAGAAAGCAAAGCGAGCAACCCGGTTTTCAACGTTTCTCCAATCCAAATGGGGGATATGTGTATCACTTATAACAATTACCCGAGGGAGCGCCCGCTAGCACACAAGACTACGCCGACGTACAAGTGGAAAAAGCGGAAGCTCCCGATGAAGGCATCAAGCAAAGTTTTTCCGAGATCCCTTATAGCACGATTTATGATGAGGAACTACGAAACCAATCGGAGGATACTGTCACCAAGTTCATCGAAGAACGAACACCAGAAGACCACACTATGGATGAAATAGAAGAAGTCGACATAGGGACGCAAGGAGATGAGCGCCTAATCATGATAAGCAATAATCTGGACAGAGAGGAGAGGGAAACCTTGATCGCGCTACTTAAAGATTACAAGGACGTATTCGCCTACGATTACGAAGAGATGCCGGGTCTGGACAACGACCTTGTGGTACACAACCTCGGAGTATCACCTGAATTCAAACCCGTGAAACAAAGGAGCAGGGAATTCCCCAGAGCCACTGCTCTCTAAATAAAAGAAGAAGTGGAGCGATTTCTTAAAGCAAAGTTCATCAAGCCTATCCAGCACCCTACCTGGCTAGCAAACATTGTGCCAGTAACCAAGAAAAATAGGAAAGTCAGGGTGTTGTGTGGATTACAGAGACTTAAATCGGTCTTGCCCAAAGGACGATTTACCGCTACCAAACATCGACACGACGCTGGACGCGACAAGGAGAAAGGGGAGGTATTCCTTTATGGATGGCTTTAGCGGATACAATCAAGTGAAGATGGATCCCTCAGACGCCAAAAAGACCGCTTTCCAAACTCCTTATGGCAACTTCTATTATGTGGTAATGCCATTTTGCTTAAAGAATGCTGGCGCAACGTACCAACGTGCCATGACGTCCATATTACATGACTTGCTGCACCAAACAGTGGAAGTGTACGTCGATGATATCGTGGTCAAGAAACAAGAAGACGAGGACCATATCTCTCACTTGAAAACAACTTTCTAAAGATGCATAAAATTCAAACTCAAGATGACCCACTCAAGTGCGCCTTCGGAGTGACATCCGGGAAGTTACTAGGCTTCATAGTAACCAACAAAGGAATCCAAGTGGATCCAAGCAAAGTAGAGGCGATCACAACGAAGGTATCGCCATCCAGCACCAAAGAGCTGCAAGATTTCATAGGGCGGATATCATATTTATGACGTTTCATTCCTGGCTTGGCGCAGCTAATGAATGCGTTCCTTCCTCTCCTAAAGAAAGGCACACCCTTTGTGTGGGAGAAATACAATGCACCGCGTCTGAAAAGTTAAAAGAATACCCAGTCATCCCCAGAATCCTCAGGCCCCGATACGAGGAGTCCCCCTCTATCTCTACACGACTTTCACTGCTTCGGCAATAGGCGCTTCCTTGCACAAGACATGGGAGGAGACGAGTTGTCGCCTATATATTACGTTAGCCGAGTTCTGCGATATGTAGAATTAAGATACACATGCGTAGAACAGGCGTGTCTAGCTTTCATGTATGCGACGCAGAAGTTGAGGCCCTATCTCTTGACACACGAGACTATCGTGGTGGCGGCGGTGAACCCCGTATCCTACCTAGCCTCGAAACCTATCTTAACAGGAAGGACCGCCCGATGGCTGCTACAACTATCAGAATTCGAGCTCAAATACCAACGCCCGAACGCGGTGAGAGGACAAGCAATAGCCGATCTCATTGCAATGTTCCTGGGAGAAGGCGACGATGAGGTACACGAATACATACCTGGAGAAGTGTAAACCGCAGATGTTGATAAGCCTTGGACAATGTTCTTTGACGGGTTATCATATGGTACTGTCGGAGGAGCCGGGGTGGTATTCGAAGCGCCACAAGGAGAACTGCTCTCGTATTCGTTTAAATTGGACTTCCCATGCAGTAAAATGTCGCGGAATATGAAGCCTTGATTTTGGGACTCCGAATGGCAAAGGATCTCAATCTGGGAAGCGTGGAAGTCAAAGGTGATTCAAGACTCGTGACAAACCAAGTGAACGGCGACTTTCATGTCAAAGAGCCGCATTCAGCGCCCTATTGGGCAGAGGCCCAAAGATTTATGAACCAAACGGGGTCGACCCTGGATCATACATACAGGGGTGGAAACAAGCACGCAGATGCTCTGGCAACCCTGGAAAGCAAAGTATAATTAAATGGCGAGGAAGAGGGTACCGTCACAATAAAGATAAATGGGTTACCTAGCACTTGGAAAGAAGACTTGTCCTTCGAAGAACCAGACGAGTCTACATTGAAGACCTGACTCGTATGGACGAAGGACGAGTAATACCCACCCAAGATCTGAAGAAATTCGTTGTGATCCAAGGAGCCTTTATTACAGGGCGGCCGGAGGATCTCTTGCGAGGTGTGTAAATAAAAGATAAGCTGATAAGTTGCTCCAGGAACTGCACGCGGAAACATGCGGACAAACCGGCGTCGTTCACCTTTACAGGAAACTTCAGAGGAGGGGCGTGTACTGGCCAAGTATGTCAGCTCAAGCGTCAGCACTCTAATACATCTGCGCAGATTTCCAAGCACCGTCGCAACCCGCGGAAGTCTGCACCATCGAAGAAGTAGATTGGAGGCAACCCTACTTCGATTTTATGCAACACGGGAAGTTACCGAGCGAAAGACAAGCGGACCTCAAAATCCAAAGGAAAACGACGCGTTTCTTCATACACGAGGGTGTTCTTTATCGCAGAAGCTATGGTAACGCTGCATTACAGTGTCTGTCAAACCAGGAAGCGGTAGAAGTCATGACCCGGTCCCATGATGTGAAATATCAAGGAATGCGGAAACTATTCCTACAGCTATACGAAGGAGGCTTCTACTGGCCAACCATGCAGAGTGATACCGGGAAGCACATCCGAAAATGCTTACACTGCCAGACACACGGAAATCTAATCCAAGCACCTCATGCCCTGCGACATAGCATAGTAACGCCCTGGCCGTTCCATAGTTGGGGACTTGATCTCATATGACCGATCAACCCAACGTCCTCAAAGCGTCATAAATACATGATAATAGCAATGGAGTATGCGTCCAAGTGGGTTGAAGCAATACCCCTCAAATATTACTCAGGAGCCACAATAGCGGCGTTCATCAAGGCACATCATTTGCAGGTTCGGCGCGCCCATAATAATCTGAGCAGATAATGCTAAGTCATTCGTGAATAAAGACGTGATCGACTTGCTCCGCCAATACAACAAAAGGCTTCACACGTCAACCCCTTATTATCCCAAAGGGAATGCGCAGGCGGAAGAAACAAACAAAACACTCATCCGCATCCTTAGCAAAATAGTGCATGATCATCAGAGAGAATGGCACGAGCAGCTGCCATTGGCACTCTGCGCATACAAGATTTCAAAACGCAGCTCCACAGGAGCATTACCTTATTCACTAGTTTATAGGGAAGAGGCAATACTACCTGCAGAGATAGCGATCCCGTCTGCAAGAATAACAATGGATAGCCACACTACACCCGACGAAATAAGCCTCTTCGCGCACTTAGACACATTAGAGGAAAGGAAAACGCGAGCAGAGAGATTCGCAGAAGCTTATAGAAAGCGTGCAACTAATTACTACAACCATAGCGTAAAGGAAAGAACGTTCAAGGTGGATGAGCCGATTTTAAAAATCGCCCGCATGTACAAAGAAACGCCAGCGCCGGGAAGTTCGCTGCGAATTGGGAAGGCCTGTTCATGATAAGGAAAGTGGCAGAAAGCGGGTACTATAAGCTCAGACGTATGAATGTAACCAAAGTCAAAACGCCTATCAATGGCAAGTGGTTGAAAAAATTCTACGCATAAGTCACACAATGTAAACATTCGTATAGATCAATAAAAGTAAGTTTGTGAAAACGGTGCACCCGCAAAAGGTCTCAGGGCAGCCAAAGGCGCCTGATTGACTGATAAATTCACAAAAGGTCTCAGGTATCCAAAGGCACCTGATCGACTGACAAATTCACAAAAGGTCTCAGGTAGCCAAAGGCGCCTGATCGAATGACAAATTCACAAAAGGTCTCAGGCAATCAAAGGTGCCTGATCGACTGACAAATTCACAAAAGGTCTCAGGCAACCGAATGCGCCTGATTGACTGACAAATTCACAAAAAGTCTCAGGCAGCCAAAGACGCCTGATTGACTGACAAGTTCACAAAAGGTCTCAGGTAGCCAAAGACGCCTGATTGACTGACAAATTCACGGAAGGTCTCAGGAAGCCAAAGGCGCCTGATCGACTGACATTCACAAAAGGTCTCAGGAATCCACATGCGCCTGATCGACCGACAAATTCACAAAAGATCTCGGAACAGCCAAAGGCGCCCGATTAATTGACATTCACAGAGGTCTCAGGACAGCCAGAGGCTCCCGATCGACTAATGCCAAAAGAGGGGGAGTATGCGCGTTTCCCAACGCCCACCCCTCCCAACAACCTTTCAACAAAAAGAGGGGGGAGTAGGCGCGTTTCACCAACGCCCACCCCACCCAACACCCTTTCAATAAAAAGAGGGGATAGGCGCGTTTCACCAACCCCACCCAACACCCTTTTCAATAAAAGGAGAGAGTGGGCGCGTTTCATTAACGCCCATCCCATCCAACCCCCTTTCAACAAAAAGAGGGGGAAGTAGGCGCGTTTCACTAACGCCCACTCCACCCAACACCCTTTAAACAAAAAGAGGGGGAGTAGGTGCGTTTCACCAATGCCTACCCCACCCAACAACCTTTCAACAAAAAGAGGGGGGAGTAGGCGCGTTTCACTAACGACCGCCTCACCCAACACCCTCGATAAATAAATAAATAAGAGGTGGGGAGCAGACGCGTTTTACTAGGACGTTAACCCTCTTTTATCAGTGGTAACCCCCTCATAAAAGAGGGAGGGAGTGCGCACACCCTTCTCACAAAAAAAACAACAAGACAAAACAACAAAGATAAACATGAGAGGTAGGGAGTAAGCACATTCAAGAAAAAAAAGACGAGAGAAAGGGAAGAAAATAACACTCCAACTTAAAAATCAAAAACTATTCATACTGACTAATTCAGAACAAACATAAAAGGGAAACCAAGCGTCAAAATGAAAAGACAACCCTGCAGAGGGACACACAACCTAATAATCCATTAACGCCCGACAACGAGCAATATCCGCATCTAAAGCTTCCACCATCAAACGCACGTCATCACACTGGGCAGTAGCCAAGCGAAGAACCTGATCAGCTTCATGTAATAAATGATGGATGTCTTGAATAACTTCACCCTCAGCCCCGGCTTCACGAGCAAGCGAGAGAGTGTCCTCATGATCATCATACTCTTTACGAGCTTTATCCTGACGAATTAACCGAAGCGTCCACAACAAACCCGTTTCTTCTTTTAAGACTAATAAGTGCGCCAATTCATTCTCAAGATAGGGGTAAGATACGAGCGTAGACGCAGCCTCCAAGGTCAGTGTACGCCCAAGAAGCGGTAAGGCTATCTGATCGGAAATCCAGAGATGGCAATCGGAGATGGCGCGATTTATAGTAGCCATCAGCATCACAAAATATGCGAATAATTGATTGGCCGCGTCACGAGTGGTAGTAGCCTCGTCCAGCGCTCCCTGGATCTCTAATGGCACGCGACTTGACGGTTCAACTTGCCGAGCAGTTGGTACGCCTCATGCCGTAACCTGAAGTTCTCGCGCTTGGCATCTCTTTTTACCTTCCTATGCTTTCGAACCTCCTTGATCTCAGACTTCACAAGCAGAAGTCGCTTCAATTCATAACGTCTGAATCTCGCCGAAACCAACATGGGAATAGGCGCCAAAGATAACACATATCCATGAAGAGAGTTGGCCATGCAGGCAATACGATTGACCAAGAGAAGGAAAAAATGAAACTAAAAAGAAACTAGTAAAAATACTAGGGAGAAGAACTGTATATAAAGGTAAGGGGCGTGACTCACGATGCAGTTACCATCCATACCCCTCTTTTTTCTTTTACACGTGGAGATACGTATCGATTCACATTGAAAATGAAGTACAAGAGACAATACCTCCCCAGGCAGCACTGGGGCACCTCCTAGGGGGAAGTAAAAACTCGAAATGCGTCCTGGGGACTCAGAGATCAAAGACCAACAGGGAAACACCCACAACACAAGAAAGGTAGGGAAAGTGGCAACATGGAAATGTCCATATCCACGACTTCCTCCATTAAATGCCCCTTGTCACACTGAATGGCGTCCTAAGATAGTTACCAGTTAGCCTCGCTTATCAACCTGCGGATGTCCCGCATAACTTTTCCCTTGCCTGTTGCATTACGAGCGAGCGCGAGAGTGCCTTCATGTTCACCACACTACCTATGTGCTTTGTCTAAACGAGACTTCCTGGGAACCCACAGTGTCTCCACCTCTGCTCTTAACGACAGCAGACGCGCGAGTTCATCTTTGGGATAAAGTAAATTTACGAGCGCTGAGATAGCCGCTAAGGACAGAATGTACCCCGGGAGCCGCAGAGTCACTTGATCAAAGGTACATGAATGACAATCAGCGATGACTTGGTCTATGGTCGCTGCTATTAGTGAGGACTCCATGAGAAGATAATTGACAGCGTACCGAGCTGTAACAGCGTCATCTAAAGCATGTTGAAGGGTAGATGCCATGTGTCCGTCCCTCTGAGCCGCCTGATGCACTTCATGATGTTCCGCAAACTGAACACGCATGGAGTCCCTTCTCGCTAATATGTGTTCACGAAGCGCCTCAACTTCGGCCTTTACTAACAACAAGTGTTCTAGTTCCACCTCTTTGAACATTGAGACTAGCGCAAGAATATGCGCTAAGGTTAAAACGTATCCATGAAGGGAATGAGCCATCTAAATAAAGTATCCTACGGGGAGAAGCAAAAATGGAAAATGAGGTGGCTGAGACAGATAATCGAACATAAGGAACAACATCTGTGTATAGAGAAAGTGTCATCATAAGTGACATAACAACCGTCCCGCTGTTTGTGACGCGTGGTGATCTAGAGTAAATGATGATTTGACTATCGGGTCATTTAACAATCGACCCAATAGTCAGGGGACTAATGTTGATAATGAAAAATATCACCCCTTTATCCGGGCTAGCGTGCCCTCAAAGAGGAGGCAAGTCCAACATGAAACATGGGGACTTAGGGACTAAAGCCCAAGTCCACCAAGAAAGTGTCTATTAGATGGAAAGGACAAGGGATGAATTAATAGGAAAGGAAGAGGTTTTATTAGAGAAGGAATGACATTAGTAGTAATTAAAGAAGTTTAGGACACATGGCATGATGTCATAAAAGGATGGGGCTTATAGAAAGTCTATATAAATAAGGACAAGATACAATGGAAAGACAACTCTCTCTCTTATTATTATTAGAAAAGGTGAGGTCATTTGGTTAGCTAGGACGGGTAGAACCTAAAGAGAAATAGGGTATTAACACAAACCGTGGCTATAAAGTTCATGAATCGATTCGAGTGAATTAAATCATTTTTGCTTCGATTGTGTCTTTTGTAGTTACATAAGATTTCCTTGCAATTGAACAACTCTCTAACTATTTCATTTGAGTCATTTGAACTAGTTATGGTAAAGAAGAATATGGTTGATATGAAAGTGCTCATATGGCTAACCATTTGGTTAACTACTGTTGAACCAACAAATGTACATGTTTGGGTACGGTTACACAAACCTGAAATCGTGCATTTCAAGTGTGTGTAACAAGCTAAGTTTTCGATCTAACGGTTGAAAGATATTAGCTTGAATCTAATCAGTTTTTCATCTAACGGTGAATATTGAATGCTTTGTTACCAAGCTAACATTGATTGCAAACCCTGATTTGAAAGACTATATAAGGGAGAACTATAGCAATTGGGAAACGTAATCCCCACACCTCCTTTGTGATACTAGTTGTATTAGCTAGAGTCGATTCTCCTTTAACCTTAGATTTCTTCTTGTAAACCAGGTTAACGACTTAAAGACTTCATTGGGATTGTGAAGCCATACCGATACTACTTTCTCGTAGTTCTGTGATCTGATCTTGCATATTCTATCGTGTTAAGTACGATCGTAATGATTGGATTGAGACTAATATCTTTGATAGGAAAGATATAAAAGTAGTCACAAACATCTTCGTATCATCGTTTGTGATTCCAAAATATCTCCTTTCGCCGCATCGATTAAGACTATTGTGAGGTGATTGATAATACTATGTTGTTCTTAGGGAATATAAGTTCGGGTTATCAATTGGTTCTTGTTCACCTCGATTTATCAAAAGACGGAACAAAAACTCTTGGGTATTTCTGTGGGAGACAGATTTATTCAATCCTATAGACTTTTCTGCGTGAGACAGATTTGTTTATCAAGTCTTTGACTTTGGGTTGTAGCAACTCTTAGTTGTGGGTGAGATCGGCTGTCATATACCTTCTCCTTCTTTAGCTTACTCAGTGGCTGCCCTATTAAATTCCCATCTGCCTTTAGTATGCTTGTGTCGTGTCACCTAACCATTTGGTTGTGGTTACCGGCGTAGGTTAGTACACGCGTCCCTCTTTAATAAGTCGTCATTAGGGTTTGTCATCCAATCATTATCATATTTATATTGTAATGAAATCCAATAATTAATGGAAGTTGGCTGCTGCGGCAGATGTTACTAATTTTCCGTCCAAATTCCGATCGTTCTCGTTCCAGTTCAGCTTAATTCCGTTGCTATCACTCTCGTTTTCTCTAAGTATAGTACAACTGGCATCAGAGCCGTTCCGTCCTAGCATCATGGTGGCTCACACTTGCAAGGATCTTCAAGAAACCAACAACAAAACGAAATCGACAATTTACATTCAAAAGTAAACAATCTAGCCATACAACTCAGTACTATGTCAACTAAAGATGATCTTCAGTCGATGAAGATGGGGAAGGATACTAGTACGCAAAATCTTAAAGCTGACATTGAAAAAAGTTTAGAAAAACGTATTCAATCTCAGTTGGAATTTGTTTTTCTAATCAAGATCTAAACAGAAATCAAGATGCTTCAAGTTCAAATACAGGTGGATTTCACTCTAATTTTCACTCTGGGTGTCGTGATTCTAATCAATTTCACCACATTCCTAAGTTGGACTTTCCTAGATTTAATGGTGATAATCCAAAAAGCTGGATTCAGAAGTGTGAATACTATTTCCAGATGCACAATATCGTTGAGCTACACAAGACAAGGATGAAAGCAATTCATGTGGATGGTAAGGCAAGTAAATGGTATGATAACTTTTGTCTTACAAAAGCTGTTATTACTTGGCCATATTTCTGCCGTAATGTGTGTGCTAGATTTGAAAACCCTACACATGATAACATTGTTGGTATATTCAACAAATTATCTCAACTTACTACTGTTGATGCTTATTTTGAAGAATTTTAGTATTACAAGGCCTTATTATTGGGTGTTCACCATGATTTTCCTGAATCTTACTTCATTGCTAGTTTTATTGGTGGTCTGAAGGAAGAGTTAAGAAGCTCAGTTCTTATGTTTGGCCCAAAAACTTTACTTCATTCTTTTTCACTTGCTAGAATGCAAGATAAAACCCTTGTTATGCAACATAAGGCAAACAAATTTACCACCAAATTTTTCTCACCCTCTTTTTCAACCACCAAATCATTTCCTTATACTGCTACTTCATAAAAACCTACCTATATCCCACCCACTCCCTTACCCTCAATTCCTCAACCAAAGACAACACCAAACTTTCCTCTCAAAAGACTTACTCCAGAGTAGGTACAGGAAAGAAAAGCTTAAGGGATTTGCTTCAAGTGTGATGAAACCTACAAGAGGGGCCATGTTTGTAAGAAACAATACTTATGTGTGCTTATAGGGGAGGAAGCTGAAGAAATTTATGACACTGGTGTAGAAACTTCAAATGAAACTGATGAGGAGCCTCAACTGGAAAGTGATATGGAAATCTCCCTACATGCTTTAACTGGTAATGTTTCAGGAGACACTATAATAATTCCTGGTTTTATTAAGAAGAAGGCCATCTAAATTTTGATTGATACGGGCAGCACTCATAGCTTTCTGGATTCTGCTTTAGCTTCCAGTTTACAGTGTTCAATTGATCAAACAGGAAATTTATTGGTCACAATAACTAATGGTGAAAAAACTGTGAGCTCTGGTGTCTACTCTCAGCTGGAATGGATTATGCAAGGTCACAAGTTCTGTGGAGATTTTAGATTACTTCTTCTAGGTGGGTGTGACATTGTTTTGGGTGCAGACTGGTTAAAAAACTTGGGGGATGTTCTTTTCAACTTATTCAAGCTCTGTATTACCTTCAAACACAAGGGTAAGAAGATTACATTAACTGGTGTTCAACAAAAGTCTTCACTAAGTATGATTAGTGGCTCTGCATTTAAGAAATTTTTTCAAAAACACTCTCATGGTATTGTGGGTCAACTATTCTCCATCACAGGCTCTCCTGCACTACTCCATACACCACCACCTATTACAACCTTACTCAATGAGTTCTCTGATGTTTTCACTGATACAAAAACCTTTCCACCTAAGAGAAACTTGGATCACCAAATACCTCTCAAGCCAAATTCTGAACCAGTGAATCTCAGAACTTATAGATGCCCTTACATCCAAGAATCCATTGTTGAGGAGTTGGTCAAGGAAATGCTCCATTATGGGATCATACAACCAAGTCACATCTCATTTTCCTCTCCCATTTTACTTGTCAAAAAGAAGGACAACACTTGGAGATTTTGTGTTGATTACAGAAAATTGAATAACATCACCATTAAGGATAAATTTCCAATACCAATTATAGAGGAGCTGCTAGATGAATTGCATGAGTCTAAATTCTTCACTAAGATTGAATTAAAGTATGGTTACCACCAAATAAGAGTATCTCTTGCAGATATCCACAAAACAACATTCAAAACTCATCATGGGGATTTTGAATTCAAGGTAATGCCATTTGGTCTCACTAATGCACCATCTACATTCCAAGCACTGATGAATGACATTTTTCAACCATATCTCAGAAAATTCATTCTGGTGTTCTTTGATGACATTCTGGTTTATAGTCCTTCCTTAGAAGATCACTTAGTTCACTTACAAACAACATTGGAGCTTCTCAGAATGCATCAGCTGACAACAAACTTCTCAAAATGCTCTTTTGGCCAATCCAACATTGAGTACTTGGGCCACATTATTACAGACACTGGAGTTATGGCTGACCCTGAGAAGATATCTGCAACGGTTGAGTGGCCAATTCCTACAAACTTGAAGGCTTTGAGAGGGTTTTTGGGCCTTACCGGTTATTATAGAAAATTTGTGAAGAACTATGGCCTTATCAGTAAGCCTCTTACTGAACTATTGAAGAAGGATGCCTTCAGTTGGTCTCCTGCAACTGCCACAACTTTTCACCAAATCAAACAGGCAATGACAACTACCCCTGTATTGGCTCTGCCTGATTTTACTAAACAGTTCATCCTTGAAACAAATGCCTGTGACTTAGGTATTGGAGTTGTACTTATACAAGAAGGTAGAGCTATAGCTTTTTACAGCAAACCTCTTAGCCCCAGAACTGCTGCTTTATCCACTTATGAGAATGAGCTGTTAGCAATTGTTCAAGAAATCACTAAATGGAAGCACTATTTACAAGGTCGGCACTTCATTATTAACACTGACCATCAAAGCATCCATTACTTCTTCGAACAGAATATTTCTACAATATTACAGTAGAAATGGCTTATGAAACTTTTAGGTTTTGATTATGAAGTTAAGTATAAAAAGGGTTCAGAGAACAAAGTGGCTGATGCTCTCTCAAGAAGACCTCATGTGGCTGATTCTTGCAACTCTATTTCCTGGTCACAACCTGTTTGGGCACAAGAAGTCATTGCTAGTTACACTGATGACACTAAATCACAAGAACTAATCACTCAGCTCAGCATTAATCCTCATACTACAACTCCTTATTATTATAATAATGGGGTATTGAGGTACAAGGGTAGACTCTATATTGGATGCTCTGCTACAGCAAGGTACACTATTATTACATCTCTGAATTGCTCCGCTGTTGGAGACCATTCTGGTATGCAAGCCGCTTATATTAGAGCTAAGTCTTACTTCTATTGGCCTGGCATGAAGAAGGATGTCTTCCTATTTGTTTCAACTTGTGATGTTTGTCAGAGGAATAAATGGGAAAATACATTTCCAGCTGAGTTACTACAGCCACTCCCTATTCCAGATCATGCTTGGCAACACATCTCCATGGACTTCATTGAAGTCTTGCCAATGAGTGACATGAAGTCAGTTATCTTAATGGTTGTTGACAGATTAACAAAGTATAGCCACTTCATTGGTCTCCACCACATTCACTGCTTCTTATGTTGCAAGGGAATTCATTTCACATATTTTCAAGCTTCATGGTCTGCCATCTTCCATTGTCTCTGACAGAGACAAGATTTTCACCAGCAACTTTTGCAAGACCTGTTTCAAGCTCTTGGCACTCAACTACATCTCAGTACTTCTTACCATCCTCAGACAGATGAGAGTGAACTCTTGCCTTGAGAGTTATTTGAGATGTATGTGTGGTCACCAACCAAAAAAATGGCATACCTGGCTACCACTTGCAGAATGGTGGTGCAACACCAATTACCACACAAGCTTGAAGATGTCTCCATTCCAAGCATTGTATGGTTACCTTCCACCACACTTAGCTTTTCCATCCACTGCTACTACTTCTGTGGCTGAGGTTGAGTCTTACTTGAAGCAAAGAGATTCATACTCTACAAAAATCTCAAGAGAGAATGAAGTTATGATGACATGAAGAGAACTGATAGGGTATTCTGAGGGAGACAAGGTTTATCTGAAACTACATCCTTATAGACAGACATCTGTAGCTCTCAGGAGAAACTTGAAGCTTGCTGCAAAGTACTATGGGCCATTTAAGATCATTCAAAAAATTGGTCTAGCTGCTTACAAACTACAACTTCCAGATGAATCAAGAATCCATAATGTTTTTCATGTGTCACAACTGAAGCAGCACATTAGCATCAACCATATTCCTTCCCCCTCACTGCCTACCTTGGATACTGATGGCCACTTCCTAGTCATTCCAACTGCTGCTCTGGATTCCAGGACAATTATCAGAAATGGCATATCTGTACCACAGTTACTCATTCAGTGGACCAATTCCCTTCCTTCTGATGCTACATGGGAGGATGCGAAGCACATTGCCGATCATTTTCCGAATTTCAATCCTTGAGGACAAGGATCTGCTGATGGAGAGGGGTGTTGTCATATACCTTCTCCTTATTTATCTTACTCAGTGTATGCCCTATTAAATTCCGCGTCTGCCTTTAGTATGCATGTGTCGTGTCACCTAACCATTTGGTGGTGGTTACCGGCTTAGGTTAGTACACGCGTCCCTCTTTAATAAGACGTCATTAGGGTTTGTCGGCCAATCATTATCGAATTTATATTGTAATGAAATACAATGGTAAACTCAGTTATGAATGAATGGAAGTTGGCTGCTGCGGCAGATGTTACTAATTTTCCGTCCAAATTCCGATCGTTCTCGTTCCAGTTCAGCTTAATTCCGTTGCTATCACTCTCGTTTTCTCTAAGTATAGTACATCGGATAAGGGAATCAAGTGCGTAGTATCCTGCTGGGATCAGAGACGTAGGAGCATAATTGTACCTTGGATCAGTGTAAGATTGATTGGGGTTCAACTACAGTCCAGACCAAAGTTAGTTTGTAGTAGGCTAGTGTCTGTAGCGGCTTAATACAGTGTGTGTTCAATCTGGACTACGTCCCGGGGTTTTTCTGCATTTGCGGTTTCCTCGTTAACAAAATTCTGGTGTCTGTGTTATTTCTATTTCTGTATTATATTGTTTATATTTATAATTGAAGTATCACAGGTTGTGCGTTAGAATCAATCAATTGGAAATCAGACCTTTGGTTGTTGATTTAAATTGATTGATACTTGAACATTGGTCTTTGGTACCGTTCAAGTGATTTCCCTTGTATTCAATTAGACTCGCAGATTTGCTTGAGTAAGAATTGAATCAAGAAATAGAAGTATAACTCTTTGATATACTTTATTAAGATTGAGTCTAGTTGATTCTCTTGAAAGTATATTGGAGTTAGTCCATGCAGATTTCTAATCGAAATATTGGGGCCCCGCTTTTTCAATTGGTATCAGAGCAGGCAAACACGTTAAAGACCTTACAAGTCTGTGTTTGTAGCGATCTGACTCTATGGACAGAGGTGATATCTCTATTAACGTACCACCAGTCTTCGATGGCTCTAATTACTTATGGTGGAAAATTGTTATGCGAGCTTTTCTTCAAGCACGTGATTTTCATTCATGGGTATGTGTTGTTAATGACTATGATGCTTCCGTTGTGGCTGTTGGAGATGTAAACGTTCCCAAGAACATTGGTGAATACAGTCCTGCCGAGATACTTGCTACAGAGCAAAATTCCGAAGGTTTGAATGCCATCATACATGTCATTACCCAAAATCTTTAGCACCATGTGTCAAATTGCACTAGGTCTAAAGATGCGTGGGATATCTTAGAAACCGTATTCGAAGGTAATACCATTTAAAACAAATATAGGTTTCAAAACCTTAATTCCGATTGAGAAAACCTTCATATGGCAGATGAAGATACATTTTATGAGTTTAATCACAGAGTGTCTGAAATTGTTAATGCATCTTTTGCATTGGGTAAGACTATTCCTGAAAAGGACATTGTGATGAAAATTCTCAGATCGTTGCCATCTATATACGACTCTAAGAAGCATGCCATCGTTGAGGGAAATAACCTTGATAATCTCTCCATAAATACGCTGGTTGGGAAGCTTAAGATCTTTGATCACGAGCATTCATCCAAATCTAAGGATGTTGCGTCCAAAGCACTAAAAGACACAAAATTACTTGATAAAAGTAAAAAAGTGTATATATCTGAAGACAATCACTCTGAGATTGATTCATCAGATGAAGATCTTGACAAATCGGTCTCGATGATCACAAGACAGTTTAGAGATCTTCTGTTGAAGAAAAGTAAACGGTTCTCCAGAGATAATCCTAAAGCATCAGTCAAACCTCGTATTCCTCCTAAAACAGGGACACAGATGAAACTGATGACGAGGATATGCCTCAGTGCTTTAAGTGTAAGGGATTTGGTCATTTTGCAAACGAGTGCCCAAATCGTAGAAAATACACTGGGAACAAAGGTCTTGCTGCAACTCTTGATGAAATGTCTGACAACTATGAGTCTAATGAAGACGAGAAATCGAGTGCTGCACTTCTTGGTGAAAATATTTATTTTGATAATTGTAGCAATACATACATCAATCTTGATATTCTTTCAGAAGAAAACCCAACCAATCTGGAAGAAAAAATTGACCCTGTCTTCGGAAACTCTGTTTGTGATGTTTCAGGTACCACTATGTGTCTAGCTGCTTGCACATCTCAGATGTATGATTTTTATACAAGATTTACATGCTCATATTGTTCTGCAAAGGTTCATGAACTATCAAAGTATTACAAGTACAAACACCAATTGAGGCATGTCAACAAACTTCAACGAAGAGAAAATCGATTAGCAAATAAGCTTAAACTTGCTCAGAAGACCGCTGACGTATGTAGGATTTTATCTTAGTCTAAGAAGTTAGTTTCCTAGGATAAAACAAGACCATTAGAGAAGAAAGTATGGTCAAATCGCTTTGATAGACAGAGGTCTGTGGATTCCTCTCAAGAGGAAAATGGTGGACAAATTGTTGTTCACTGCAACACAACTTGATTGTGTTGATTGGTAAATCCTGTTTCATGTGTCTGATCAAAAGAGACAAGATTGTGTACCTCTCGGGCTTTAAGAAAAGTTTGTTTTTATTCTTTTCTTAGTTTTGTGTCTATAAATAAAGGAGGGTTACTCTCGACAATTGTACTCTCTCTAGGGTTCAGAGTTGTGCGTGCACGAGCCTGTTAAAAGGTTGCATAACCCGACATTCCTTTTTCCTTCCCTGAAACCTCTTTTTATCTCAAGACTACTTGTTGAGTTTAAGTTGTGATTTCCTCTCACAAACCCATACGCTTATGAATACTCCAAGCATCATGTCTTCTGATAGAAAAGATGACAATATGATTGTCAAGCCATCAATCATGAAGGAAAAAGAGAAATCTCCGTTATCTCCGACATTGAAAAGAAAAATAAGGAATGTGAGGAAGCCTAGAGCCGTTCCTTAAAATTCTCAGAAGTTTTATGATGTTCTTGAAGTGTTGAAGGAGATTCAAAAAATAAAGGCTTTTGTGTTTAAGACTCATGAGATTCAGAAGGCCCTGGTTCGATATCAGTCAAGAAGGTTTATTAATATTAACTCGTATCTTCATGAACCTTATGTTCCAATGGCTGTTGACGACAAGGAGTTCTGGGACGATAAAGAATCTTCAAAGGTCTTAACGTCTAGTAAATCTTCTATTTTTTTGTTTTTTTAGAAGAATAACTAGAGTTTGGAATAGCAATTATTGTGATTACACATAGTTATATCCAACATTTTCATCTTCATGTTTTTAGGTTTATTTGTTTAAATTCTAAAAGTGCTTGGAAGATAATTTTTGCAGTATTAATCTTTATGGTTTTATATATTGCAATTTGTTATGGGATATGTGTGTTTGCATCCGTGAACTGTGATTATCCCATACCTTGTCAAAAGTTAAGTATTTCGTATGTCGATATGCATGTATTAATAAAAGAATGAATGTACTTTTGACATTACAAAAGTTTAGATCCTATTGTGATGGAAGATAGGATGAACTTTTGTTGACAAGGATTATGTCTATTGTATGTCATTGTGCAAATAGTGATGGAAAATAGAATGAATCCTTGTATATTCTGCAGCATTGATCCTCCTTGATCCATATTTTTTATGTATTACTGTGATGCCATAAGTTCTCTTATGTCGAGCATGATCAATTAAATTCATCACCTTTTGTGATTAATTTGGTTGTATATTTCCAATTAGATTAATTATGGGTTCTCTTGTGATTAATCTAATTGAGTATTTTTTGGATTCAAATTCATATTCGTATGTGATTTGTTATGTCCAAAGAAATCCTTTTTTTCTTTTGAAATTAAGGTCGCTCTTGTTGTTCTTTCGGGAATGACATTTTATGGGGGAGAGTTCTTAATTGAACTTGTGCTTAATTGCCAAATCTTTGTGGGGAGTACGGTTGTTGAATATTATAGGGGTTATCTTGTATCTTTATAAACTCCTCGATGAATGCATTTAGCTTCAGCTTTATGATTGTATCTAAACAAGTTGATATATGCTTTCTTTTGGTCATGAAATGTCTCTTTTGGAAATTTCATTAGGATCCCGTTTTCGTACCTTTGCCAATTTTATTGACAAAAAAGGGGAGAATTAATATGTAGTTCACATTACAAATACATATGGTTTTCGGATCATTATGTAAGGGGGAGTGGTTTCCATGTGAGATGGAGTATTGACTAAGGGGGAGTGATACATATCACCATAGTATTGTTGTCGAAGTTGTGATACAATTGAACTTTGATGCTGCATAATGATACTATGTCACTGTATAACAATGATTGAGAATTATGTTTTCTCATTGTTATAGCTACGGATTTTCAACAACGATGATGCTGAACTTACAACCTTTAGGATCATTGGAGTACTTAGAAGTGACGAAGATTTCGATTAATGTTGAAGATTAGGCATGTGGAATAGGAGCTACAAAATTTTATTTATTTATTTTTGTATTTCATATGTATTGATAGTTTTGTCACTAAAATTGATAAATGGGGAGATTGTTAGAGCATTGCTCGGTCGAACTCGCATGTGTTTCTATCTCAAGCATGTTTGTCAATGTTAGTGATCAAAACCATAAGTCTTGATTTCTAGTCTACTATAACTAACTCTCGGACTAGGATATAAAGTATAGTTGAGCTCAAGAACTCCATGGCGATCATCATATAAGACGAATAACTACTCAAGGAACTGGTGGAACTTCATCGACTAAAAGATATATGGAGACTTGAACTTATCTATCACTCAAAAGTCTATCTACTCTATCTCCTATCTTGAGACAAAAGTCGTTTTGCTATATATACTTTGATTATACACATTTGCTATTTCGAACCGAGTTTATCTCGCCTATCTATTTCTCGAAATATGTATTGGTAATCTTTTGCTTTGGCCAAGTTCATCTTTACCTAGTGACGAAAGTCATGTTATGTTTCAATCACTTTGAAAATGGATTTGACGAAAAATGGTTTGTGAAAAACAACTATATAACGTCCTCTAAGAATGTTTCAATGATTGAAATGAGAGTTTAGATTATATAACCAATGTTGGATATAAGCAGTGTGAGGAAACACATATATGTATAAGTCTTTATTCCTTGAACCAAAGTTTGCGAACTTTGTTGATCAAGAGAACCAGAACAAGAGCTGTGAACTCAGTCCGCGAACTGGCGGAAGTTCTCGACCCGAGAATATCTGCTGGAGTTTGAGAACTCCTTCCGGGAACTTAAGTCCGCGAACCCAGTCCGCGAACTTGAGTTGGTTATATCTAAAAACGATTTTCTTTGTGAACTTATATTTATATAAACTAAGGAATGCAAGTTTCAAAACGTTTATATAAAGTTCATGAATCAATTCAAGTGAATCAAATCGTTTTTGCCTCGATTGTGTCTTGTGTAGTTACATAATATTTCCTTGTAATTGAACAACTCTCTAACTAGTTCATTTGATTCATTTGAACTAGTTATGGTGAAGAAGAATATGGTTGATATGAAAGTGCTCATATGGCTAACCATTTGGTTAACTAATGTTGAACCAACAAATGTACATGTTTGGGTACGGTTACACAAACCTAAAATCGTGCATTTCAAGTGTGTGTAACAAGCTAAGTTTTCTATCTAACGGTTGGAAGATATTAGCTTGAATCTAATCAGGTTTTCATCTAATGGTGAATATTGAATGCTTTGTTACCAAGCTAACATTGATTGCAAACCCTGATTTGAAAAACTATATAAGGGAGAACTCTAGCAACTGGGAAACCTAATCCTCACACCTCCTTTGTGATACTAGTCGATTCTCAAGTTTAATGACTTAAAGACTTCATTGGGATTGTGAAGCCATACCGATACTACTTTCTCGTAGTTGTGTGATCTGATCTTGCATATTCTATCGTATTGAGTAAGATCGCAACGATTGGATTGAGATTCATATCTCCGACAGGAAAGATATAAAAGTAGTTACAGAAATCTTCGTCTCATCTTTTGTGATTCCACAATATCTTCTTTCACCGCGTCGATTAAGATTATTGTGAGGTGATTGATAATACTAGGTTGTTCTTCGGGAATATAAGTCCAGGTTATCAATTGGTTCCTGTTCACCTTGATTTATCAAAAGACGGAATAAAAACTCTTGGGTATTTCTGTGGGAGACAGATTTATTCAATCCTATAGACTTTTCTGTGTGAGACAAATTTGTTTATCAAGTCTTCGACTTTGGGTCGTAGCAACTCTTAGTTGTGGGTGAGATCAGCTAAGGGAATCAAGTGCGTAGTATCTTGCTGGGACCAGAGACGTAGGAGCGTAGCTGTACCTTGGATCAGTGTGAGATTGATTTGGGTTCAACTACAGTCCAGACCGAAGTTAGTTTATAGTAGGCTAGTGTCTGTAGCGGCTTAATATAATGTGTGTTCAATCTGGACTAGGTCCCGGGGTTTTTCTGCATTTGCGGTTTCCTCATTAACAAAATTCTGGTGTCTGTGTTATTATTATATTGTTTATCTTTATAATTGAAATGTCACAGGTTATGCGTTAGAATCAATCAATAGGAAATCCGACCTTTGGTTGTTGATTGAAATTGATTGATACTTGAACATTGTTCTTTGGTACCGTTCAAGTGATTTCTCTTGTATTCAATTACACTCGCAGATTTTCCTGAGTAAGAATTGAATCAAGAAAGAGAGATATAACTCTTTGATATACTTTATTAAGAATGAGTCTAGTTGATTCTCTTGAAAGTATATTGGAGTTAGTCCATACAGATTGATAATCGAAATATTGGGTGTGGTTGTTGTACCCCCTCTTTTTCAACCTTGATTGCAACCCATTTCGAACATACTTTGGAAAACAGATAGCAGTGAAATTCTCTAACAATATAAAACGTGACGAAACAAGATGAATATAGTAAAATAATAAATGAAGTGTATAGAGGCGACGTAATCCTCTTTCCTAAAAAACACTTCCCGTCAATTAATGGTTTAAAATGACGAATCTAGAAGTAAGTTTAGCCAAGATACAACTATAATAATTGATGTTAACTTTGCACAGGAATAACACCAATCAACCGAATGTTTGAGGCAGCACCAAAATCTCTATGAAGACTTTCAAATGCAGAATTTACTTTTGTACAAATGACTGAATTTTTTGTTTATATTTTTTTATATTTATTGAAGAACAATGGTTTCTATAACATTCCAAGAATCGCGACGGTTGAGAAAACCGGTATTAATTCATGTTATCTCAAGCTTGTTGTCAATGTTAGTAGATCAAAACTATATCTTGATTTCTAGTCTACTAATTCAAGTCTCGGACTAGGTATAGAAGTTGGTAGTTGAGTATCAGACATCACCCTCGAAGACTGAACATAGACGAAGACATTTGGAGAACTTCATCAACAAGGTATGTGAATACCGAACCATTCTATATGCGTACCCACAAGATTTACCATTCTATCTATTTGAGACTAGGTTGTATGACTTCCAGTAGATTTGTTGCAAATAAGAAATTTCGAGTCAAACTTGTCCTGTTAAACATCTCGAAAGATGATTCAAGCATTAGATGTTCAAATTTCCTTAATAATATTAGTTCGAAACAATTTATTGTTCAATAACTAATTTTTGTGCATCATTTAAAATTGTCCAAGCAATGATTTTTTATTATTTGGGAATGTTTTAAACATCAAAATAGATAAATTCAGAATATCAGTTAGTTCGACTCAAGATAAGTTGGCGAACCATCTCGCAAACCATAGGTATCTGAGTTTCTGGAATATAGGAAGGTTGGAGAACTAGTTCGCAAACTGAAAGTTCAGAACGAGACAGTTCACGAATCGCAGTGATCTGAATTTTTATGTATTGGTGAAAAAGGCTAACAGTTGGTGAACCTGGTTCATAATGAACCGTTGTCATCTGAGTTCTCGAGGCACAGTAAGGTTGGTGAACCCGGTTCATAGACCGCTGCACCCTGGTTCGTGAACACTACCTACACGGTTCACGGAAATTTTCACCAACCGTCCCGGTAAAATTTAGCAGATGCTCAAAGACTTATATTTTAAATACGTTTAACATTGTTATAACTCTCATAAACACATCTAACACATCATTGATCACTAAAACACTTGTGTATGCGGATCATGATTAAATTCCATCAAATTTCTTATAGTTAATAAGGCATATATGCCAGAAAGGTCATTATACATGTTCCGTAACCGAACCACTGTGTATATTCTTCTATGTAAATTCAAGACAACTTCTTACATGCACTTCATCTAAACAGAGAAAGTGTTTGCTTGAATCTCAAATTATCTTAGCTTGAATTCTAAGCAACCCTTAGTCATGAAAATCTATAATAGAGATGCTCTTTCAACTGGGAAATCAATTTTTGACACTTCTATGTCCTAGTTGATAGCTAGAGTCGTCCTCGATTGACCTAGGTTTCCTCTGAGAAACATAATTAGGTTACGACTTAAATACTTCACTTGGGGATTCTTGAAGGCATGCCAGACTATCTTTACCTTGATAGTTTGTGAATCCCGATCTTGTTTTTTTTCTATTATCGAGGTTTTCATAATCTCTTTCAGGTAAGATAGATGTAAAAATCACAAAGTTCTCTTTGTCTCAGACATATCTGAAAATTATTCTTAATTGATTAGTTTACGATTGTTCTTGAGAGGTGGTTAATAATCCAGGCTTCTCAGCTAACTGAGTGTAAGTGTTCTGGATTTGTGAGGTTTGATAGTTTTGTATATTGCAAACATATTTCCAAGTCTTGATAGTTAATCTAAATGGAAATCAAATAGGCTTACATGTTAGAGGAAGATTGGTACCAAAAGTCTTCACTTAGGTTGAAGCAAATCTTATCATGTAAAGGATGTCAGCTGAGGGAATCAATTTCGTAGAGCCTTGCGAGGTTCAAGAGACGTAAGGAGCGTGGTTGTAACTCAACCGCTTGGAGGGTAGATTCGGTCTCAACTACATTCCATTACGAAGTCTGATAGTAGGCTAGTGTATGTACCAGCTTAATACAGTTTGGTGTTCAAATCTAGACGAGGTCCCGAGGTTTTTCTGCTATTGCGGTTCCTCGTTAACAAAACTTCTGGTGTCTTGTGTTTTTCCTTTTTCGCATTACATTGTTTATTTTTATAATAAAATTTACACAATAACGCATTCAATCTTAGTATATACGTCCATATAATTAAGATCAACTACGAGACTCGTTTCTTGTAGAATTCGTATGTTGAAAGATAGATAACAAGTTTCTTACCTGAAAAATTCGGATCTGAATATTTGGATACGACTATATTGATCTTGGATATGTATTTATGGGATAGTCTAAGTACTCTTCTTAACAATCAGGTTCACAGACTTCATTGTATAGACTTTCTGATTTAGAAGAGATGGGGATATAAACTCTATATACATATTATCAAGGATCATTAAGTTGGTCTACTTGCAACTGTATTAGGTTTTGTCCATATAGGTTGCCGAACGAAAAAGTTGGTGGTGTACAACAAAATCAATATTTATTCACCTCTCGGAATGGATTTGGGGCGCCATCCAAACCCATATGTTTTACAGTATGTTGGGTTTTATCTCTTCTACTAGAGAGGTTTATCTCGGCTTTAATAGTCGTTCTTGGTTACTATGGGTTTTAAGATCACTTGAGAGGCTTTCCAACGACGTGATTTTTATTATTTTTGTATCCGGCAATGGAATCTTCATCTGGAGACGAAATTCTCATCAGAATCTTTATCACTGGTATTCTTGACGAAATAATCTTCATTACAACTTTTAAGAGATTTGAGCAAATAAATCCAATTTTTGGGGCATTTCTTTGTATAGAAGAAAAACAATCAAAATTGTTGGAATTTAATTCTGAGAAAGATCATTATTCCACCTATTTGATCGATTCTTATTCATGCTTATATTCGTCATGTTCCATTAATCCTTCTCTTTTTCTTTTCGTATTTCTCGGTGTTGTACTTTATGGCATGTCCTTGTTTATTTGTACTTTGTACTTTCCCTTTTTAAATCCAATGTGACCTTGGCATTAATGAAAATCTTCTTTTGAAGGAAAAAGATTAATATATTAAAATAAACTTCAATAGTGAACATACACAGTATATGAAATTATTATCGAACGAAAGACTTCTAACTGAAAATGACTTGATTAGCTAGACTGCTAAAGCATTACCAAAAATATCCAAGTTAGAACACCATAACATAATGGTCAGATTAATCTATATGATTTCTTATCTACATATGGATCTAACTCGAAAATAATCATTGTCCAACAGATAACAAAGGAAAGATTTGTGAAATCTCTCAATCTTCCCCTTACACTTATTCTGACGTCAAGCTTAGAAATATTGCTGGAAAGAATTATAAATCACCCGTTTGACTTTAAAGGCCCTTAAAAACAGTTCCAAGTCATCCTGGTAAATCCTATTGCGGGAAAACAAATATTTTATGCTTGTTTTCTCAAAACCGCAGAAGTTGCAACGGGATAGAGTTATAACTCGCAGCCAATAACAGAAAAGTAACCTACAAGGAATAAATTTTGAAGATTAACCAGTCATTCGAATATTATGGGGTAAAATTTTCATTTATTTGAGACGTCTTTTAATCTCTAATGTAGTTCTTTCGAAATGTATCGAACACCAATGTGAAAATTGTGAAAATGTCCAATTTTCACTAATTCGTTTGGGGATCTATCCCATGACGGAAAAAATTAAGGGATCTATCCCAGAGAGAGAAAAAAACTGTTAAATACATTATATTCCGCATGTGTGTGCTTATACATGCAATAGATTTACTTTTCTACCCTTAGCATTAAGATGAGCAGTTGTTTCAGCCACGAAGAACAACCAATGAAGTACTGGTGTTGCTGGTGGTACTGCGAATGCGGTATACAGAGATGCGAGCTGCTGGAGTTCGATTAACATCAACCAGTTCGCCTCCTTCAGAAATACGCCCATCTAATTGATTCTCTCTTCATCTGATTTTTCTCTTATGCAGAATTATTCTGGGTTATTTCAAAAAAAAAACTGGTGGTTGTTTTATGGTTTGTTAATGAAGATACTGGAGTTACGAGTGGAGCTATGATCTTTATAATAGAAGATCTAAAAATAAATTATACCCAAGTTGAAGTTCTTGCAGGAATTCTCAATTTGTATGCATTTGTGGGTTCTATGTTAGCTAGTAGAACTTCAGATTGAATTGGTCGGCATTATACGATTGTTGTTGCTTCTTTTATCTTCTTGGTTGTTGCGATTCTAATGGGATGCACACTCACCTATGTAATTGTAGCGCCCCCCAAGCTAGCAGATGACTAATCCAAGATATTAGCTAAATAAAGAGGCACTACGAATATAATTCAAATACTTAAACATTCAATTAAGAAATCTGCTACAAAACTTATCCCAAAACTAACCCCGCTCAGAATATATATACATGAACTTCTCTTAAATGATACATATACAATAGTCAATTGGTTTACAGATACAATAAACAACATAATAAACATAGCAGAAGTTAACTAATTAACGGAGTCAACACTTGTTGCTTTCGCTGCGCAACTCTGACATGTCTCTGAAAACTGAAAGTGGGAATAATTAACATTTAACTTCTAAGTAATCATAAACAAGATTAAGAAGAACAATAATGTTCTTCCCAGACATTAGATAGTGACCAAGTCACTGAGATACACAAACACGAATATGGACAAGCTCTTTCTTCAAACAATGTATACTATGGTTGTGCAATTCCGAACTCGCAAATCCACACCTAATCGTAAATATGGATGTCGACAATTCCGAACTCGCAAACTGTCAACCGATATAAGCATAAAAGCTGAAGTCATGTAGATATAAATGTGAAAGATCATATCCTCATAGAAGTAAACAAACATGTATATGGACAAACTCCTTCTTCAAACAATGTACACTATGGTTGTGCAATTCCGAACTCGCAAATCCACACCTAATCATAAATATGGATGTCGACAATTCCGAACTCGCAAACTGTCGACCAATATATCATAAAATCTCTAGGTATAAATGTGAAGGAGCGTATCCTATATACCACACGTGGAAATTCTTATTTCCCATAACAATTCATATTGACCACAACACATTACAGGTCCTTTCCAAACCATGGAAAGAATAAAAGAAACAACAATACTTTCGGAATTCAAAATAAAACAATGCAAGGAAGACACAAGCAGATAATGCATGAATTTGTTAAACATAAAATTTTGTAAAGGAAAACAATAATGGTTACCAAAGAGTCAAATGCATTCCCATCTATTTTGATGACAAGCCACGCCTACCTCGAGATCCACGATCCACTGGTTCTTCCTTTGAATTGATCGTTGTTAATATAGACTAACTGTTAATCACACAAGAAGTCTAAGAATCTAGCCAAAAGGTTCACACAAGAATCATACAAGTCTTTCTAACGATTCAAGGCCCATTTAAGGTTCTACATATTTTATTTATCTATCTTCAGCATAGCTAAGGTTTACTAATTGAATTGGGTTGGTTCTATAGTCCATTAGATAGGTCTTATAAGTATCTACAACTTTATAGAAGAAACCGAAAGCTAATTCCGACCATAAGAGGTCCAAATCATCGAACTAGTAAAACTAACCCTAAGCCCAAATTCACTAAACTCGGCCCAATAATTTAAATCCCAATCCAACAGTGTCAACTAACAATCAATGACAGTCAAAGGTTCAATTAACGGTAAACGTACAGTCAAGGTCAAGTCCTGGTCCAATGGTTAAGTCTAAATCGGTCAACTGAGTCAACTCGGGGTCAACTGATTCAACTCAGGTCAAGACAGGGTTAACTCAACTCAGTCAGAAGAACCGAGTCAGCTAAGAAAATTAAGTCAGCTAAACACTTTTCTAACTGGGATGACTAATAGGCAGACTTCTATTGCAGACAACCTTAAACTCTGTTTCTTACACTCCCGGCCTCTTGTTTAACAATTCAACTTCAATTCAAATACAATACAACATTGAATTTCATTTACAAACAACAACTCTGCTTACCTGCAATTGCAGTAGCAAGCCTCCACTGGAGCTATTAGCCATTCCCTACAACCATCATTACTAACTACACACATCAGGTCTGGATTAGCTCCATTATATTCCTACTACTAAGTTCAGCTTACTTCTTGAGCAACCAAACATTCCCAACTGTAAAACTAACTTAACTTTCCAATCAACCATTCCCTGCAATTCAACTTCCTTAACATCTCCAAGACCCTGTACCTATCAAACCAACATCACCTGCAACTCCATCTCAGCACCAGCAACACCTATACTTCACATTCTTGCAATTCCAGTTCAACAATAACAACTACACATATATCACCACCATTCTTCAATACAAAATTGAGATTACAAAACCACCACTAATACATATCTCCTCCCCTATAACATCAACATCATCACCACCACAAATAAACTCATCTCAGCAATATCTTAATTCCATGAAACAACATCATCTAAACCATTATAACATACAACCCCAACTTCCGGAAACAATCTAAACATTCATTTACAACATTCATATTCATATCTTCCCTGCAAACCTCAGTTGAGACTAAACACAGTACCATCCTTCAACAACAACACCGCCATCTTCCTAAACCTTATCCTAAATCAGTAACTCATATTCCACCAGTTCTAGAGGTTCAATTACTGCATCTACAGCTCAGTTCAACAACAATCTAGCTCAACCTTCAATTTCATTTATACAAACCCATATCTTGCACATACTACCGGCACCAGTGGTCGTATCATAATCCTTGTACAATTACTACCAAGCAACTTCAGTTAAGATCATGCATCAATTCCACTAAACACCATTATTCTCAATTTCGCCACTTCATCAACACATAAGAATTACATAACTGATCTACTCCCTTACCAGTTATATGAAGGTCAGCCCCAAACTTCCTGAGTTTATAATAACCAACCCAAGAGTTGTTTCCAAATCAATTCTCGTCAACACCACTCAAGACATCTCAACACAATCCATATTCATTACCATTCACATATACTTAATCTAAGAATATGAACAACTTTACTAAATTGATTTAGGAAGACAATTACCTTTGAATTGGTTCGGAAATCCACATCAAGAACACCAGTAATCCCTTCAGTTCGTCTCAGGTGATATCCATTAAAACTTGGAATGCATCTCCTATTGCTAACCAGTTCAGCTTCAATCAAAAACAGGAACCGTAATTCCCAAATATGCTAAGAACCCTAATTTCTGATTCTACTGATTCTTCCACCATATCCCCTATTTCATGACAGACCCATCTATAATGAGTCACTTGCGACTCTGATTTCATCTTCCAATCATTCTTTGAGTTCTTCTTACAAACCCTAATTATCAATTTCTCGAATCAAATGCATCTATGTAAATCCAATCTTCCAATCAGCTTCAGAACAACCCCACAACTTCCATCAAACACTAATTGAGAACAAACCCATCTTCAATTTCATCTTAATCATCACCAATTCGAAATCCCAATTCATAATCACAGAACACCCTAACTTAGTTCACTGAATCATCTTTTCCTCTTCATCAACAAAAACCTCGACTCCTCTATAATATATACATCTTCATCAGTCGATTCTTATCAATCAAATCTCACTAACAACTCACAAATCTATCACAGTAATACGAGCGTGAAGAACAGAGGAAGGGAGGAAGAAGAAAAAGAAAGAAGAAGAAAGAGAAAGAAGAATAGAACAGAAAGATAAGAAGAAGAAGTGATTTTCTTCGATTTGGTTTTGTTAGATAATACCAACGGATGACACGCTCAGCTGAACAGGGGCAGCCACCTGGCTAACTGCAAAAAGACTAATTTGCCCTTCAAACAAAATCAATGATATCTTCTTTGTCCGATATCCGATTGACAAGTTCGAGTAGTCCATTCTGCGTAACTTTTCGAGATTTATCCAACGGTACTAGTTTCGTATCAAGATCGTTGTTAGATTAATTCCCATTAATTAATGTTCGTGTTAAACTAATCGAGTAATTAGCGGCTAAATCGTCTCTTGACTAGTCTAATAACGTTGACGAGCTTGAGGGTCCTTACATTCTCCCCACCTTATATCATTTTCGTCCTCGAAAATCAAATCATTCTTCTGGTCTTCAAAAAAAAACTCCCCACCTTATAGAAATAATACCATCTCTTGTCTAAGCGCAAAATAACATGAAACAAATCATAAACCTATATGGCTCTCTACAACTAAAATTTGTAGCTCTAGGTTCAATTACACTGATTTAAATTCTATCAAATAGGGAAGTCTAAGTTTCTTAACTAATTTCTATTTTATAAGATATTTGTCTATCACTTTAAGGAAGAATCCTACGAATATTTCTAAGTGAAATTATACCCATCGGTTTCTTAAAGATTTATACTAAACTTCTATGATTGGTCATCTCTGAATGCAGTTGCCCTGTCAAGGTTGGCCAGTCCTAACAATGCCTTCCTACGAACAGAGAAAACATAACCTTCACTATTCCCTAATACTGGATTAACTAAGTGCTAACTTATTATGACTAACTAATTTCTAAATTCTATTGTAACTGATTTAACTTAAAAGTTTTACTTCATAGATGATATAAATAGTTCGCATCACCTTAAGAAATTTAATCATCAAAATTTATTTATCAATATTATTATTTTATTTTACCTTTACATATTATTTTCAATGTATCTATTTGTTCATTCCATTATGTGACTTGATATAAGTAAATAGCCGCTAACAATTCTTCGTAGTTTTTTGGTATTAATATTTTATTATTATTACTTCATCTAATTCTTATTTCTTAGACCAATAAAAATTAATTAAAGTTAATCATAACAACAAGTTAAATTTATTATAACTAGATTTGATTTGATCCAACTTTATTTTCTTAAATTTTTATATTATTGCTAAGTGATCCTTAAGTTGTACTATTAATAAAACAATGCATTTTGTTGTTACTATCTTACAATTATTATCCAAATGATATTTGCAATAATTCTAAACTTTATAGTAATTAATATTATATATTATTATTTGCTTATCTCATCAAAATTATTGTCTTACCTATATTATCATCTTCATTATTCTTAAGTTAATAGTCCAGTTGGTACTCTAAGCCTTAATCTTCTAAATATAATTCTACATTCACGTAAAGATTATTATAATAGATTTTATTCATTCAGATTGAATCCATATACTATCTTATTGAATTTTTGGCGCTGATAATTTAATATGATCTAAATTTGAGTCTGCGTAAAATTATAATATATCCTAATAGTTTTTAGATTCTGCTATTAGTGTAAAGTATCCTATTAACATACGAATTTATTTTCTTTTAGTTCAATATTACACTATGTATACGAATGTTATTATTACTTCTTCATATATTTTTGTTTCCTTTCAAAATTTTATTTGATCATTCGTTAGATTAAAGATAATTTCGGTACAAGATTTCTAACAAGTGTCTTTTTATTTTATACATTTTAAGTATTATCTTAACCATCTAATTCAAATACAAAACAACTATTCCTAATTTGTCATTAGTTTAATTTACATAATTTAATCATAGATACACGTTATTAATATTTCATAGCTATTTAATCATAATTATTGTTTTTATCATTATATATCCTTATTAAAATTTTAATTAAATTAAGTTTAATATGATACTAATTGATAAATGCTAACATAATTTATTAAATTATTATTACTTTTATTATCTGTAATTACTATTATAATATTTTTATTATTAACATTGATGATCGAACTGATATTCTAACTACTCTTTCAATTATTATCGATTCCTAAAAATATTATTAACATGTATGTGATTATAAATTATTGACCCTACGTATAAGTCAAGGTGCTTAACAAGTTTATATGTGACTTCCAAGATTTATAAATAATACTAATCTCACTATTTTTTTTTATTTTTTTTTATTTTTTTCATATTAGATTGTCTACGTGTTCATACTTTTTAGATTAATTATTCTCAAATCCTCATCAGCTAAATTTATTGATGTACCCTACAATTTTTACTTCATTACAAATAAACAAATCAATCAATCAAATAATTATTTTAATTATTGGTAGCTTTTAGTTATTAAGATTTATCTCACAACCCAACCCAGTTCTAAACTAATTTATTCACTAACTAGCACTGGCTATTTCTATCTTTTCCCATGTAAGATCTAATAGTGAGCTCTGATACCAATATTGTACCGCCCCCCAAGCTAGCAGCTGACTAATCCAAGAGATTAACTAAATAAAGAGGCACTACGAATCTAATTCAAATACTTAAACATTCAATTAAGAAATCTGCTACAAAACTTATCCCAAAACTAACCCCGCTCAGAGTATATATACATGAACTTCTCTCAAATGATACATATACAATAGTCAATTGGTTTACAGATACAATAAACAACATAATAAACATAGCAGAAGTTAACTAATTAACGGAGTCAATACTTGTGGCTTTCGCTGCGCAACTCTGATCTGTCTCTGAAAACTAAAAGTGGGAATAATTAACAGTTAACTTTTAAGTAATCATAAACAAGATTAAGAAGAACAATAATGTTCTTCCCAGACATTAAATAGTGACCAAGTCACTGAGATACACAAACACGAATATGGACAAGCTCTTTCTTCAAACAATGTATACTATGGTTGTGCAATTCCGAACTCGCAAATCCACACCTAATCGTAAATATGGATGTCGACAATTCCGAACTCGCAAACTGTCAACCGATATAAGCCTAAAAGCTGAATTCATGTAGATATAAATGTGAAAGCATATCCTCACAGAAGTAAACAAACATGTATATGGACAAACTCCTTCTTCAAACAATGTATATTATGGTTGTGCAATTCCGAACTCGGAAATCCACACCTAATCGTAAATATGGATGTCGACAATTCCGAACTCGCGAACTGTCGACCAATATATCATAAAAGCTCTAGGTATCAATGTGAAGGAGCGTATCCTATATACCACACGTGGAAATTCTTATTTCCCATAACAATTCATATTGACCACAACACATTACAGGTCCTTTCCAAACCATGGAAAGATTAAAAGAAACAACAATACTTTCGGAATTCAAAATAAAACAATGCAAGGAAGACACAAGCAGATAATGCATGAATTTGTTAAACATAAACTTTTGTAAAGGAAAACAATAATGGTTACCAAATAGTCAAATGTATTCCCACCTATTTTGATGACAAGCCACGCCTACCTCGAGATCCTTGATCCACTGGTTCGTCCTTTGAATTGATCGTTGTTAATATAGACTAACTGTTAATCACACAAGAAGTCTAAGAATCTAGCCAAAAGGTTCACACAAGAATCATACAAGTCTTTCTAATGATTCTAGGCCCACTTAAGGTTCTACATCTTTTATTTATCTATCTTCAGCATAGCTAAGGTTTACTAATTGAATTGGGTTGGTTCTATAGTCCATTAGATAGGTCTTATAAGTATCTACAACTTTATAGAAGAAACCGAAAGCTAATTCGGACCATAAGAGGTCCAAATCATCGAACGTAAAACCAACCCTAAGCCCAAATTCACTAAACTCGGCCCAATAATCTAAAGCCCAATCCAACAGTGTCAACTAACAGTCAATGACAGTCAAAGGTTCAATTAACGGTAAACGTCTAGTCAAGGTCAAGTCCTGGTCCAATGGTTAAGTCTAAATCGGTCAACTGAGTCAACTCGGGTCGAGACAGGGTTAACTCAGGTCGTGACAGGGTTAACTCAACTCAGTCAGAAGAACCGAGTCAGCTAAGAAAATTAAGTCAGCTAAACACTTTTCTGACTGGGATGACTAATAGGCAGACTTCTATTGCAGACAACCTTAAACTCTGTTTCTTACACTCCCAGCTTCTTGTTTAACAATTCAACTTCAATTCAAATACAAAACAACATTGAATTTCATTTACAAACAACACCTCTGCTTACCTGCAATTGCAGTAGCAAGCCTCCACTGGAGCTATTTTCCATTCCCTACAACCATCATTACTAACTACACACATCAGGCGTGGATTAGCTCCATTACATTCCTACTACTAAGTTCAGCTTACTTCTTGAGCAACCAAACATGCCCAACTGTAAAACTAACTTAACTTGCCAATTAACCATTCCCTGCAATTCAAACCAACATCACCTGCAACTCCATCTCAGCACCAGCAACACCTCTACTTCACATTCTTGCAATTCCAGTTCAACAATAACAACTACACATATATCACCACCATTCTTCAATACAGAATTGAGATTACAAAACCACCACTAATACATATCTCCTCCCCTGTAACATCAACATCATCACCACCACAAATAAACTCATCTCAGCAATATCTTAATTCCATGAAACAACATCATCTAAACCATTATAACATACAACCCCAATTTCCAGCAACAATCTAAACATTCATTTACAACATTCATATTCATATCTTCCCTGCAAACCTCAGTTGAGACTAAACACAGTACCATCCTTCAACAACAACACCGCCATCTTCCTAAACCTTCTCCTAAATCAATAACTCATATTCCACCAGTTCTAGAAGTTCAATTACTGCATCTACAGCTCAATTCAACAACAATCCAGCTCAACCTTCAATTTCAATTATACAAACCCGTATCTTGCACATACTACCTGCACCAGTGGTCGTATCATAATCCTTGTACAATTACTACCAAGCAACTTCAGTTAAGATCATGCATCAATTCCACTAAACACCGTTATTCTCAATTTCGCCACTTCATCAACACATAATAATTACATAACTGATCTACTCCCTTACCAGTTACATGAAGGTCAGCCCCAAACTTCCTGAGTTTACAATAACCAACCAAGAGTTGTTTCCAAATCAATTCTCGTCAACACCACTCAAGACAGCTCAACACAATCCATATTCATTACCATTCACATATACTTAATCTAAGAAGATGAACAACTTTACTAAATTAATTTAAGAATACCACTACCTTTGAATTGGTTCGGCAATCCACATCAAGAACACCAGTCATCCCTTCAGTTCGTCTCAGCTGATATCCATTAAAACTTGGAATGCATCTCCTATTGCTAACCAGTTCATCTTCAATCAAAAACAGGAACCGTAATTCCCAAATATGCTAAGAACCCTAATTTCTGATTCTACTGATTCTTCCACCATATCCCCTATTTCATGACAGACTCATCTATAATGAGTCACTTGCGACTCTGATTTCATCTTCCAATCATTCTTTGAGTTCTTCTTACAAACCCTAATTATCAATTTCTCGAATCAAATGCATCTCTGTAAATCCAATCTTCAAATCAGCTTCAGAACAACACGACAACTTCCATCAAACACTAATTGAGAACAAACCCATCTTCAATTTCATCTTAATCATCACCAATTCGAAACCCCAATTCATAATCACAGAAAACCCTAACTTAGTTCACTGAATCATCTTTTCCTCTTCATCAGCAACAACCTCGACTCCTCTATAATATATACATCTTCATCAGTCGATTCTTATCAATCAAATCTCACTAACAACTCACAAATCTCTCACAGTAATACGAGCGTGAAGAACAGAGGAAAGAGAGGAAGAAGAGGAAGAAGAAGAGGAAAGAGAAAGAAGAAGAATAGAAAAGAAAAGAAGATAAGATAAGAAGAAGTGATTTTCTTCGATTTGGTTTTGTTAGATAATACCAACGGATGACACGTTCAGCTAAACAGGGGCAGCCACCTGGCTAATTACGAAAAGACTAATTTGCCCTTCAAACAAAATCAATGATATCTTCTTTGTCCGATATCCGATTGACACGTTCGAGTAGTCCATTCTGCGTAGCTTTTCGAGATTTATCTAACGGTACTAGTTACTTATCAAGATCATTGTTAGATTAATTCCCAATAATTAATATTCGTGTTAAACTAATCGAGTAATTAACGGCTAAATCGTCTCTTGACTAGTCTAATAGCGTTGACGAGCTTGAGGGTCCTTACAGTAATTCTAATGACAGGAAGGTGCATTGCGGGTAATGGTGTTGATTTTGCACTTTTAATTGCACCAGTTTATTCAGCTGAGATATCTTCGCCTTTGTATTAGTCTTGGTTTTGATGTCTTTGCCCGAACTTTGAATTAGTCTTGGTTTTTTGTTTGGTTACATTTCAAATTATTTATTTTCACATTTTTCTCTAAAACTTGGATGGAGAATGATGGTTGGAGTCGCCGAAATTCCTTCGCTGGCCTTAATGGCTGGTATTCTCAAAATGCCTGAATCACCAAGGTGGTTGGTGATGCAAGGCAGAGTTGGTGAAGCTAAGAAAGTTTTATTATCAGTATCTAACACTAAAGAAGAAGCTGAATACAGGCTTCAAGACATAAAATTGGCCGCGGGTATTTTGGGGGTTTGAAATGTACTGATTTTGGGGATATTATATGTATATAAGATTGAAGGGTCTGAGATGAGTTTTCGAAAACAAAGATGTTAAGAAGAGAAATGAATCGAGTAGAATTGATTAATAATGTTAGTGGAGAGATAACAACGACTGCCATGGGATTTTGGGGATGAACTTTTCTGAGTGAAATCCCAATGAAGTTTATGAGAGAACTATGAATTTCTTGGCTTCGTTTAGTAAATTATCTTTCACCATTTGTTTCTCTTATGTTTAGATAGGGCTTTGTTTTTTATTGTAAGTGACGGCGTTGCTCGTCTAAATGCTAAGGGTATAAAAGTAAGTCTATTGCATTTGTAAGCTCACACAAGTGGTATATAATATATTTATCAGTTTTTTTCTCTTTCTCTGGAATAGATCCCTTAATTATTTTTTTCCGTCACGGGATAGATCCTCAAACAAATTAGTAAAAATTAGACATATTCTAATTTTCCCAAAACCAATCGGGGTTTATTGGTCCCTCATGGTCCTTATACCGACAAATAAAATGCATACAACGATTATATTTTCTAATCAACTGAAAATAGAACATAATTCTCAAACGACTTTGATCCTCCATCTCTTTTTCAATATATGATGCCCTTTCAAAGAGAGGAAGAGAAAGTTAGCCAAGCGAAGTAAAGACAACATGGGTTGCCTCTTTCGCATTGAAAACTTAGCACTAACCAACAAAAGAAAATAGGAAAATTTTATAAAAGAGATATCACATTATCTTTTAGAAATAAAAAGTTAAACTTCCCTAGTTGGGATTATAAACAATTAACTTAGAAAAAATAATAATTATCTTTAACGGGAGTAATAGTATCTTTTAAGTTTTAACTTAATCAAAAATTGTTCTTATTATATATATGATTTGGAGATGATTGACACTTGTCAAAATCATTAGATATTCTAATCCAAGTTTAGGCCTAACATTTTTTGTTTAATTCTTAATTTCACCATCCTGGTCATTTCATAACAAAAGATCGAATATCGATTGATCCTCTGTATCGCGTTCACGTGGTCTTACCCAATCGAAATGAAACAATCACTTAACCTAAAATTAAAGTTATTCAATTTTTAGCAAGTTTTAGAAACACTAAACCATTATTCATTTGTCCGTTCATTTGTAGGTAGAGAATCGTAGAGATAATTTACATTATGGACGCAATAATGCTTCTTAAACAACGTATTATCATTTTTCTTATAAAAAATTAATCCGTACAAAGAAAAATGATTAATTAATTAGCATTGACAGTTTAATAATAAAGCGTACTGAATTAGGTTTCTTAAAATATTAACAAAATGGTTGCAAAGAGGCTAATTAAAGCCATACGTAGATGCGCGCGGTGAGTCATGGTGTGTACGGATTGTTGGCCATTGGTCTAGACTAAAAATATCTTCAGTGAAAATGTGGTAAGACGTTTTGGTATCACCACCACTCAGCCACTACCTGATCAGGTGTGTTTCTGATGATTCTGGACTCGAAATTCAAACCAATGGGTGAACTACTAATTTACTAGGATAAAGTTCCCATGGTGATTCAATGGCTGAGCTACTAATTTACTAGGATCAAGTTCCCATGGAGATTCATTCGAGTTCAAATTGCAACTTGTTTCTCTCTCTGGTTCTACTCTCGAAGAAGTTGCATGACATCACATTTTAAACTTGAAGTAAATCATGAAAACATCAAGTTGTATGGATTTTAAAAACCCTAGTCTAGTTTAAAATTAGCAAATTAGTTAACCATAAGTAAATTGTTCATATACAAAATTAGTGTGTACGCTTTTTTTACTAAAACTAAAAGTAGGAATTACCTATAGGTACAATTTTAGTGTTCTTAGTTAGTGGCAGGTCCACCCATTAAAGTCCAGTAACCAGAGGTCCATAATTAAAAGAAAAGAGAAAAATGGACCCAATTTTTTATGCCCAGGTCCTGCACACGTGTGGGATGTATTATGCGCATTTTTAAAATTACCAAAACACCCTTATGTATATAAAAGCGGCGTTACTAAATTTTCATTTCATTTTTCTATTTTCATTTCAACTTCTCAGATCCAAATCGGGAGAGCTGCTATAAGAGATTTTTTTTCTTGGGTTTTTATCGACGAACGGGAGATTAGTTATTTCGATTTTGTTTGTTTAACCGAGATTTGGTTAGTTTTAATGTTGTCTTATTTTATTTGAATCTATTTAGATTTTTATTTTTAATGTAATGGAGAAATTCAACTGAGATACGTATTTGAAGTTATTGTTACCTACAGATGAAGACAATCAACAAAGAATCAATCAAGGTATGTGGTTTATATTTGATTCTTAGGTTGATTTTTCAATTCGTCCAAATTTGTGTTTGGAGGTCTTATAGTTAGTTCAGATCTACATAAATAATCATGTTTTATGTACATTTTGTTACTAGATGTGATATTTTAGCTTCATTCGGTTGTTTTTGATATGCTTTTGAGTTTATTTTTGTGTATTAATCATCGGTACGTATGTGATATACTGGTGGATTTTGATGAAACAAGTTCAGATCTAAATAAAGAATCATGTTTTATGTATATTTCATTAGTAGATCTGATATTTTTATGGTTTTTGGTTTGTTTTTCAGTTTTCTTTTGTGTATTAACTATCAGTACGTATATGACGTACTGTTTTCTTTTTGTGTTTACTATGAATCTATAGGTTTTCTCTTATTTTTTTTGGTTTGATCCAGGAGTACATATATGGAATACTTAAATATGTGCTTTGATTTGGTTATATTTTATGGATTCATCATTTCTTGCTATGCAATTGAGTTTTTAGTTTATGAATCAGCAGTACGTATATGTCGTACTGATAAAAACTTCTTTTTATTCTGTTTTATTCATAGTTTTGCCACTTTATTTTGGTTTGATCCATGAGTACGTATGTGAAATACTGAAATAGATGCTAGTTTTGTTGCTATGTTTTAATATTGTTATATTATGGTCACATTTACAGGTTCAATATGTCCAACGGATACATACTCTATGTGTAAGCAGTGCGGCAGATATATACCCAGATTTGCAAGTAGTATAGCAGATATGTACTCAGATTTGTAAGCAGTTTAGCAGATATGTACTCAAATTTGTAAGCAGTATGGCAGATATGTACTCAAATTTGTAAACAGTGTAGCAGATATGTACTCAAATTTGTGGTCTTTTATATGTTTTAATTAAATTTGGACCTCCAGATAAATAAAATCCCGATTTGGTAGAAGTATTTTATTTCACACGTATTTAAACAATAGGGTATATTAGTCATTTTCATGTTTTCAAAGAATTTTGGACCCAAGGATAAGGATAAAATCCGGTTGGACCCTACTATAAATAACCTTATGGGCTTAGGACCAAACAAGAAATTTTCCAAACTAAAACTAGTTATTTCCATCTCTAGAACTACCCGATTAAGAGATTAGCTACCTCTAGAACTATATTATCTAGATGTAAATTTTCATGATTGAATTACATGTGTATAATACGAATTATATTAGTATCTTATCTTAATGAAATGAGAAATAATTAACAAAAAAATGGAAGTCTTAGTTTCATTTACCATTGTACAATTTGTACTCTTTATGTATGAGCATGTTACATTCTTTAGAGACTATTGTAAACTCGTACAACACTAGAATATCATATGGATTATGTGTCAAGGTATATGACTATATGTGTCTATCTTCCAGCCTCTGCATATACATCACATACATGAAGTTTTGCTTAGCTTCTCCATTAGTTATACATCTGTCTATCTAACCACAAATTGATATATACCACAAGCTAGCTAGTATTTATTACCTTTTACATACATATACAAGATATATTAGTCAATGAATCTACTTGACGCGCATTAGTTTCGGCAGCAACGTATTTGTCGCTTTTGAAAAAATGGAACAGGGTGTGATCACCAGCGGTACAAGAATGAGCGCCTAATGCGTTATAAAATGGTATAGAAATCGTGAATTGGTTCCATGTACGAGTTGCTTGGAAGAAAAAGTATTTTCTTTTATATAGAAATCTGATCACGTTAGGCACATCCTCCTTTGTGGTTAGGGATATATCCTTAAAAAAAGATAGATTATTCTTAAACAGTGTGCTTAGTGTTTGTTAATCCAACTTAACTGGTCGATTAGTTTTCTGTTTTTCTTTTCATTGGGTTTTGTTTTTACAATTTATGCTTGAGGAAATTTTGGGTCATTCTGATTAGCCCTCTTCTCAATATTTAGTCTTTTCATAGTTTAATGTATAAAACAAGAACAAAGGAGAAGATTAGTTAATAAATATTTGAAACATGAAAAGCCATGTTATCAGATAATTAACCATGGTTTACAACGACTAATACATAGATTGTTGTCCTAATTGCAATAATTAATAGCCAACTAACAAAGTTATCAAAACCAGGTCAGAAACTTGTTTTTGGGTGTGTAAGTTGAATTCTATGATTTATTCATCGCCCGATTCCCGATCCACCTAGAACGGATTTACCGATCTAGTTCACGATTTGCTAACTTAAAATAACAACCGAATTGTACTCAACGATTCACAAAAGAACGCTTTACCTTGCTCCAAATCGCGTATAAATTAATACTTGGTCGTTTAAAGTTGCATTTTTTTTTTCCATTTACTGCTTAAATTTGGATAATAACATTTGCATATGAAGTAGGACAAAAGATGAAAAATAGTACATGCTACAAAAAAAAAAAAGTCTATAGACTATGGTGTCCACATAATTTGACTGGTATTGCACATTTCTTTTCTTAGAGCTTGAATATAACAACAGGTAAGAAGTCAAATTAGTACATTTCACAAAACAAAACATGATTTAGAGTTTGCTCAATTTGTTTTTTGTTCTTCTTTTTCTTTTTTGTTTTGCTTTTAGTGCTTGATCGGAACAAGGAAAGATATAAAACACAGTACATTCACACATAAAACTGCTTGTTTATTTGTTTTTATTTTGAAATGCTGCTTGTCTATGTCATAGTCTATTTATGTATGATTGTTAGTTTGATTTAGTTCAGGAGATGTTCAAAGTCAAGAAAATGAGAAATATTAACAGCTTTGGAAAAATCTAGTAACTAAAACTTGGAGTGATGATTGTGTTTCCAACATCTTCTCAAAGATATCTCTATAACCCTTATTTGAATGTAATTTTCAAGAATATTACTAATAAAAGAATTGATTAAGTACATCGTGATAAAAGAACTGATTAAGTACACTGCTTAGAGAGTGGGTTTAATTAGTACTGTTAATAACATCACTAAGAATATCTCCAACAGTGGGTGCTAAAAATCCTACGTGGAGTTTTTATTTAGATCCTTGTTTATGGGGTTTTATATATGTGGAGAAAAATAACAATGTTTTGCTCATGTACCATCTCCAATGGTGCAAGTCTTATTTTTAAGATTAGTTTTTTTGGATAAAGAATAAAAGTGATTTCTTTTTTTCTATTGGTTTAGAAAAATTTATTTGGAAATAATAATTAAAAAAGTTGTTAAATTGATGACATGGAGGTCATTCTCAAGGTCTAAATAAGACTTTCTAGACCTTGTTATTTATTTTCACACCCCTATTTTTTCGTTGGACCTACTATTGAAAATGGATTTATGGAAAATGGGGGTGTAAAATCTCATATGTCATAAAAATTAAATAATTTCAGTCTCTATTGGAGATGCTCTAATTGATATAATTAACTTTTAAAATATGAAGGAAAGATTTGATGGGTTGAAAGTTTAGAGAGAGATTCAAACTCCAACCAACTTGTTTGAACCCTAAAAAAGAAAAGGGTGTTCTTTTATATACCCCACAAATACTAATGATACCCCTTTATCTACTTACTCCCACAACTTATCTACCTACCCCATCAGATCATATAATCGTATACCCCTAGAGAAACAGAACCACGAAGACGCATCAATGGCATTTTCTCCTCCACAAGCTAGTATATTATCAGATCTCCAATGGTGTGTACTTCATTACGTTATTAGAAAAATATGGATTTATGGGTTCACAAAACAGATGGTGCCAAAACTAAAGACTCGGTTATGCCTTAATATATTTCACTTTCCCAGATGAGATGATGCGAGATCATAATCAAGATTTAGTCAAACCGATGGAGATCGATGAACAACGATTGACATGTTGCATAGAGAAGTAGGATGATGAAAATTAAGTCTGTAAAGGAACTTAGTGATTTTCAAATTAAACCCTAACTGGGTTTGTGTACAGAAGTACATGGGATATATGATTTTGAAGATTTGAAAAGCAGTTAAAAGAATGACCGCGTGTTAAGTGCAAAGGAGAAAGCTAAGTTATACGTACATATGAAGAATCTGATTGGCTAAAGTTGATATAGGGTTAGGGTTCAAGGCAGTTGATAAGAAGAAAAAGATGAAAGATGGGATTAAGGACTTATATTGTGTCATCTGTATCAAGAAATTGTAGAGGAAAATCATGATGGCATAAATTTAGGAAAAATATTATACTTGAGTATAAAAATCTCGATTATAATTAGTTCAATTTTAAAATCGATTTCAATTTTTTTCTTTTACGGTTTTGGAGAGGGGGTATATGTATCAAAATTTTGAAATTTTTAAACGATTTTCATGTTAATCAAATTACAACTAACATAACTAATAATTGGGGGTACCATTAGTATTTTTAGGGGTATATAAAGGAACGCCCAGAAAAAAAAAGTAACAAACCAATACGTGGAGATCTTTTGTTGCTATATTTAGAAACATTAAACTAAAACCTAAAATACAAAAGTTTAATTTTTTTATTCCATTCGTTGTTTTCTCTTTTCAGTTCAGGTCTTTATGGAGCAGTCTTTTTCTGACACGTGGTGAGTACATGTTTTCTTTCCTCTTTTAGACTCACCCAGCTTGCCTTCAATTCGTCCGCTTCTTTCTCTTTCTGGACCGATTTTATACGCAGAATCTCTTAAAGTCCGCAAGATAATGAAAATTAGGAAATGACAGTAATGGACATGGAGACCCCTGACGAACGTTGTCTTTTAATTAATGACCAATGAATCCCCCGACTTTATAAGCGTTATGGCGCATTGTAAGCACAAGTTTCTGTCTGTACTTTCGAGCCACTACTCCGACGTTCTTGGAACTTGATGTTTCTGTAATTTGGGAGTACTACATGTATATATATAGTGATAGTTTGAAGAATTGTCTGATCGAAAGTACGACATTAAGCAGCTAGTGCATTGTTGGGCATTCTTAGTGACGGGTTTATATATATAGTTAGTCCTTCCAACATTTATTTGTTGGAGTAAAATGTAAAATTTGGATTTCATTGACTATGTGATATAATACACTTACATATAGTTCAAGGAGTTCCGATATGATTGCACTACAATCTGTAGAATTTTCCCTCACATTAATCTTGTTTTCTCCGGATATATACAGGAACCCTTTGCTTGCTAGCTCATTTTTCTCATAATGTGACATAAATCATCTTTCTATTTCACAAGACATACATATAGCTACGTAGCTCTTTTTTACCATTTGAAAATGAGGGATTTGATGCCAGATACGGAACTGATTCTACAGCACCGGCTTGACAGCTCAAATGATTTGGGAGTATTACTTCATTGCTCTTCAATTTTTCTTTTACGAATTCTATATCCAATCAAGAAATCTTATTCATGTAAGAGTAAACCTGTAAATTCCGGCATAGCAAACCTGTAAAAGAAAATTCATGTTTTGCATTTCGGTAATTCATCGTGAATGATCAGTAGGAGAAAAATATGATGTTTATTTTTCTTAATTTTGTATTATTATAGATTCCGGTGTGAGGCGTCAATTCCTTCTTCTACCAACCAGGCAATTATGAACGGTTCGCTCGTTTACAAGCTGAATCAAATCTGAAATTTGTTCTACTTGCTTATTTCTGAGTCAAATCAGAAAATATTTGTATCTCCATTTTCAACGAAATATTATTCACTCTTTAATATTATTATTTTTCACGGTATATTTGACCAAAATAGTACTTGTAAAATCATATTATAATTTTACTGGAATGAAATATTAATTTTAAAATAAAATGTTTTTGAAGGCGATTCTAGATCTGAAAAGACAAGTCAGTCGTTTAATTTTTTGCAGTATTCAAGGACATTTCTTAGGATTCTCGCGTTGTTTACGCGGATCTATAACGCCGTTAAAATCTTTAGTACTATGTCATACCTACTACCTTAAATTATTTTTTTAATTTGAAAAACGAAAAATACTTGGCTAAAAGAGTTAGTAAATGGTTCATGCACGTCTATGGGTGCACACGGTACGGTTCGGCTCGGTTCTTGCCGAGGCCGAGTACCTGTACCCCCAGAGGTCGTTACTGAACTTTTGGACCGGTACCGTGCACCTCGGTTCCGGTACCATTCGGTTCCGGTCCGGGACCGGTACGGGACCGGTACCAGTCGGTACCTTTTCAGCGAAAAAACTGACTGCCTTTTCTTTTACTTGTTTTTTTACCTGTTTTTTCTATATAACAAATTCTCATTCAAAGCAGCAACTAATAAGTAGCAATATTACTAACAAACCAAACAAACAATGTCTTGAAAATATGAAAAAAAAAAAGTAGCAATAGCCACAAACATACACACTAAGTCTTGAAAATGAGAAAATCTGAAAAAAGAACAACTAGCAGTGCAGCTAGTGCTGCAGTAGTCTTGAATTTTGATCTTCTAATCCATGTCAGCAGCACTTGTGGTTTCATAAGTGTTGATAAGACCAAGTAACGCTGCAAAAACAAATAATAGCAGTTAGTAACTATTAGACTATATCTATTGTCTAATATAATATATAGAAACTGATTTTTATGAGCTATGTGCTATATTCCAGGGGAAGGGGAGAGATGTGCAGAATCTATAATACACCACATAGGCCAAACAGAGAGTCACTACCTTGCATCTAAAAGAGGATGATACCACAGTGACGAAAATAAGAAATTGGATCAGAATAATAAATGTTGTAAAGAATAAAAGGAAGGTCTTCATTAGTAAAACATATTGAGGGTCATGCACCAATTTGTTACCCACCTAGCGTTACTTACTTGTTGCAAGAAAAATTGGCATAAGGGCCGCAAGATCCCTTCCATTTAGCTGGTGGAGGACCAAACCCTTTGTCATTAAAGCTCTCAGATACCTGTAATCCCTTCAAATTCAATTTTACTTGATTATCAAAGCATAAAACCATCCTAATATCAAATTTGCAAATCCTCTATTAGTGAAGTACGTACCTGTATCTATTAAGCCCGCAACTAAGTTGCTCTCCAGCTTCGCTTTTCTTTTAACATTTTGAGGAAATCCCAAGAAATCCCATGTTTTTGTTGTATGAAGTTTTCTTTGTTGATTAGGAAACACCGAAACAACACCTCTGGAACCTACACAGAGAAATTAACATTAGGACTCGAAATAAAGACAGAACAATAATCCAGGTATACACAGTACCATACATACTTTCTAGTTGCTTAGCTTCGTCAGGTGATAACTTTGCGGCGAATGAATTAAAGTTGTTGACGTAACTGTGTACGATCGAATCCTTTGCAGCAAGCTCGTCGTTTTATGATCATCATCAAATTAATATTAACATCTTGGATTGCCTGACAAATTAAAAGTGCACGAGGTAATAATTCCAGGGTGATAAGAAAATGCATGCACCTTCCAACAACATCTGGCAGAAGATTGATATGTGAATCAACAATGGAATCCTTAAAAACTGGTGAATCACCCAAGTATACAATATAGAATTTCTGCAAATAATGGAAACATCAATATCAGAATCATATTCTTAATGGATACTGATTACTAAAAGATCTGATTTAACAATAATACATGCAGTAATACCTTCTCTTGTTCATTATCTCCATTGACAGTAACAGAACATGCACATACCATTTGAAGTAGAAGTAAAACACAAACAAGACGACGATGATAAGATGAAGGAAATCAACTAGTTGTTTCATTAGTAAACCAACAATCAAATAGGTAGAAACCCCTAAAACACAAATCAAAGTATCAAACAAATACAATTTTTTTAAACAGTTGGCATATGAAGAGAAACCCTTTTACATAATAAAAATAAAATCTTAGAACTACAGTAAAACAAACAAAATCCCTAATTTCAAAGTAATAACACCAATAAAATTGAATCAAAGGATTCAAAGCGATGGAGATGTTATACCTGATTCCCTGAAGATAAATTCACTTGAAGGTCTTCTACAGTTCTACCTCTACGTACAAAAACAAAACAAAAAATTAATTAAAACCCTATCATTCAAGAAATTAAAAAAAAAATATGAAAGAAAGGGTTTATGGTTTACCTGATGAAGATTGAAACAACCTTGATGAAGAAAACAACAACCTTGATGAAGAAACGAAGATTTGAGCAACAACTGTTAACAGAGAAGAAGTTCTTCTCCTTCTCAGAGAGAGGAGAGTCGGAGACAAGAAAAAACGAAAGAAAGGGAAGTAGTAGCGAACTGAAAGTGAAACCCTAACCCTTAGTTTATATACCCCCTTTAATCTAACGGCTAATACCGATCCCTTATCCACTGAATCTAACGGTTTATATTGTTCGGTACATTCGGTCCGGTACGACACGGTACCTGTATTGAACCGTGTACCTGTACCTCCCAGACCTCGGTTCCTATTTTTGGGACCGGTACCTGTACCTTGTACCTCGGTTCGGTCCAAAACCTGGTACGGTTCCGGTTCGGTCCATCGGTCCGGCTCGGTTCCTGTGCACCCTTATGCACGTCAGATTTCCATGGCATCCAAGCAAAATTCAAATAAGGGTACATATGTCATTTTAAAATAAGATAAGGGCAGAAATGTCCAAATGCTATAAAGCAACAAGTCCCGAAAACCAGGAATGAATCAAACGTTTGCAACTACCCACGTGTAATCCAACTATACGACAGGCGCTCCTAATTAAAGTGCGGACTCGAATTATTAAAACCTTAAAATTCTTATTATGGCCTGCCATTCCATTTTAGAAAACCCTACTTTTTTTAGACAAACAAAAACAGTAAGAAACCACTAAGCGGTTTTGCAAAATATAAAACCACTTTTCCTCTTTTTAACAAAACCAAAGTTGTTTTCTGTTATTTTTATCTCTAAAAAACCCTCTCATTTATTTGTGTTTTCCTAATAAAGTAGGTGAAGAAGAAAAACAAAACAAACTTATCTTAAAAAGTCTAAACCAATTTTAGAAGAGTCTTCTTCCTAAAGAAGAACAGAAACAACAAGCAAAGAAAGCTTACTCAAAATTTCATCAGTCAACAGTACTTAATCAGGTGTGCAATAATATATCTTGAAATCTCATCTTCATTTCAGTAAATCTTATATATCATATTTTATGATTTTTTTAAGTGGAAATTGTATTACCCTTTGGATTTCATCGATGAATTTTGATATATATTTAGAGATCTTTAAGTTTAAAACATTTTTGAATCATGGGCTTCTAAATTGAGATCTCATTTTGTTTTGTTTTTCTTTTCGTAATTTGTGAAGATATAAATTATCATTTATGATTTTTGTTTTCGGTATGAACTTAATTTTTGTTTTCATGTAATTTATGTTCTGAAGACTGTTTCGGTTATAGGGTTCTTAGTAAGCTTCGAATATTTTTTTTGTTTATGAGTTTGTAATTTGTTTTAAATAATGCAATGGTATATACAGGGAAAAAAAAGTAGATAGAACCCTCAGGAAAATTCTCAAGAGAGAGAGAGATGGGTCGAGGAAAGATCGTGATCCGTAGGATCGATAACTCGACCAGTAGACAAGTAACATTTTCTAAAAGAAGGAATGGATTGTTAAAGAAAGCGAAAGAGTTGGCGATCTTATGTGATGCAGAAGTCGGTTTAATTATCTTTTCTAGCACTGGAAAGCTCTACGACTTTGCCAGTACAAGGTCGGATGGAACTTTGTGAGATCTCTTACTCTTTCTTTGTCTATTTCTAATCATATTTAGTCTTTGATCGATATTGTTCATGCTTATTGCTTAACCTGATGCTTGAATAATAAGGTTTGTCTTAGTCGTCAATATTTCTCTGGCAAAAGGGGATCGAAAAATGAAAAATAAGTACATGAATTTACAGTAAAAACTAGGCGAAGACTAATTCAGCATGTCCTTCCTATCTGTAATGTTTGTTCTCTTTAGTGGTGTGTTTATCTACTTCATAAAATACTATAAGAGTTATATTAATTTATCGGTTGAATTATAGCTGGTATGTGGATTTGAGGTATATCTACCAGATTTTACTGTATAACATGGAAAAATCAGTGTTTAATTTTGATTGTTTGATACCGTGCATAGCAAGAATGCTTGTGTTTTAGCACAGACACCGGACTTGATTAGTTCACAACTTTAAGAGACTATTACGTAGTTTGTCATTGATGATTAGTTGATATGTTACTGGAACCAACGGTTTTAGATTAAGATGCAAAGACTTGAAGGGAGAGTTGATATTTAGACTTTGGATGAGTCTACTGGAATGAGTATCTATATGTACAAAACATATGCCGATATATGGTTGTTATAGGATAATTCATAGGTAAGTCAGAAATGGCACTTTATAGATATGTTTAGTGCATGAAGAGAATTTTAAATGGATCGCTAGTGAAGGACCCAAAGGCCGAACAAATGAAGAACTTCGAGTGTGCATATATATTTATATGGATACTCAAGGTGAGGGAGATATGATGATTTCGTTTTTACATAGCGTAAAATAAAGTGGAATTGGCTACGGAGCGAGCATAGTGAAACTTACTATCTGATTTTAAATAAAATGAGCTACACCTAGAGTAAAGTATTTTTTGACAGAAAAAATTCATTTGTTCATTCTAAAATCCGTGAACTTGTAATTTTTCCATTGAAACAAATAATAGTGTGTGCACGATCATAAGACACGATTATAATGGATAACGTTTTACTCCATTTATAAAGCATCTTCACCAACTGGTTTCTCAAATCATCAGAGGATAAATTTACTATTATTGTCACTTGAAACATTTAACCACAAGTATGTCAATTGATATCCTTTTCTTGATACTCCATGATGTCTTACTAAAATTGTAAGGTCTTAGGAACCTTGTTTTATGTAGGTTTTCTTTGAAACCCTAATCATCTAGGGAACAAGTAGAAGTAGATTTCTTTATTTGATTTCATGACGTGAAAAGAGATGTCGATGATGCAAGTGCTGACGTAGGGATTCTTAATAAGATCAGTTAATTATTGCCTTTTTAATTGGTGATGTGATTCTAAGCTAATTATATTATATTTACTGGATTCATAATATTCCCCGACAAGATTGGAGTTACTAAAAGGGTTGTGATACATCCACCAAAGTTTGTACCGAACTGTGCACCGAGAGTGGACGAAATGTCACCCTCTCTGCATTGGGATAGGGGTGGGGCATGAGTGGGCCCCACCACCCTCTCACACGGTACACGTTCGGTGCTGCTTTTGCGGTACGTTAATCATTTTCGTTACTAAAATATGCATTGGAGCTATAGAAGTAGCCACGTGGGGTTTGGTTTATCCAAAAGCAGTGATTACTATTTCGATCAGGTGGTGTTTGTGCTGGACGGGGGAGCATTTGGCCTGTAATCTGTGAATTTAACCGGTATCAACCGTATTTTTACGGATAGATATCCGGACAGTTCGCTAGTGGGTTAGATGCAATTGGGAATTTTGAAATCCAACGGATTACAGATTGGTTCCATATACAACCTTGAAAATCCGTTGGACGCCCATGCCCATTAGATTAAGCGCATTTATATAGCTTTTAGAAAATACATAAATAGTTTAGGAATTCTTAAGGTGTTTGTTTGGAGTTTTGTCCATGTTGCTTTTATATTTATATACATACATATATATATATATATAATGTGTAGGTTTTATAATAAGTCATCTAGGTTGTTTTATTTTTCATTAGAAATTTTTACTAAAACAAATTCATTAGATTATCCGTACCCAATCTGCTCATCCATGCATCCATTGGATGCAAATCCATCTGATGTTGGATTGGATGCAGATGCCGAATTTAGAATCCATAATGAGTTGGATTGGATGCGGATGAGATAAAAACCGGTCCATACTGTCACCTGCTTACCCCTAAATATACATGCAGTTAGGGGTGAGCACCAGGTGGAACTCATGGATTTGGGCCACCTATATCCAGTCCATCAAATTTGGAGGTACTAGATTTAAATCCATATCTAGTCTATCACTAGCAGGTTTAACACGCGCGTATAGACGGGTAGGCAAGTTGGATATGATGGACCTATGGATGCCATATTTTTATAGAAAAATAGGAAACATCATAACAATTAATTTACATCTTAAATTATTGAAATTAAAGAATATTGAATTATTACAACATATCAATGCTAAAATTATATAAAATGCCTTCGAGTGTCTGTTGTTTCTAGTGTGGATCCCCCGAATAGCCTTCAAAATACAAAATATCCTTATACGTTTGTTATATCTTATCATTTACTCCCTATCCTAGCGGGTATGGGTGCCCGATGGATTTTCAGACTTGCACCCGACCCAATATTTATTGGGTTTTCAGAAATGCACTCGTATTTAACCCACGCATGGACAGGTTGGGTGTCCTCCTGTAAAATTACGGGTATTGGGTTGGTTTTGCGGAATTGGCGATCCTGCTAAGACCCACCTGCATTCATCATTCACAATATCAACATTTGGACTACGAAACCCAATTGTTTGGAGATTTTCATTAGTATCTTACGACTTAATGCTTATTGTAGTGAACAATTTGAATCAAGCATGGTTGGTCGTGTTAGGTATCCATACATTGTCAATACCTGTTAGTAGTAAGAATTGGTGATGTTGATTGATACTAATTGACATTGATTGTGATGCTTGTAAGATCTAAAAAAATTAAACCCACACTTCAGTTTAAGTTTATTTATTATTATTTTCACATATAATCGTCTACCGACCTTCAACATGCTGAAGAATAAGTTTTATTAACTAAAATTTTCAATACTTTTTTGGAAATCTGTGGACTTTTGTTTGCAAGACATTGCAAACAAAATAGCTCATAATTTATTAAAGACTAGAAATCACGATGTTGGGGAAATTGGCCTCCGAGCGTAGCGGAACACACGATTACAAAGGGAAATTGGTGATTTAAACTAAACATGGATAAATAATAAGAGAAACGGAAGATAAACAAGCACACAACCACAACACAATACATATGTGGTTCACCTTTACAGGATACATCCACGGTCAACACTCACCATTAAAGAAATCTTAGCAATCAACTCTGTACGTTTGTTTCTTTATCTCACAATGATATTGTCCTTCACAATAGCACTCAACCCTCGAAGAAAAGAGGTCAAAAACCTAAGCACAAGGATTTACCACGCTTCTAGGTTGGATATCTACAAACCTACAATTCTAGTCTTATATAGAGAAAATACAAACTTGGCCACCAAGTATTAGTCTCCTATTAGGAAACTAACTCTTTCCAACATTATGAAATCCACCTCAATGTGGAAACGAACCTAAAATAGGAAATTCACGGTTTAACTAACACAAGAGAGACATAAAATCAAGTGGAAGGGAGGGTTACGGATTTGTATTTCATATATCACATTAGAAGCCCAGTAGGTGTCACTCAGACCTACGATCAGGGTTAACCTTTTTGTTGTTATCATACGGCCCTGATGCGGGAAGTTTAATTTCCTCCACTTTTAGGGTTAGTTGGGGTCATAAGGTTAAGTAAACCTAAGAAATTTAGTTTCCTCAGGGTTAGCTTCAGCCTCCATATGATTAGGTTAAGGTTAGCTTTGGTCGACCCACAACTTAATCTATGTTGTCCAATCTAAAAAGAGTCTCAGCCGCTTTAGGTTAGCAGGGGTCTGAAATTAGGTTAAGATTACCCTGTATCACTAAGACATAATCTCTCTCGCCTAATCCACTTATATTCTACATGATATACCGCACACGACCTTATACTATAGACTAGGTGTAGGTTGGGGCTTAACCTTTTTGTAGTTTTAAGATTAACTATATATATGTTAGGTTAAGTGATAAGGTCGAGGTTAGATGTAGGCGGGATATGGAAAATTTAGCTAAGAAGTTTAATTAGTCTTTTGCTACTGTTAGGGATAGTCGGGGCTTACAACCTCCGTGTGATTAGATTAAAGTTAGATATATGGGAGCCAAGGCATAATTTCTATAGCCCAATCTTAAGAAAATCTTGGTCGTTCATTATCCATCATATGCATTATGCTTCAATAAGTGGCTTAGATGGATTTTCCGGGATTAATGTTAATATCAATAGCGTAATACCTTAAGCATTATGGGACTATCCTAACAGTTCTAGGTGTCATCAAATCAGAGCCTTGTAACTATAACTAAAATTGAAACTAGAGAAAAATATTTACATATTTTTTTTGAAGCATGTATTATATTAAGGAAAACTAGAGCAGTGTTGCACGTGGGTATTTGGTACCCATACAGTCGTTTAGTACAATTTAACTATGAAAAGGTGGAGCTTCCTGGTCTCAAATTGTTGTTGAATGATTTCCCGTTTTGCTTCCATCCGCCGATAGTTTGCTAGGTAGTCTACCGCTTGGTTTCTCTTTTCAAGTTGTGCTAAATAACATATGAAGGAATTTTGCTCATTCTTTGTTTATTTCGGAAATCATTCCTGCCGAAGATTTTATGAAGCGCATGAGATTTTCCGAGTTTGTTTCAACAATAACTTTTGTTCATTATTGTTTCGGATACCATTAGCGTGTTCCAAGTCTCCGCCGTCAAGGCAGTGGTTATTCTTAAATGTTGTGCATGATCCATTAATGTTCTCGCTTTGAATCCCTGCATATGGAACCCGCGCCAACAAAACCAGAGTGACTTTTTGCAGGTCCATCTGTGTTGATTTTGATCCAGTCTCTATCTGGTCTGGGCCAGCCTACTGATATAATTGTTGTTGTTCTGTGATTATTTAATGGGATATTGGTCGGTGGATCTTCAGGAAGATCTGGGGAAGAGGTGTGCTTTGCGCGTTCGAATTTATATTGTTGCTTTAAGGCTTTCATTGAGATCTCGTCATGTGTTGTATTTGTTTGTCGGAATATGACTTCAATTCTGGCAATCCACAATGACCAAATTAAAATTGAAAACAATATGTTGTCATGGAAGATATATGGGAATTTTCTTGTAGCATTTGTGAAATGGTTTTTTGTGGGTTTAGGGTGCTTGGTGAAACATGGTTGATGGTTGGTTGATTGAGTGGTGAAAGAGGAGAGATTTCCAAGATGTGGTAGTAATTGGATAGTGAGTGAGGATGTGCTTGGATTTCAGGGTTCGACATTGCATCGGGGACAAATATAGGAGTTAGTGAGATTGATTAGGTGTAATATGGAGAATATCGAAATTCCTTTTTGATTGATTTCCACACAAAAAAATCTGTATTTTTGATGGACAAGGTACTGTCCACAAGAATATGGTATATTTGGGAGAGAGTTGAGGTTATGTTGGTTGGTATCTTGGGTATGATATGTGTTTGCTGATGAAATGGTATATTTTTTCGAATTTCGAATGCGGCCAAATGATACTGTCTGGGAACTGTCTGAAGGTGGATGGATATTTATGATTCATTAGGTTGCCTGGGGAGGTAGGTTATTTAATATATCTTGTCTCCGTGTATGAGAAATTGGGTCGATGAGATCAGCTCCTGTTTGGAAAGGGTAGCTTCGAACATGATCCAAATTTTCAAACTGTGGTGTCCAATTTGCTTGTAAAGGGGTTGTTAAACCATTTTCGATGCAATGAAACAAGTGTTATTGGAGGGTAGGTATGAGGGAAGCCATTTTCTTCCATTGAGGGTTAGAAGAGGATGGTATGGGATTGTTTTCTTGAAATATTGGGTGTTGCTTGAAGCATTTGTCATTGCAGAGGCTGCCTCAGATCAGGTTGTTCATGCATATTCCAGATTCTTTTCATAAGCAAAGCTTTATTGTGTTCACTGCTTTTCCTGATGCCTCTCCTTTAGATTTTTATTTAGCTAGTTTGTCTCAGCCCAACGGATGCAGTTTTTTAACTAAGGAGTCATGCACCCAGAAAAAAATTCTGGTGATGCAGTCCATCTCTTTGTGCATATGGGTTAGGGGAAGCTGAGCTTGTATAAGGTGATTGGCGGTAAGTGTCGGGGATGATTTGATGAATACTAATCTCCCTACAAGCGTTAGGCATTTTGTCATCCACTCTTTTGCCTTTTTAGGCATATTGTGAATACTAATCTCCCTACAAGCGTTAGGCATATTGTGATTACCCATTAGGAATCCCAAATACTTGGCACCCTTTTGTTGGTTGATTATGGGTCTTGATGAATTTTTTATCCAAAATACAGGTAAATAAAATTTCACTAGATGATATTGTCAAATTAGAATCGGAACAAGCTAACCTCAAGTTTCATCTCGCATCATGTTTGTTTCAAAATATTTAATCCAATTTCTAGTAATTGGTTTATAAAAGCAATTGCATAGTGGATGCAAATGAATTACTAAACAAGTTAGAGTCATGTTAACTTGTATACCCGTATACAAGTTAACAGAGCTGTAATCATCCTTAAATTACATAGGGAGTAGAAACCGGTTACTAAGATAATAATAATTTTGCTTTCTCTGAAATTGAGACCAGTGTTCCACGGTTGCCCCTAGGTTTTGTTCTTGAAAAATAATTAAATAATACTGACGTTTTCATATTGCTCCTATTTCCTTTATTATCTTCATCTTCTCCAATTTTATCTCAGGACATCCTTCATCTCCATTTTTATTGTGATGTTATTGCTGTAAAATGTATTTCATCCTTTCAACTTCTTCCTCACTTCCCTTTTTTTTCTTCCATATGGAGAATGGATAATAAAGTTGTATAATAAAGCTTTTGATGAAACTCACTGAGAATCTTCCCTTCTGCCATTGATGGATTCATGAGAAACTCGGAAACCCACCACAGAATACTTTTTTTCTTTCTATTTTCAGCTAGTCTCGTCGTCCAACAAAATGAATCATGGAAAAAATCTAATACAATTAATTAATTACTGCAATTCAATTCAATGGTTTTCAGTTTTTCTTAATTATCATCACATTGGATCATCACTGTTAAGAAAATTAAAGCACTACTAATTTTAGGGAAGTTTGGGCTAATGAATGATTCTACAGTTTGGGGAAATTTAGGTTAATGAATGATTCTTCAATAACTGTTGTTTTTCTAATCTTTTAAAGATGGGTATGGAGTTCTTTGCCGTGTTTTATTTTTACTCGGTTGGAGTTCATAGCCGTGAATAAAGAGAAGAGGGGAAGATGGAAGGGGTTAAAAAAGAACATAAATCCTGGTCGTACGTTTTCAGTGATCTTATACGTAGGGTCTAAACAAAACAAAACAAAAATGAAAATTCTCTAAGTTCCAAGTGTACTTGTGGAATAAATCTAACATTTATTATAGGGATAATATACAGAAATTTTCTTTCCCAATATAAAAACTTATAGAATCGATATAACAATGGAGTACTAGTTAATGCTTATCCTATATATCGGAGCACGAGTTAACAAGACCCAACAAGTTAAAAGCAGATTGATTGCTTTTCATTTGTTTCATGAAAATAATTTAATTACCTTGACCCAAGGATATAGAAGTGTTTTATGTGTTGCATTTTGAAATGATACCCCATTTATGGATCCACATAAAAAAGTGTACCCTTTGTTTCCTTAAATTAGTTATTTTTTATCAGAATTTTTCTTTTTCATGTGTTATTTTGCTTGTTTTGGTTTCTGTTAAGTTTTTCATTTTTCCGTGTTATTTTGCTTGTTTTGGTTTTTGCTAATTTCTTTTTGAAGCTTTAATGTTTTTAGGTCGTAATTTGATTTGTTTTGTATGCGTAATTTCTAGTGTATATATAAAAATTAGAATCCATCAGTTTTAGTTGACTATGGGTTTTGATGACAAACTTATCATAAAACCCTCATCTTTGTACGGGATGTATTTTGAAATGCACCCTAGTGGGAAAAAAATCTGATTGATATTTGTTTGACATGCAAGTTTACAATCTTTAGAACTTGTAGCATAAAAGTTACAGCCTATGAAAGAAGAAAAGAACCACAGAAAGCAACATCATCGGGGATACTTGACATCTTCAGTTGAGTTTTACTTTTCTGTTCTTTTAGATAATCAATAATAGCTTGTAAGTAGAGTTTCTTCGTTGCACAGAACCTTGGAATGTGGTCGACATGGCAATGTCCTGACTTATTTAAACAAATGTACAAGGTTACATGCAAAAACTTTATATTCATACGTGTGGATAAAAGATATAAATGATGCATCACTTACTTAGAGATGTTACAGCGGAATTAGAATAAATGATGCATCACTTACTTAAAGATGTTAGAGCGGAATAGAAGGTCATTATAGCTTGTGATATATTGTATTTCACATGTGCCACTATATGAGATTCATCCCAACAGCCTCTGTTCTTCTGTCTTCGATTATGTCGTTGCTTTTTTCTTGTTCTCCTTTCACAAATCTAGGCTTCTCTTATTCTAAGTGAAATTGCAGCTAAGAGCTTTCTATCGCTTTCATATTGAATTAGCACCAACTTGATCAAACCTGTTTAAAAAGTACAGTTTTTTTTTCCTTTTTTCTTTTTGTTTCTTTTTTTTGACACATAAAAAGCATAGGTTCTGTTTAGATGAATTTGCACCTTTTTCATTCTGGCTACACTCAGAAGTAACTGATTTGTGTCTATGTTTGACAACCATTTTAAACCATCCATAACACGTTGTTTCATACTTCTTGGTTAGCATTTAGTCTCTGGAAAAAATTAAATGTTCCGACATCCGCCATACATAGCGATTTAGGCTTATTGATGTGACTTAAGGTATTTAGAATATAATTTTTCCAAAACCTTCAACAATACATCGTTTTCTTAGAACTGTTTTTTTTCTCCTCCGCTGCTTCTTGAAATGAAAAGACGTCTGATAAAACACATGAAATCTCATGTCTTTGCTGTTATATGCTTCCACAGTAAGAATAATAATGGACAGATGAGTTACTTAGTACTACACCTTCCTGAGTCTAGCTTAGCCGGCATAAATTGTATCTCGTTGGGAAGATTTTAATGAGATTTACGCAAGAGTATAAACAACAATATCAGATTTAAGTTTTTTACGAAAAAATCGGAGGCGATAGTTCTTTTAGGAAAAAAAAATCGAAAACTAATTACATATTCGTTATGCAGCCACCAAAAGAAGATGCATGACACAATATATGCAGACACCAAAAAATATGCATAACATCATCCCAGGAAGAATCACACCAGCTCTAACATGGAATAAAAATTCACTTCAAATTACTTGATTATGCTTGCTTTTGTTATTGCCCATCATTTGACTGTAAATGGGTAACAGTCCGACGATTAGTAGAACTAGCCCAACCCAACTTCTCAGGTCCCAGGGAAATACAAAGAATGTGAGGCTTTTGACAGACTTTTCATTTCTACTTTGTTTGACAAATGCTATGTGATATGCAGCATCGAGGCACTTGATATTTTCATCTACTTGTCAGTGTTCAAATTTAAAGCGGACAAAAGAACTAAAACTGAAAATCTTTACTTCTGTTTACCAGCATGAAAACTGTGATCGAGCGACATAACAAATCAAAAGAGGAACACCATCAAGTGATGAATCCAACTTCAGAAGTCAAGGTATTCTTTTAACAAAACTTCATCTCAATTATCTTTCTTTCTGAAAGCATTTCCTGCAATTGCGAATAGAATAAGAACAATGACTTTCTCTGAGTTACTGTAGTTGGTTGAGACCTTGTAGTGAAATCATATAACGTCCATCATGCACATAGTTTGACTTAACATACTCAAGAAACATCTTGATTGTATGCAGGGGGGAGATACTCCACTCAAAAGCTATCTCTAGAATCTAGTCCGTAGGATCTAGTCTATGCAGATGCTGACCCTAAAAATAATCTTACCATCCAACAAAGTTGTACTCATATTCTGTATAATTACAGAAACCATGTGACGGTAAATAGACTACGACATTCATGCAAACTTAGGCCATCATAGACCTAATCCCTCGACCACACTCATTCCCAAATCTTTCCCTGTATCCTACCAGGAAATTCACATTCAATTCCAGGAAAAAACTCTTTGGTGTGGCAGCAGAGTTATTCCAGGGTGCACTACACAGTATTTAGAATTTCATATCTAGTTATGATATAGTTGTCCTGGTCGAAAGAAGGCAACATTATACTTGATGTACCCTACAATTCTGCATACAGTTTATTGCTTCTGTTTCTAAGACATTAACTAGTAAATCCCTCTCTTATGTAAGTGCTGCCAACATGTATGAGGAGTTGCATGATGCTGTCTCATTGGACAATATTTATTGGGACATTATACCAGTAACAGCACAGCATTGCATTCAATCTGCTTATGTTGATTAAAAATCACTAAGATTCATGCTTCAAAAAAAAAAATCACACCAACATTCAAAAGCTTCATGCAGATATTTTTTTGATCTTTGTTTCCCTGCTTGTTAGCTGGTTCCAACTAAACATATGCATTCAGATCAGTTCACTAACTTTACTGGGGAATCAAATACTTAACCACATGTCTTCCCACGTTGGTTTAAGTTCTGTTAACATCTTGATGTAGCAAGCTAACCTATCTAGAAACTCTGAAAACAGAAACCGATGTTAAAGAGTTTTGTTGCATTGACTTGGCTAGCTGCCAAGACCAAGTTGCTACCAAATTCTATGAAGATATTCTCTGACTTATATGAATATACCACCTGACAAAGCCATGAATCTAGACAGCTAGGTAGTATGTATGCCTGGAGTCTGCTGACCATCTGGAAAGAAACTATTGAAATCTAGCAATTATAGAAATCCCATATCTAGAGAAGTACTATGGGATTCTACCAACCATCTGTGCTTGGTGAATCGTGAATTGGGAGCATGCAGTACCCTAGTTCATAACTGGATTGAGTTTGTAGTGTTAATAAAATTAGTATCCAGCTAACGGTACCGACAAGCAAGCAAGCAACACTTCATTTAACTATATAGCTGATTGGTAACTTATTACTTACCATCAGCAACATCCAAACACAAATTTCAATTTCAAACCAAGTTATTTAGAGTATTTGGAGGTTTTAAATGAGCAACCACGAGCCCTGGTAATACATTATCATACAACACTAGGGAGTACCAGAAGAAGGATAGTACACATAAGGATGTTTCAAATCTCGTCGCCCTTCACGCTCATGTATTTCCAAACTGCGTCTTGTTGTTACTGCAAAGCTTGCAGACAACTATTTCAGACCAAAATGCACCAAAAACTAGTGCGTGGAACCCAACAAAGGAAGCACTCCATCCAGGAAAAAAATTTCTTACAACTAGCACTGGAATTCTAAATTCATGGTCATGGTCAGGGTGTGAAAGTTGCCTGCAAAAGGTGCTGCAGAAGAGGCATGGGAACTGGCTGCTGACAATCAGTTCAGATTGTCAGGAATACGAGTAGAAGCGATAATCTACATAAAGCAGGACTTACACATGGAACATAGACCAAACAGGAGGAATAGATGTACATGAATCACTGCACCATCTGAATGATTTCTGTATATAGATTATATATCTTCATACCAGTAAGGTTACACGGTATGCTATGACATGGGACATACCAAAGTAATTACAATTGATTATTTGAAGAGGAAACTCACTGGCCAAAGAATTTCAAATCATGGCATTGTTTTTAAGCTACTTAGATCAACAACAAGGAACGACCTAATGCTGCTGAGTCTTTGTGATCCGGCTCCTAAAATTTATTTTGTAGAATTTATTACAAAACCTCTTCTAAGCACATTCTTTAGTTATTATTCGTCTTATATCATGTATTTTGCACTTTATTGTTAACATCTCTTACTTTTACTTCAAAATAGAATTCCTAATCCGGATAGATGCCTACTTTAGTGTCAGGCCGGTTAAATCCACAACTTCCTAACCAAACAGGATTTCTTTTGCTTCAAAAAATAAAACGTAAATGAAAAGGAGGAAAGAAACAAACAATAGTATGCTCTGACTTGTAGTCAGAGCGAATTTGCCATCTATTTCTCCATTGAGTTTGACTAAGTTTGCAGTCTTTGGACAACTGTTTTGATTGTTTAGTGTGTCGGGTAGTAGCATATGAATGCTGCAGAGTGATCAAACTCAATTCTGTTATAAAACAGATCAACCAATGAAAATGGTAGCTCTAGGATTTACAAAGGCTTCCGATCAATGAAATGGTTAATTACATAGTTATAAACTTCGTTCCCTGTGGGCCAGATGTTGTGCAAGAGTGTAGGTTCATATCAACTGAAGAAGTAATTTCCTCATCCCGAGGATACCACATGAAATTCTAGCTCTTGCGAAATACAAGATGTTAAAATGATATGCTAATAGAAAATGTAGGCAGACCATAGGGGGGACTAAGATGTCTTGATCTAGAATTTTCCCTAGTTATGTGACGACATGAGGTCAGAAGAGGAACTGGTTTACTACTACAGATACTGAGCTCTGCACTCTTTTTTTACTGAATTAACAGTTCATCTTATTTAGCAGTGTACTCGAGCATCTTAAAGCAAGAATGTTATAACTGTAAACAAACAAGAGAGGAAACAGGAAACATATTGATATAACTGCTCCTTCACCGCCAAATACTATCATTCGGTGTCTGATTAGTCATGCTGGCAACAACTTTAACCATCTAAGCTGGAACTGATTCTTTGTTTTACTTGCCAGTTCTGGCAAAGGGAAGCAGCAGGCTTGAGGCAACAATTGCAAAATTTGCAAGAGAACCATAGGTAATATCATCTCACCTTACTAAATTATCCAGATTGCTTTACTTTCCAACTTTATCATGCACTAAACAGTATGGAAGCACAACTCTAAGTAAAATGCTTATCCGAATAAACACGGGCTTTACTGCAATCACTACTCAAAAGATCAAATTTTTCCAGTAGTCTTTATCATGCAAATACTGTTACCAAGATACAAAGAGTATTATGACAAGCGTGGTGAGTGCTGGTGAGGATATTGGTGGAATACATCTGCAGAACTAAAATGTTTATGGCTTAAACGAAGATTCAGATGCTTAATCACACCATGGAAAACAAAAGCTTCCTCAACTAAAGCAATCATATTAATACATCTTGACCAAACTCTTTCTATTAGACCATTATTCTTTTTTATAACCACTACATGTCCAAGAGTTCTAAATTATCAATACATGATAACGAAGTACTTAAATGTAGATCTATCATTCACTAGACAAGAAAGAGCGAGTACTTGATTGAGAGAGATAATCAAGCACCAATGAAAGATATCCTTATAGTCTCACAATATCGAAGATATGAATTTGTACTCATTAACGTCCTTCCATTATGTGTCATGTGGTCCAGTACATTGCATACCTTGACAATTATTATAGTGCACCTGATTGTAAGTTTTTTTTCTCTCACATCGCATAAATAAGCAAAAACTTAATCAGATCTAAACAATTGAATGCATCTGAAGTGCTAGATAGGATATCTAACATTTTCCTTCTGACAATTGCAGGCAATTGATGGGAGAAGAGCTTTCCGGCTTGAGTGTCAAAGATTTACAAAATCTGGAAAATCAGTTGGAGATGAGTTTGCGTGGAGTACGGGTGAAGAAGGTTTGAAATGGTGGCCTTATGCAACACATTTATTTTATTTTCATCTGCAAAGTCTTATTGATCTATCCAATAGCTTTAAGTAAACCCATAACAAAAAAAAATTGAGTTTTGCAGGACCAACTCTTGACTGATAAAATAGAAGACTTGAGCCGCAAGGTTTTCTTCAAACACAAGCTAGCTTATATTATTTTAATTTGTAATCAGAAGGTCATTCACTAGTTAATTTATGATTTAATTGCAGGGTAACCTAATCCATCAAGAATATATGGAATTATATAAGAAGGTAAACCTCATTCATCGAGAAAACATGGATTTGCACAAAAAGGTAATGATTAGCCTACTAATGAACTCCATATAGCCTCAATAAACCTAATATACCTAACATTCGGCCGTTCATTACTTCCACCATTACGCCAAATGTATGATTTGCATAGTTGCATACAGTACAACTTAAAAGTAATGTTTAAAGTCTCAGGTTTATGGAAATACCAGTGGAGCCAATCGAACATCACTTCTTCCAAATGCTTTTAGCATTGAAGATGACCTGAATGTACCCGTCCATCTCCAGCTAAGCCAGCCACAACAGGACGACCATGCTTCCTCAGAAAAGGCTACAAAGCTGGGGTATATTCTTCTCGCCTGAACTAGTTAAACTCATGAGTCCATATTTTTTTATTTAAGCACTAACAAGCTATATTCTATTATCATCCATCGCAGCCTTCAATTACCGTAGCAACGGGTCAAGGGACTGTGAAGATATATAACTCGATACCCCATAAATGCATGGTCCTGTTGGTTTCAACATAATGTTTCTCAAATTAGATGTGGCATATGTCCTAGACAAAATGCATTCAGCACAAACATACTTACATTTGGATTTCCGTATCATTGAGACCAACTTTAGAATTCATGTGGCATGTTCAGTGCATCTACTTTATGTAAAGTTACAAAGCAATAAGGAAGCACTGCTGATGTCTAATGTTTTTTGTGTTCAAACATTCTTGAAAGAGAAACCTTACGATCAAGTTGTTCTATGTTGTCTGGGGCGCAAGGTGAAGCCAGGCGCCCCACCCGCAGACGACTCCTTAGGCACGCCTTGCACGTAGATATATTATAGAGATTATTTCTGCATATGTATATGAAACCAATATGAAGATTAATGAAAAGTTACCTGAGGGTCACATTACTCGCGAACAATTTCCTCAGGGTTCCCATGAGCGAGTTCCTATGCGCCTTTATTGCTACAAAATACCAAAAATACAAGTGAGTAAAGAGCAAAAGAAGAAAAAAAATTATTTGAAACATCCCCACACTATAATGTCGACTGATTGAATTGCAGCATGAGAAGAACCAATCATCTAAAAATAAGTCGCAGGGAAAGCTAATTTACCAGCACAAAATCCACTACTCAGTAAAATAATAATAACACTTCAAAGAAAACATGATAATAATTATAAGTTACACTAGTATCTATAAATGTTTACTGGGTAGGTTTAACCATACTTTATAGTCACTTACCATGATCTAACAATATTATACTAAAGAAAGATCAGCAAACATAAGATTTCACTTACCATCATGTAACAATATTATAATAAAGAAAGATCCACAAACATAAGACTGCTGAACAGAAAGAACATAATAAGAGAAGGGATATATTAATATGTTTCTGCATAACCGAATCATTGCTTTCCAGCGGATGTAGAATTTGAGAAACAATAAGAAACTCCTTCAGATGCATAAACTCATATTATTGTTAACAGACATGTTACGATATAATTTCACCTTGGTCATGAACAATTTGATTAAATAGGTTCAGTAGTGTTGTACTATACCAGGCAGCCTTAATAAGTGTATCTACCTATATGATATTAGTATCAAACAGAAATGATGTATGATTGAAATAAGCCTAGTTGATTGTTAAGCTTAAGATTAACTACATATCAAAGAGTGGGAAAGCCAGTATTCAGTAACATCAATAAAAACTGTGGAGTGGTGGTAACTTCAGCAAAATCTCCTCATACATGAATTTAGGGTGTAGGTTTAGGCTAAACATAAGAAGCCTCTTGGTAAGCACATGCAAGTCACACTTCTGAAACTATCCTTTTGTGTCGCTTGGTTGTTGTGGAGGTCATATTAGGTATGGTAGCAGGACAATGCATATGAAATACCCCTTTCTAGAAAAAGAATTTAGACATTCACGAGTTTAATCAGACACTTTTACATTACACTTAAATCCACACAAACAAGCATTAATGCTCTAGGATTATTAAGCAGCACTCGGTCGTCTCTTGATTTTTGAAAATAAGAGAAGAAAAAACAAAACATACAAAGATAAAGAAAAGAAAGTGCACTTTATCCGATATTCAAGGGAGATAATCATCACTAAGCTAACAATAGAAAAAATGAGGAACAGTAAACCCTGCTTCTCTTGGTTTATGTAGAATGAAAAGTCAAGTTTGTTCAAAACGCAGGTTGACAGATAGGATGCATCTAAAAGATCAACTGGCAATAGCAGGAAGTCTCCACCAGGAAAAGGTATTGCACGAAGAGTATAACCAGATACCTGCTAAGCTGACTTTCTTTTGTTCCTTTTTCAGTTTCTACAATGTGCAACTGCAAGCAACGCTCTCTGGATCGGTAAATTTTGAGAAGATAACTACAGATTATCTCTCGCAAACAACGTCCGCTAGCTCGGTAAGCCTGAAAAGATAACTCCAGATTAATTTCATTAATGCACGAAGTCCTTCAACTTGATATCTGAAACTGTATCAACCACATGCCACAGCAAAGAACAGGATAAATATCTGAGATGCCTAATTTACTTCAAAAGTCTTAGTATATGTATAACACTATACCAAACTGTGAACTAATTCCCTAAAAAACAGGTTCTAACACAGGATCTACTTTATAATAAGTATAAAGAAGCTTTACGTACGGCTAGAGTGGTGTAGGAAATTAAAAAAAACTTGAAACAAGAAAAGCATACAAGTTACAAGGACCCATCACAACTTCCTAGTCAGTTGCCTTGAAAATGACAGAAAGTCCAACAAATCAAGAATATTTAAGAAATACCACATACAGTACACACCTGCTGAAAACAGCGACAGAGATGAGTTCCAAGAATGAAAAATTCCACTGTCAAGCTGGAAAAAATTGCTTTGGGTACTACAAACCAAATTAAAATGAAATAATTAGTTACACACTGATTTTCAATAGGTTTTAGAATGTTTTGGTCATCTCATTCTACAGTTACACCGGAAAAGAAGTTCTCAGTCCTGCAATAATCTAACGAAAATAAAAGGCTCCTCTCAAATATCTGAAACCATGTAAGGACATACAGAACATGACAAGCACAATAGCCCACCAAAGGTACTTGACAAATTAAACGTACTCCAGATTGTTACGTTTCGCCATAAGTTAATGCAATGGTAGAGGTGGACATCAAATAGTGAAATCATAAGTATTCACGTGGAGGAACAGTTCTTCAGTTGATAAAAGATAATTTCTATAGTAGAATTTTCTTGATTTATTCTATGTAAAAAAAAAGGTATAACAGATCTCAAAGCAAGGCGGTGAAAAATTACTGGTTCACGGGGATTTCTTGCTTTCCTTCTATACAATGAGAATGACTGGTACAAGGAGCACAGCACCTCTAGTCGCCAAGTACTGTAGATGAAATTGAAGACAAGTCGTCAAGCACAATAGTGTCCAATAACCTAAATTGGATGATAGCAGCAAATGAGAGATAATGTGATCTAATGGGCACCTCGTTATGCAATCCTTATGTTTTATTCCAGCTTAAAGTACCTGCTTCATGATCTAGGATTTTCGCTCCCTTCTAATTGCTACTTGATTTAGTACCTATCCACGTTATAATTCATTCATATTCTGTTTGACTCCAACTGGTACCACAATTAAGACCACATGCCAAACTAGTGGCTCAATCCCAAACATAGAATGTGAGGCCACTAGAACCCACACTTCACGGTTAGGATCTCCAATGGTTTTCTATCTGAGGCTATTATAATACATTTTCATTTGGTTTACCCGTTTTTTAAGCCTTGTAGAGTATTCACACTAGGAGGGAAGAGTTCCCTGGAATTAGGGAAGCTCATCCAGTATGGAACGGCTACTTTTTTTTACGAAATTACATTTATCACACAAGCCACTTGTCATATAAATACACTTCCAGCATTATCGTGTCCCATGTGATAACTTCACATGTTTACTAGAAAGTAGCTCACCCAAAATATCCTGAAATCTTAATGTGGTGGTGCAAATCTATCCGGTAAGGAGGACATGCGGCATTCTCCCAACAAAAGCTGAAAGAAGCCATGAACATTTCCATGAACATCATGGAACTTGGACTACCTGGACTTTCGAAGACTCATGGAAATTTTCCGACCCATGGTGGATGCCCTAAGGGGAAGCCTGAATCCTACCAGAATCTTCCTTGGGTTTTGGACGGTTATGGTTTATGATTTATATCTTCAGAATCAATAATACTAATCTAGAAAGAGTGTCTTTCTGGTTTTCTTGACCTTGGATGCCTTGGGAGGTTTTAGCAAGTCAATAACCATTGACTGGTGTTACCTCCCATAAAAAAATGGGGCCAGTAGAGAAGCCTTAAAACTAGGGACCAAAACAAAACGTAAACGCAGCCATGAGCGAATTCAACAGGCTATCAAGCATCCATCCCACTTTGATTAGGTCCTCATAACAATAAAAAAAAAATCCATACAAGACCTCTAATTCACCGATTTTGGTGAACTTTCTTGATATGTGGAGTGTGCATGACACAAAATAAACATAAAGCACTCTGGGGAAAATGTGATTGGAGGTTGCGACATCCATATAGGCTATACCCTCTGATTCAACAATGAAACCACCGGATAAAGTAATAAGATCAATTGTTGTGATTGGGTTTGTTCTAATGCACGGTTTCAAATAAACTGATAAGGTTACGAATGTAATCAGGGACAAATGGAACTCCCATCTAGCAGATTATGAGTCCAAAATCTCATACCATTGGCATAAACCCGTAAGCCCCTCTCTCCAAGTCGTAGACCATAACATGTAGTACTGCAATTAAACGCTCATAAGGATACTTAGGAAGACTATGTTGTTGATTTTGACTACAGGTTCAGGAGTGTGTACCATGAAAACCTACAATATAATGACTACAAGACAAACATGGTGATAAAGAAATTCTGCACCGACATTGGCCAAATGAGTCAATATAATGACTACAATATAATGACCTCCTAGAAATATTATTCATAGAAACTAACCAAGAACACTTTTGTCTTGAAGAATGAGTCAACTCCCATTTTATTGTCTCCACGATCCTAACCACAACATCTACCAAATGCCATCCTAGTTTCGGCCTCAGTTCAACAATTCGGGTTTTGTTTTTAACAAAAGTCCAAACCCAAGTATCCCAAAAGACCTGGCAACATGACTGCAAGAGTAACCTTAAGAACCTAACGATAATGCTGTCTTTAACGTCCACTACATGCCTCAGATACCATATTGTCACAACCTCGGCTATGATGTCCACCATTATCACATCCGTTTAAGTCATTGTTCACAGGATGAGTTTTTGTTTTATATAAGACCTCAAGCTACCTATAACTGAACGGCGTTGGAGGCTTGTATATAAATTATGAAATCTATGGCTTATTCCAAGATATATAACTCTGATACCACTATTACTATGTAGGCATTTGAAGTTCAAACTATTCATAGTACATGAATGTGTACCATCTATCTTGCTTAAGATAATCTCAGTGTGACATCCTAACCAATGTACAACAACTACCTGCTTATTTCGATTTTTAGAACCTTTCAAGTTGTAACTGCATAGAACCAATTGAATGTTTCACACACACCAAGCATTTCCTTATGAAAATCATAACTAAAGATAATGGGCGGATCAGCAACTTGAATGACAAGTCCTACTTTCGGTCATGAACCTCAATCATCTTAAGATTGTATGCCCTTTGCATCATCTAGTAACAGCATTAACAAATTAATAATTTTGTGAAGCTCTAAGTATCAAGCAATACAATCAAAAAAGGGAAATTTCACTTTTAAAGTATTAGTGACTACTCATATTCACAGTTAAATGATACTATCCCACATATGACTAACACTATGCCTGAACTTCAAGTTTGATCGCCTTAACTTCGATCAGGCTCGCTGTAAGTAGCAGCAATATGAACTTTTACCTATCATCATTAGTGAGTTTTTCCTGCTTACCATAATAGTCTACCCTAATCCCCACAGGAAATGTGTACACTTAAAATGATGATCAAAATAAGATTGGTTTAACTAAGTAAGATTAAGGTTTTAAAAGTAGCTAGATAATTGAGTCTAGGTATTGTCATTAAAGACTTGCACACGCGAAACAAAAAACAAAAAAATCGTAAATGGATGAGTTTGCGTTACCTGTTTGGAGTAGAATCCCTCAGAAAATGATGAATCTGACATCAATTAAGTCATCATCGCCTAAAGAACATCCGTGACGATTAATTAAACCCTAAAAACCAGCAAAACTATATGTCCTCTACTTCATAGATAAACTTGTTTCGTCACCACTGGAAGGAAAAAAAAAGCAATGTACAGGTATGAATGATAAAGAAAAACTGAAAATGAACGAGCAACTTACAGTAAATGGAGATCAATACCTCAGTCTGAGTTGAGAATTGTAATTCAGATTCCAAATGCGTTAAACCTTTTGATTAGAAAAAGGAAGATAACAACAAATCTAGGGCATAATCAGAGCAAAAAAAAAAATTATAATAAGGAGGAGAGAAACGAGAATCAAAATCCAAAATGGATACGAACAGTAGAAAGAGAGAAAATGGGAGAAGATATTTTCTGAAAGTTTGGGAATTTTATATTACAGGGTTATATTATTTCACTGTGTTTCCACCAATCCCTGTTAGTGATGTTACCCAATAGAAAACTACTACGTGTTGTTTTATATATGTGATTAGGTTAGGTGGAAGGTGGTGATTAGTTGAAGATTAGTATAATCCCAGCGCGATTAAGCTTAGCTTAATAATCTATAACCAAGACGTGAGTCACCCATATATTCTCATGACCGAATCTCATTTTTAGTCCTTCTAGGTACATTTTCCTCTTCTTGGGGAACAGCTCAAGAGAAGGAAAATCTAGTGTGTGACTAGCTGCGGCTTGAGATCAGCTCAAGTGAGCTTTTTTTCCAGTTTTTCCGAATTTTGGTAATATGTCTTGCGGTGTTGGTGGGAAACCACTCTGTCACTCTAGTTGAAAGTTTATGGGGCTATTTTTGTTATTTTAGAACAAAAAATAATTTTCATCGTCAGCTTTTGTGTTATGTGAGTTTATATAATTGCATCCGATGATTATGTAGTTTGATTCAAAAAAATTTACTGATAAGAGTATGGGTCAATCCAAAAGTTTGATAGATAGAAAAATTAAGGTTTAGAAAAGATAGAATACAAACAACCAAAACTGAAAAGTGATATTGGGCGTAGAGATTGTTTCTTGCATTACTAATCAATTTCGCAACATTACTAATAGTATAAGCCCGTAATATGCTTTGTCGGGCTTCTCCGCTAATTGAAAAAGTATAGTGCCTAATTTCACGGCGGTCAATTTATTTATTGAATATAATTATTTTTCTAATGTATAGATAATATGGTTAGACGTATAGAATCCAAGTGCATGCTTCTTTTCAGCAGATCACGGGATAGTTGATACGGATCATGTATTAGCTCTTGTTTAGGAGATGGAGACAGAGAGAACACACATATTACTATCCAAATGTCAATACTCGATTTTATTTTTATTTTATTTTTTGATCCAGTTTAAAATAAATACAGTAATGTAGTTTGATCTCAATCACTCTACTTCATCTCAACTGTGACAACAAGGCGATACTAGTGTCCCACCAAATCACTTAGAGAACCACATAAAGTTGCAAATTAATTAAAAAAATAAATGATATGACTCCGAGATATATATGGTGACCGCTATCATATTATTTTTAACACCTGAGCCAGACGTCCTTTTATGAATAAACCATTTAGGTGGGGACCCAACTCCTACAACCAAAAGGTTTGTTTACATCCACTTAGATTGGTTCGTGTTATCCTGACTTTACAAGTTTCTAGACTTTGGAGTTTATCATGCAAAAAGTTAAAAAATTCCTAACGAAAGTGAATACTTACAAAAATCAATATGCTTAACCACTCACCCACACTTAAACCTTACATTGTCTCCAATGTAAATTTAGTCATTCAAAGTAGACTTCACGGCGGAAAACTCCTAATATATATGCAAACTAAGAAAACTACAAATAAAAATAAAAAGATAGAAATACAAACCAAATAGGTTGCCTTCCATTCAACGTTTAGTTTGACGTCCTCAGAACTGACCTTCTTGTTATCGTCCATATGCCAACAATCTGAAAATTTGGTAGTCCACCCAGACAACAATCCGCAATACTAGTAACAACTTCACACAACGATTAACACAAGATATAGATAATGAAATTGTTATTTTATGGAAGTTCCCCCACACTTAGTCCTTTATACACACGAAGTGGATAGAGAACATAAAATAAGGGAACTTTTATAGGTTCCTCCCGACGAATATGCAGAATGCTAACATCAAACATATTTGGTGGTGGATAATTAGAAGTAAAAAAATTCTTAAGAATTTTAGAAGCACATATATCCCTACCTAAGTTAGGTGGTTCCTTAGTTGGATTGAAAACTCTTTGGGGAACTATTTCGACTAGGGGAGACGGATCAAAAAATATAGAAATATGCAAAGGATTATACAAACTTTTCACAGTCTCTTGTATTACGGGATCCTCATGATTATTTACCTCATTTGTATTGTGGTCCTCTACCCAAGTCTTTAGACATTTTTCGTCAGTTTCTGCTTCAAATAAAACCTTAACATCATTATAATCCTTGAATATCTCAATTCGTTATTTCACGGAATCAATCAAGTTGGTTTCATTCTCAAATAAAGGTCGCTCATATTTCTCGTCGTCATCAGACCAAAAGTTAGGTTCATATGTAACAACAATCTCTAATGTGTATTCCCGTAGAGATATTATAATCCACATATTCTTCAGAATCATTTTCTAAAAAGTGTAGTTCACTGGTGCACATCCTAATATATTCGTTTGAGTATGTTACACCATTTATAACAATAGATATGTCATGCTCAATCTCCTCCTTTCGAATAGGCGAATGATCATTATTATGATCCGGAGTTGGAATAACTGTATTATTGCAAGGACTTTTGAAAGATTGATCATCTTCAGACTTTCTATCTTATATTCATTGTTAACCGTGGGAACGTCATATTTTTTTTGTCTTTGAGACCAAACTTCTTCCTCGGTCATTTCCTCATTAAGTTGACCAATGCGATTTTTCAGGATATCCATAATTCATTGAAATTCTTAGAGTGTATCTTCAGTATTTTTGTTGTGCTCGTCCATCTTTATATGGGACTCTTTCATCAATTTATTTTCTTGATCCAAATTATCCATAAATTGGTGCATTACATCTTCAAGACTAGAAGAATTATTAGAAGCATAACTATCCCCCATCCTTGTATTTTTTCACTTACATACCCACCGTTCCATAAGGAGGTTGATATGTATGAGAATAACCGTTAGGTTCCATAGGATGTTGATCATAGCCAAAATATTGGTTTTGATTATACCCTTGGTATTTGTTGGTAGTTGTTATCAATAGAGTTTATATCGTGTCTCGTAGTGTCTCGTCTTGGTCCGAGTCCGAGATTACTCGGTCAAATATCGAACACCTATTTCGGAAATTTCTTGGAAATATACTTGTATTCGTGGTTTACTTTGCATCAGAATAGATAGAATAAATATCTTTAATTGTGTGTTATCTCTTGAACTATTTGATGAAATAAATAGAATGGCATGAATTGTTGAGATTGAAATACGGCTTTATTATTAACAGAGCAAGTCAAATATGGACTTCCTCTAACAAGATAAAAATGTAACCAGGAGGAAGATCTAAAGTAACACTAAGATCACCGAAATCATACATGATCATTATAACTAGTGTTATTCTCAACAGATGATATTGTAAGATCAGGAACAAATACACACCGAGGAATTTCCATAACCGAAAATATTCTCAAGATATACAATAAAGCACCTAAATACGGTTTTGTCTAATTCCAACTTGTTGATGGTGGATTTTTGACGAAGGTCATATTCGTAAAAACACATCGGAAATCATGGATCTTTGATCAGTATCGTAATCATAAGAAATTTGTATCTTCACAGGGGGTGAATCGCAGTTCTGTAATATCATGGCGGTAATCACGTCTAATAGTAATATTATGGTTTCCGAGGCATAACTTTTAATATTCCATGCATTTCATTATTAAAAGTTGAAAGATTCGACACATTTTATTTGAATTCGGAATTCATTCCAGGTGTCTGAATTAACCCAGAATAATATATGATGATGATCACGTCATATCTGAATGCTCCTAGACATATTGTATGCTAGTATAGAGCAATGAATTAATTAAATTTAGTCGCAGTATTCGTTGGATTGAATTCCTAAACATTATGCACTAATTAAACCCTAAATGTTCACCTACTCAGGATCCATGGCTTTTCTCGGTCGAATTCCATGAAAAGTAATGGATATTTACCTTTCGGACATTTGGGGCACCCCGAGGAAGCCCCAAGCAACATGCACTGGTGTATTTAGTAATAATGCTGAAATGAGCATCCATGGAAGAACTAGGAATGGAAACCTGATCAAAGAAGGAAAAGTAAGAGAGATAAATAATACTAATAAAATAAAGAAAACCGTGTGAGTGGGACCATCGTCCGACAGGCTAGGCATGTCGCCAGTTTGGTCGGTCCCTTCCCCCTTTCACTAATATTTTATTACTAAAACTCTTATTTTATTATTGTTTTAGTGTTTCCTCTTTCAAGGATTCCTCTTTCAATCAAAACTTATGAAACTTCCATATGTTCCCATGAACCACGTGGTTAGCCCGCAACCATGACTTGTCCTCTTACCACCATGAAAAATATTAAAATAATATTATTTTAATACATTTAACAGTGGTCCTTCTAGCAATATTAAGAGTTTCAGTCAAACTTAAATTCTTCATACAAGGATGAAATAATGTCAGTGGCGGAACTGGACATTAGGTATGGGGAGGGCTTGATCCTTTTTTTGGGATGGCTTAAGAGTAAAATTGTCACAGATAATATGATCCAACTCCAAATAGGCTATAAAATACCTAGACAAATTGGGGCATATCAAATTTTCCTTCCCATACCACCAAATTACTATAGGCACCCAAACTTCTAAAAAATACTAATTTACCCCCATATTAATCCCTAAAACAATCTCATATAAATACGAATCCTTACCATTTTCAGTAAATCCAAAAGCAAAAAATCCTAAACCTAAAAAAACTTTCTATTTTCATCATAAACTTTCCAAATTCTCAAAACCCTAATAAATAAATAAATCATCCTCTTCTCCGACGATCTTCGATCCAACCAAGAAAAAGGTAAATCTCCATCAACCCATTCTATGATTTTCCTTTCTTCATTGATTTACATGTTTAAAAATCTCTGATTAACCCAGAATCGGTTTATGTGATGATTAACATCAACCAATTCTGTGTTTTGCTTCCGCCATGAAGGGCATGCACAGTAATCGGGGTATATGATGATTAACATTGACCGATTTTAGGGTTAGAAACGAAACCATCACCAGAATCGGTTTATAAGTGCTTTAGAATAATCCGATTCTGGGTAATTTTTTATTTTAATTATGTGATCCCGTAATCGGGTTTTTATGTGCCTGATAATTTACCGATTATGTTAGACTCTTCAAATTCCTCTTCATAATCGGATTTTATATATGTACCACATAAACCGATTGCAAATATTTGACACTCCTGTATGTTATTGAAGTCAGAATCGGATTACATGTGTTTAATTATGTACTGATTCTTAACTAGTTTTTTTTTAGTTTTGATTTTGTTTTATATAGATATGGACTTCTCACACCTAGCGTTTTAATCTTGGGAGCTCACATTGGAGGACATTCTTAGGAAACCACAACGAGTGCTAGAAAGAAGCCTCTACAAGTTTGCTTATGGGCGTGAGACCAATCTTGAACAATCCCTCGCATTGATTGACAAGCTTGCACTGGAGGAGATTTATGAGGTCATCATGTTCGCTAGGATAAGGAGAAACATCATTAGAGCTGAGAGGGAGGTCCATGCAGAAATGAAAGGTATGTGGGAACAAATGGCTCAAGTACAAGCTGCTGCTCCTGATGGTGGTGATGCTGGTGCTGGCGTTCCTGCTGATGGTGGTGTTGCAAATGCTCTTGGTGGTGGTGCTGCTGCTGATGTTGATGCTCCTGCTCTTTAAGTTTTTAAGTTTTAGATATTAAAAGTTGAAGATTATCAGACTTGTGGCTGCTTTAAGTTCTTAACACTATTTTAAAGTTTTTATTTTGGATGATCTTTGTATCGAACTTAATGCACTTGAAGTTTTAATTATAATTATATGTTGTTGCTCAATAATTCTTGCCTGACATGCCCACAATCGGTCTACTCGATATGCCAACATAAACCGATTCTCCAAGCTATTTTCCGCGTATGTTTTTCAAGCTAGAATCGGATCACATATGCATATATATAAACCGATTGTGCAAGCCATTCTTCCTGGATGTTTTTTAGTCGGTTTACATTGGTCGCAAGAAAGACCGATTCCTTGTGGCATATAAACACAATCGGATTTTACAATCCTTCTAAAAGACCAATTATTTCAAAAAAAATCACGTTTTCCAAAAAAAATAGTCGCTCGGGACTTTCTCTATAAATAGAGACCTCACCCTTGGACCCCATTTGCCCCAAAATTGATCATTTTATTCCCCCCACTTCATATACTCCACAACTACTCATTTCATACATATATATAGAAGAAATGGCATCATTCGACTCCGCGGAAGATTTAGCAATCACGAAAGCATGGTATGCGGAAAATCGACTTAGACGTCAATCCTCCGAAAGGGAGGATTCAACAACCTTTTGGGATAAAGTACACAACAAATTTAGCCAAGAATTTGGAAATCCTAATGCAAGAAGTATTCAACAACTCCATGATAGGCACCTAGTCATCGAAAATGCGATACTTGCTTTTTTAGCTCTCCATCCTCGGATTTTTAACACTCGCCCCTTCACCTTGTCCATTGCACAATTTGTAAGTAATTTTGTGGTTTTTTTTTGTGTTATCTTCCAACGAAACACCACTAACAAATGTAAGCTTTTTTTGTGTTTTTGTAAGTAATGTAGCACGAAGTCGCGAAAGCGCGCTACTTGGAGGAAAAGGGAGAAGCATTCGCATTCGATGCAAGCTATCACTTCTTGGCATAAAGAATCCCGGAGGATAACCCGAACTACTTGGATGATGTATCGTCTTCGTCGGAGGAAGATTGATGGCTTTAGAAGTTTTTGTATAGGTTTTTTGGGTAGACCTCTATGTAAACCCTCACGAGACTATAACTCGTCCACTAGGGTCGCCTATGGGTTTAAAGGCTTGATGAATGTGTTAAATGCATCCTACAATAATAATGCAACGAATGAAAATTGGTAATGAAAGAAAACAATCGGTTTATATATGTCATAAGTAAAATCCGATTTCGGAAATCGGATTATAAACATGTAAAGGTTAACTGATTATATATGTCCTCTGTTAATTTGAAAACACCAATCCAGAATCGGTTCACAAGTGGATGAACGTAAACCGATTCTGAGTACTGTTTATGAAAGAAAAATCAAAATGTTATTGTTTTGATGAACTCTCTAACATTAGTTAATCTCACATCCAAAACAAAATTAATCCCTAATACGATTAATTGGTGCTAATTAATCAGGGGTAAAATAGGTAGTTTGGTAATTATTTTGATAAGGGGTGGTGTAAAGTCATTTCTAGTGACCTTTTTTTGTCATCTATCTATAGGCCCCAATTAAGTGGTATAGGCCCCAATTTAGACAGGATAAAATAAATGGTTTTTTGGCTTGTTGGGGATGGATTAAGCTAGCCCTAGTCATCATGGAGTTCCGCCCTTATAATGCTCGATGGACCATCAGAAAATACCAAAATCCTAAGGATTGGTCCGCGAACAACATGGAAACACAAGCACGCCACCATAACCGGTCATGGCCGGCCGTTTGGCTTGCAGAAGTCGGTCCCACCTCTCTTGATGATTTTTGACCTAACTAATCATCCAGAGTTCATATTTGGTTCAAACTCTTTCCTGCAACTGGGAATGATGATCCTCTCACCATCAGATGGTCCCATGACCACCAAGGGCCGGTTTTACACCTCTTGGTCGGTCCCTCCTCTCTCGATGACTAGGTTCTACTACCTATTGCTCAGTCAAGCACAATTTAATAATGATTACACAATAATTAATCATCCTTTTATCAATTTCTCTGCAAAGGAGTTTAGAAAATGCTCAGACTTGCATCCAGAAAACTACATGGTCAGTTCATCACTCACAAAGGTGACTCTCTTTCATCCATTGGCTGATTCTCGGTCGACCATATTAATGATCACAATTAGGGTTTTGAACTAAATGCTCTGTCTAGCATAATTCTGAACATGTTCAAACACCAATATTCTAATATTGATCAAACAATCAATATTTCAATTAATTAATTAAATAATATTTCGTTAAGATTTTATTTGGTCCTGCTACCAATTATTCATGATCTAGCAGTATTTTCTTTGACTAGCAACACTTTCTCTAATCATCAATGCTCCATCTGGCAATACCCTTATTGCTTCAGCTAGCAATGGGTCACGGCCAGCAGGGTTCAAAATCGCCAATATTGATTCAACTATCAATATTTAATTGCTCAGCGCAATATTCCTCATATTGATTCGGCTATCAATATTCGAGTTGCAGTATTTCTCATGTAGATCTAGCTATCAATATTTGAGAATTTAATACTGATTCAGCTATCAGTATTTATGGGTTCAAAAACCAACGTTTGATTCATCTATCAACCATTACTTTAATATTATAATCTCCCATCGTCATTCGACTGACTCATGACACTTTAATATTATAACCTCTCACCGTATCCAAAATTCACATTAACTTAGCTTGAAAAGCGTTGTTAATAACATTTGATATCCTTGCAATACCGTGCAACAATAGCAAATAAATTCATAATCAATATTATGTTCATTTCCTGGTGAGAGTTGATATTCGCATTGGTTTTGACTAGGTTTCAAAATATTTCGTTTTTGGGTTCGTATAGAATTCCATCTCATAAGTTCCAAACTTATATGAGTCACATGTTTATTGTCATACAAAATAATTCTCAATATCTTGTTTCCCTAAAATTTATTCTAAGATTGAACAATAAATTAATTTAATTTAGAATGCCATTATTTGATCATTACAATTACTACAAATAGTTCATCAAAATACCTCATTGCTTTTAAAGCTCAATTGGTTATAAACCATTTTCCATTCTTTGCGCACCAACAAAGAAATCAGCAACCTCATTGCTCCTCACATCGATTAATCTCCCGCAATTTTTATTTCATTGGAAAATAAAAACTTGCTCAAATAAGTGAACTTTCACCTGTCACAATCATGTACATGTGAGCATTTGAAACCAAAAAATAAGTAAGGTATGCACTCGCATAATTACTTAAAAATCAAATAAAACATATCACTTCAAGTTTCTCTTAAATTTCAAACAAAGATTCAAAGTTATATAGTCATAAAATCGTACATATATTCATAACTTTCTACTAAGCATATTATCAAACACATACGGTGCATTAGTTTGATTTCTAACAATGATCTTCTTTTACATTACAAAAACTAGACTATGAAGTACTAGAATCAAAACATGATTTTTTAATGTAATTTCTTATATCTCCAATCTCTAATCTCAAGTGTCAAATCCCTTATTTTGGATAGACATACACAACGATTTTAAAATCACCACATTTCTCAAACCAAAAATATAAATGAGAAATTTCAAAATGGATTTTGAAAATAAAATCCCGATCTAAAAGTTTCATTCCCACAAATTCAAAATAGTTATACAAAGATTGGGACATACGAATTCAATTAGGGATAAATTTCTGTCCATCAAAAATTTCAGCAACGTTATGCGGTTTTATAAAATATCTTAAAAATACTTTTTGGCATCCAAATATTCTAAAATTTAACGTGCATTATCCTCATGATGTCTAGTATATCTAGTAAAAATTTCTAGACCCAATTCATTTTCTTCTAGGAGATAAAAATAAAACTCTACAACATCTTAAAAACATTTGTTTATTTTTTTTTATCTATGCTAAATATTAATGACGAAAAATATTTAACCATGAAATTCCTGGTCCATTAACTTCAGTCATAAATTTACTTTAGGTACCAACTAACCTAATTCCAAGCATCATGCTAAATCGTTAAAGAAAAATTATACCATTCATATAATTCTATAAAACAAATTAAACAATGATACTTATCGTGTTTGAGCAATTATTTTTCATTTGATATCCATGGCAAAATAAAACGTCTTAAAATTGTTGGAATCGCTGCTGATTTATGCCTGCACAACAAATAAAATCAAACAAGAAACAAATAACGTTATGGCTGAGTCGCGGACTAGGTCGCTTCCTTTAAGACGTTTCGCGGCTCTACCCAAGATTGTGCAAACAATTCTTCAATGGCGCGTCGTCCCCAGGATAAAACAGCCGAGATCAATCTCTTACACAATCACTCTTGCACGGTGAGAGGATGTGAAACTTTTACACTTCATTCTTGCTCAGAAACTCTTTAGAAAAACCAAGGATGATCACACACTTGTTTTTCTTTCTCACAATAATTCATTTTGCTTTTAAATTCGATAAACATATAAGAAAAAAGGCTTCAATAACTCCTTTAAATCTTTTCATTTCTATTTTCATTTTTATTTTTTAACTCAAGAGACATAATAAAAACTCACTCTTAAAAGATAAAACTCTCTTTTTTCTTCCAACCAAATTCTGATTTTGTACTCAAAACGTTTTTTTAATGCCATTCAATGAGAAGTTATTATGGTGTATTAAATACTATTAATAAAGCAAAATATGAAACGGTCAAAATCAATTATAAGCAAAATTAGTTTGCATTTAAGAAACTTAAATGCTATTAAAAACTTTCTTTGAATTTATTGGGAAATAAATTTATGTTTTAAATATATATTCCCAACAATCCCCACTTATATTTTTAAAACATTGAGCAAGAACGTATAGAGTTGTGCATAAGCAAAGATGTCTGCGACTTGAACCTTTACATAGTGTTAATAGGCTCCCTAAAAATCCGACCATAGAGTGAACATAAGTCTTGAACTCTATGAGATAATAAGATTGCTTAACGCACACGATTAAACTAGTGTAAAGTCTAAAACCAGCGCATTATGGCCCTACGCTTGTATCCCAGTTTAATGAATGATCTAGAGAACTGCCCACATTCTCATAGAAAGCGGCCACACTTTCACATTCACATAGGTAAGTTTATCAAAAGTACTCCTGAAAGTACCCCACTCTAAATAGAGATATAAACATTATTAAGAGTTTAAAATTAAACTCAACCTTTACTCGTTTCAGGATATCATGTCGTGGGATGAATTCTTCAAAGCATGATTCTCGCATCTCTATATCATTTATGACTTCGTCTAGTCCTTTTGAACCTATTTCTAGGTTGGGTATCCATCATAGATGACTCAACCTCAATGGGCATCAACCTCATCCCTAAGATGTATTCACATATTCTTATCAATCCTTTCGTCAAAGGACTAATGAAAGCTCTTTCCAGACACTATATAATCCATTCTCATAACAACAACTCTTGTAGTTGTCATAACGTTCTCAATTCTTGAAATAGCCGCGGTACTATCACATTGGATTAATATGTCTTTTCCTCTATCCACTATAGAGGATCGAATCACCCCATCCCTTAAAGGATTCAACTGAAAGGATGTCCAATCAGCTTCGCAACATCCTTAAAGGATTGCCGTAACCATTTAGATAGTGTATTTATAGGTGTCAGATGTGTTAGAAACACCTCATAACCTTCTCAAAATTTTACCAATTTTCCATACTAAGATTGGTAAATCTGAATATAAAACCCCCACTAAGGAAGTAATATACCCCCACTACAAAAAATACTTATATATAGTCAATCACGTAGCAAAGAAACATACTGAGCTACCATATTCATGTCTAGTGCAATCACACACAATCTCAAAAGCATTAGCACTAAACCAAATGAGTGAAAACTAGTTTACAGTCAGACTATATAAATTTCTCTCTCTTTTGAAAATCTATTTTCATTGAAATAAAACAGATCCAAATAAAAATTTATTATTAACATCGTGCACCATCTTCATTCAAGTCTTTCATGTCAAATAGTAAACTAAGCATGTTCTTAATTTTATTTTCATCCTATAAGTTAGAATAAAAATTCAACACATCACATATGCATACAAAACAAAGAGTATTGTGCATTTCACTTTCATCAATTCTGAAATCATCCGAATGAATCAAGTAAAAAATTTATTTCTTTTAAATTGTTTTAAAGTTGTTTTCAGAATTTAAATGATAAATTATATAACTTATATGCTTTCTTTTATGGTAGAAACTACATAGTTTTCCATGCTTGGTTTACATATATTCTCATCTTTGACTTACACAAAAGTATATATTTCTACTTATGACTATAACAAATCATACATCGTAGAAACAACATCAACAAAACAAGCATGTGAGTTAATTTAGCGACATGAATACAAGTGTCAATGATTTTCTGTTTGCATATCTAAAAACAATATGCTCACGAATTTCTTTCTCCAAAGATTAAATTTTTAAGAACGAAGTTACTTTCTATGAGAAGTTATCTTCAAAATTATAACCAACAAAATATTGATGAATACAATTTAATCTCACTATATATGCTTTTCTGGGTTCATTCTTAGTGAATTACTTGTCACCTTCATTTTTCTAGTTCCTCTAATTCAAATAAAATATGTTAAAACATAGGATATGGAACCCCCACTATTTTTTTGACTCAAACAAGAATTTCAAAACAATATCAGAAGACTCCAAAAATTGTGAAAAAACTAATGAACCAATGATTTAAACCCAACGTTTTGCACAATATAGTGAATAAAAATTCAAACAATTTTTGTGAAAACAACATTGCCTGATTCACTACTTAAAAGATCATATTTGATATCAAGACAAGTTACTCGAAGCATCTTTACAAAATTCTCAAATATTTTATTTCATCCAATATCATTGCAAGTTGCGTAAGATTTCAAAGTGTACATGCTTTTATGAGTTAGGTAACATTACATACATGTTACTCAAAGAATTCACCAAGTCTATCAGAAAATATAACATGCTCATATTCATTACTAACTCATTGATTTCTTAAAAAGCATGACAAAATCTCATATTTCAAATATTGAAAATTCAATTTATGTTATGATAAAATTGCACTATTATGCTCAACATTTTATCTACAACATATCATTTGTAGTATTGCAATGATCAAATTCAACAAATTTATAATCTCAATCTAGGAGGAAACAAGATTGTTTCTCATTTCGGAAGTATGAACATTTTAATAAAATTGTTCTACCCGAAGTAAACTTTGAAACCACACAAATACCGAAAATCCTAGTGATGTGAGTATATCTCAACACCACTTTCTTTCAAACAATTTGGTTCAAATTTTGAACCGTAACCTATCAAAACAAACATGGTGTAAAACACCAATATATACCAACCTCTCAGCGTATCCACAATTCACATTAACTTAGCTTGAAAAGCGTTGTTAATAACATTTGATATCCTTGTATTACCGTGCAACAATAGCAAATAAATTCATAATCAATATTATGTTCATTTCTTGGTGAGAGTTGATATTCGCATTGGTTTTGACTAGGTTTCAAAATATTTCGTTTTTGGGTTCGTATAGAATTTCATCTCATAAGTTCCAAATTTATATGAGTCACATGTTTATTGTCATACACAATAATTCTCAATATCTTGTTTCCCTAAAATTTATTCTAAGATTTAAAAATAAATTAATTTAATTTAGAATGCCATTATTTGATCACTACAATTACTACAAACAGTTCATCAACATACCTCAATTGCTTTTGAAGCTCAATTGGTTATAAACCATTTTCCATTCTTTGCGCACCAACAAAGAAATCAGTAACCTCATTGCTCCTCACATCGATTAATCTCCGGCAATTTTTATTTCATTGGAAAATAAAAACTTGCTCAAATAAGTGAACTTTCACCTGTCACAATCATGTACATGTGAGCATTTGAAACCAAAAAATAAGTAAGGTATGCACTCGCATAATTACTTAAAAATCAAATGAAACATATCACTTCAAGTTTCTCTTAAATTTCAAACAAAGATTCAAAGTTATATAGTCATAAAATCGTACATATATTTATAACTTTCTACTAAGCATATTATCAAACACATACGGTGCATTAGTTTGATTTCTAACAATGATCTTCTTTTACATTACAAAAACTAGACTATGAAGTACTAGAATCAAAACATGAATTTTTAATGTTATTTCTTATATCTCTAATCTCTAATCTCAAGTGTCAAATCCCTTATTTTGGATAGACATACACAACGATTTTAAAATCACCACATTTCTCAAACCAAAAATATAAATGGGAAATTTCAAAATGGATTTTGAAAATAAAATTCCGATCTAAAAGTTTCATTCCCACAAATTCAAAATAGTTATACAAAGATTGGGACATACGAATTCAATTAGGGATAAATTTCTGCCCATCAAAAATTTCAGCAACGTTATGCGGTTTTATAAAATATCTTAAAAATACTTTTTTGGTATCCAAATATTCTAAAAGTTAACGTGCATTATCCTCATGATGTCTAGTATATCTAGTAAAAATTTCTAGACCCAATTCATTTTCGTCTAGGAGATAAAAATAAAACTCTACAACATCTTAAAAACATTTGTTTATTTTTTTTATCTATGCTAAATATTAATGAAGAAAAATATTTAACCATGCAATTCCTAGTCCATTAACATCAGTCATAAATTTACTTTAGGTACCAAGTAACCTAATTCCAAGCATCATGCTAAATCGTTAAAGAAAAATTATACCATTCATACAATTATATAAAACAAATCAAACAATGATACTTATCGTGTTTGAGCAATTATTTTTCATTTGATATCCATGGCAGAATAAAACGTCTTAAAATTGTTGGAATCATTGCTGATTTATGCCTGCACAACAAATAAAATCAAACAAGAAACAAATAACGTTATAGCTGAGTCGCGGACTAGGTCGCTTTCTTTAAGACGTTTCGCGGCTCTACCCAAGATTGTGCAAGCAGTTCTTCAATGGCGCGTCATCCCCAGGATAAAACAGCCGAGATCAATCTCTTACACAATCACTCTTGCACGGTGAGAGGATGTGAAACTTTTACACTTCATTCTTGCTCAGAAACTCTTTAGAAAAACCAAGGATGATCACACACTTTTTTTTCTTTCTCACAATAATTTATTTTGCTTTTAAATTCAATAAACATATAAGAAAAAAGGCTTCAACAACTCCTCTAAATCTTTTCAATTTTATTTTCATTTTTATTTTTTAACTCAAGAGACATAATAGAAACTCACTCTTAAAAGATAAAACTCTCTTTCTTCTTCCAACCAAATTCTGATTTTATACTCAAAACTTTTTTTAATGCCATTCAATAAGAAGTTATTATGGTGTATTAAATACTATTAATAAAGCAAAATATGAAACGGCCAAAATCAATTATAGCCAAAATTAGTTTGCATTTAAGAAACTTAAATTCTATTAAAAACTTTCTTTATATTTATTGGGAAATAAATTTATGTTTTAAATATATATTCCCAACAATAAGTTGTGCTGACAGTTAAGTAGTAAATGGAATAGTGGATGGTCGATCAACCCAGTCTTCAGTGCAAAGTGGAAATGGTTCCTACACGATCTCCCACTTCCCCATTCTTCCACTACCTTCAAATGTCACCACTTATAGGAGATTGATGTGTTTCTATAAATAGGTTTCCGAACTTATGATCTGATAACGAACAACAACAGACTCGTCACTGTCAAGTTATCAAACACTTTCAAAAGATTTATCTCGTTTACACAAAGCATCATCTTTACATCAGTTCAACACATCACATCATCTACAAATCAATCTCCATTGATATCCAGACAATCTCATTTTCTCTCCCTATAAACCGACCCTTCTCCTCCTCTTGTGATCAAATTGAATTTGGAACGACCATTGTATTGGTTTAGGCCAGGGTCCTACATATTAGTCTCTCGAACTCAAAGTACTCCTGTGCAGTACATTTGTTTAAAGGTTCAGACGATTCACAACTCCGACCACCTGCTTCAGCGAGCACTTTCCTCCTCCACCACTTTTTTACCAGAAACCCGTGAGCCGTTTTACCCACAAACACAACTGTATAACTGAAATCCCTATTGGAAAACTCAATATTAGATAGCACTTAACTAATATATATTTCCAAAGATATGGTAAAACAAAAGCATATACATTCGAAAATCTCAAAAGATTCTCAAACATCTCGGTTTGGGATCTCACATTGAGTATCAAAGAATAACTCTAAACAATAAAATATAAAATTTCACCAAATGTTCAAATTACTCATTATGTCGACATCTTGAACTTTCCTATTTTGTAAAGCCAGTTTTGAAATCACACAAACCCTAAAGTGTACGTGACTAAGAAAATCGGTTTTTCCTATTGGGACTGGTTCTACCTTGACTCCCAAAGTAAGTTAGGTTCGGTTCTACTTTGACTCCCAATATAGGTAGGGATCGGTTCTACCTTGAATCCCAACATAAGTTAGGATTAATTCTAACTTGATTCCCTGTGTAGGTTAGGATCGGTCCAACCTTTGATCTTCAATGAAAACCAGACCTTCAATCCTATTGATTTCTTTGAACCACGAAACAAGTTCGTAAATCTACTTCCTTAAACTCATATAATTAAACATAGTTTTCTAGGCATGAAATCAAACCCATGTTCACTACGAAATATAGTAACGAGTTATAAATATTATGTTGATGTCGCAATTAGGAAGTTCAAAAGATATGCATTATACTTCGTAATATAATATACCAATATAAAGCATTCACAATTATTGATATATTTTTCCTTGTCACTTTGATTATAATAAGATGATCAAGTCTCTAATACTAGGGTTCAAGTATAATTTCACATGTTATGTTTTCAATCATAAACGACTTGAAAGCTTACGATACAAAAATATAAATAAGTAAAGTCATGTATTACTAACCTCGAGTGGAAGGATGATGTCTTCGCTGATGTTGACACATATTCGAAACCTTAAGGTCTTCAGAGTAATACTTATATGTCTCAACATTTCTATACTTCCTAATATAACCTAACGAAGTTGACTCTAGTAATCTAATCAAGCGACTTATGAGTTTTCATACTAAAATATGACAACCAACCTTGACATACGAACGCTTAGCGGGTTCAACCGAGCAGTGCTCTAACTGTTTTAACTACTTATATTAAAATGAAGATGAAGATGGAAGATATATATAGTTTTCCCCTAAAGGGTAAACCATGGGTTTAAGATGTAGAAGTTGCGATCAATATGATATGTAGAGTATGTTGTGGAAAGCCATAGATGCCTTTTTTATAGTTGTCAATGCTTGGCCTTCAAGTTTCCTTTCCTTCTAGAGTTTAAAATTCTTTCCAAGCCATGTTTCCTTGTTTTATAAATCAAAATAGGTTAAAATACGTCCCTTGAGTTAGACAGAGTCAGCATGGTCGAATTTCAATGAGCCGTGACGAATCTAGGATCAAAATAACTCCCAATATCTTCCCCTAAACTTTCTCCAGTCGGTATAGTCGAATTCCTATTAATTGTGCTGACTCAAGGGGTCAAAATACACTTTCTCTTCCCGAAATAGTGGTTCAATCGACATAGTTATTAACTGTACCGAAAGTTGACTTGTAGATCATCGTTTTTCACCTCAATTGTTTTGCCCGTAACTTCTTTGTCTGAACTCGGAATGACCTCATTCTTTCGTTGTTCACTTCGTATTACCGTTCTCTTCTATTTGGTGTTAAGAACTTCTATATCTGAATGCGTTTAATACTTCATTTCCTTGCTCATTTAAGCACTTTATAGCTCCTTTTTAGATGATTCACATAATACGAGACATAAATTAGAAAACAATCATAATATGCAAGAATTAAAACTAAAAAAAGTATGGATTTGACAATCTAAACATGTAAATTAACCAATTATCACTACTTCCTCGAACCACTATGAGATTATTTCCCTACATGAGGCAGTTCATGAGTGTATATAGTCAAGGTCTATGATTAAACATACCCGAGGGACAAGTAGCTTGAGTTCTATCACTGAATAATCGCGACTTGCATTATTAAGATAATGCAGCTTTCATCAAACAATCAAGCAAGGATATATAAAGGGTGATAAAACGAAAAATATATCACTGAAGTTATTTTACAATCAACAACGTCTTCTAAACGTTCAAGCCAGTCAACTAAAGTCTGACAAAAATGTGACGAACTTATTACTAAAATATTGCTTAAGTTCACGTTTGAAAATACATGAAAAGCATAGGACTAAAGAAATTGTCTGAACTCCCGTTATTGCATAAGAGTAAAGCAATTTTCTGAACTCCCCGACTCGATAAGACAAAGAAATTTTCCGACATCGTGAAGAGCATCAAACCGTAGGTTGTACTCATTATCCATTCACCGAGGTTACTTTTTCCCACAACGTTTTATTACTCGGCAAGGTTTTTAACGAGACAACAATAATAACAGAAATACAATCAGGAGAGGAGATATTGACATCAGGGGGAGCATCTAATGATATGATGATTGACATCAAGGTGTGTTGAACTCTTTTCTTTTACCGAGGTTACTTTTTACACATGGTTTTGTTACTCGAAAAGGTTTCTAATAAGACAATGGTATCACCATAAATATAACTTCTCGATTGAGGTTATTCTTTTCATTTCAAGTGTTAGGGTTTTTCTGCCAAGTGTTTTTCATACACAGTTCTACAAAGAAGAAAATTCTTGACAATCAACGTCATTGCAGAATCTCAGAATACCATCCTATTTTACTTAAACTAGTTTTTATTCGACAGACATTTCTGGCAAGGTTTTAACAAAGGAATGAGTTCATAATGGTGGTCATCCAAGGAAAAGTATTGTATTGAAGTGGCTCATTGTATAGATGACCATTCCTTATGGGTAAGTGCATGAGCACATTTCTTAATGTTTGGCACATGTATAACCTTTCCTTGATATCTGAACACATGTAACACTATTGCTTATCCCTATCAACACTAACACTCTTTCTTCTCGTATACTTAAATAAATAAGATAATGAATAAACGAGATACTGATTTTTCCTTTCCTTTATTTTCTTTTTAATGTTTGTCTCCACTCTACAATTCACCAAATTAGTGGTGTTGTTTTATCGGATACACAAAGTTGGTCAAATAGCCCTAAAACAACAATTCCTGGTGAAAAAGACGTGCAAAGTTTGATACTGTTTAAATGCCCAAGAAGTAAAAAGATACTTTTCAATTATCCATTTTGGGTAATCTACAAGAAAAATGTAAATAAACTATATATTTTTTGACTAAAACGTCCTTAAAAAATACTTATAATCTACTACTTATGAACAATAAACACGTAACTTTTGATAACAATTAGAAACGACATACTTTTTCGATACACAAATACTGAATGTGGAAATTAATGTATGTACTAATATGAAATCATAGCCTCCTCTAATTCAAAATAAGAAAAAGTTGGTGACTATCTCATGACTTCCAATTAATGCCAATGGAGAGAATTTGAAGTTGGCAATTGGATGATTAGGATTTTAAGTGAAACATGCGCACAACGAATTGCAAAATTGTAATGTTTTTGCTCCAACTGATTAGTCTCTGGCAAAGAGACTTTCCTGAAACATTAATGTAATGCTTATATCATAAGAAATAAATTTAGAAGATAAAGAACAATATTTGACATGAGGTGTTATCTAAAACAGCTTCAAAAAAGTTATACAACTCATAATATTATATATTTAGTTAAAAAGTAAATCATTATGAACCGAAGTATACTGGTCCTACTGGAACATCGTGGTTACATACTACACTGGATTAGACGTCCATTATAACATCACCAACAAACTTCCCTCTTTTGCTCTCCTTAATTATGACTTAGTACGTAGAGCTGGGTAAGTTATTGCTAATGTTGGATAAATTGGAAAGACAAACTAAACTATCGAAATGGCTCCAGGGAAAAAAGAATCCAAAGTTGGCACAAGAAAAAAAAGGTCAAGCCAAAATAAATGCTCCCATTTCTTCGATTTATATGCACAAGAAGATGAAATGTTGCACTACAGATTTGGCCATTTATCCAAAAACAACCGAAAATAGTCCACTCGGCAGTTGTTACAAACACGACACAAGCTTATGCGCGTCCATACCTATAAGTGCCAATATTTTCAAGGTTTTGGTGGAACAATTAAGAATTGATAAAGGAGTTTTTGAAAGTTAAGATCCAAAATGGAAGTTACTGTATATACTTCTTTAGAGTAAGGGAAATTCAACATGAAAAAGGCTTATAGGTCATTGGAACTAACCTTTATCAAGGTCCGTATCTTCAAAAACTACAATTGTACTTTTACCACCAAGTTCCATGGAGACAGGCTGCCACAATCGCAAAACCAATGAGAAAGCTCGAAACATATACAAATTCAAATATAATTCCAAGGTAAAGCGCTATAACATACCTTGACCAGTTGAGCTGCAGAAGCCATCACCTTAGAACCAGTTGTAGAACTTCCATTAAATGCAACTTGGTTGAGGGACAGATTTCTTAGTGCTTATTCAACATGAAATCAATAATACCAGAGATGCAGAGATAAAATATCAAATATTGATGCAGAGCAAAATCCTGTCCACATGTGGATGACATGCCAAGGGAGCACCAGCTTCTGTACCCAGATTTTATTAGTGGTTTCAACATGAAATTAATAAAACCAAGCCTTGATTTAGTTTTTATTTTATAAAAACAAAATATACAATAACAAATGTTAACAGATAATGAAACATGGATGAACCAGGCTCATCTAATGGCAGCATATGATGAAACCAATTTCATCAGTAATAACACATAGCGTACAAAGGTTTCATCCAATGACAACACAAGATGAAACCGGTTTCATATAGTGGTAACGAACAAAAAACCATGTTTCATCCAGTGAAAATACATGATGAAACCAGTTTCATCCAGTGACAACACAAGATGAAACCGTTTTCATCTAGTGATAACGCAAAAAAAAAATGTTTTCATCAAATGGAAATACGCGGGTGGAAACGCATGATGAAACCAATTTCAATGCATCAGAGCATACACTAATATGAAGAAAAAAAATCAAAAAAAATGTAAACAAGGATATACATCTTAGTGCATATGTGGAACCGGTTTCATCAAAAACAGTTTCATTACAACCTAATCATTAAAATTAGGACCACCAACAGATGTAAACTAGTTACATCCTAACTTAAAGCTAGATGAAAATTACATCCTATCTTAAACTAAATAAAAACCAGTTTCTGAATGTAATACAAATAACCAGTTACATCATTACAACAACCAGATGAAAACCAGTTTCATCTAATACAACCAACCATCAAAATACAGTTTCATTCAATACAGCTAACAATCCAATGCAACAACCAAATGCAAACCAGTTTCATCTAATACAGATTCATTACAACAACAACTTAATTTTCAGTAGAATTGAATTAGAATATCGACAGGTACTTCAAATACCTAATTTTCAGATTCATTCAACAACAACCTAATTTTCACAACTATTTATACTAAAATAAATAAAAATAACCAAGTTACCCCAAGTACTTCAACCAATTCAAAAATTAATCATGTAATTTTAAAAATAAAATCAAAACATAGTTACGGTTTTGGAACTTACTAGTTTTAGGAGATATTTTGTGAAATTTATCTGTTCAAACCCTAATGCTATAAATCTTTCATGCTGGAGTTGGTGTCGTTGTTTGCAGAAGGTGGAGAAACCAATTTTACCGATGATGTCTTCAATTTCAACTACAAAGACGATGATACTGGAGTTGGCGATGTCTTCAAAGGCGATGATACTATTGATTTCGTTGTTGGTAAGCGGAAGGTGGATAATGATTGTGATGTAGGGTCTGTAGCGGCTTAATACATTGTGGTGTTCAAATATGGACTAGGTCCCGGGTTTTTTTTGCATTTGCGGTTTTCTCGTTAACAAAATTTCTGGTGTCTTTGTTATTTCTTTTCCGCATTATATTTGTTTATATAATTTAAATATCACAGGTTGTGCGTAGTTCAATCATAGTTGATAAATCTGACCTTGTTTGTTGGATAGAACTTGATTGATACTTGGGAATTGGTGTTTGGTACCGCCCAAGTTATTCTCATATCAATCGGTCTAGTTGATTTACTGATTGTATTGAGAAAGAGATAAATCTATTTGATATCTTTCTTGATTGAGTCTCACTTTTAAGTTGGTGCTCTCGGAATTATATTGTTGTTTAGTCTATATAGATTTCCGAACAAAATATTTGGTGTGATTGTTATACCCCCGTGTTTTCAATTGGTCTCAAAGCAAGCAAACACGCTAAGACCTCATAAGTCTGTGTTTGTAGCAATCTGACTCTATGGGAAAAAGTGGTATCTCTATAAACGTACCGCCAGTCTTCAATGGCTCAAATTACTTATGGTGGAAAATTGCTATGCGTTCCTTTCTACAAGCGCGGGATTTTCAATCATGGGTTCGTGTTGTTAATGGATATGATCATCCAATGGTTATAGTAGACGGTGTAACTGTTGCAAAGGATATTGGTAGATATAGTAAAACCGAGATTAGTATTGTAAAGCAAAATTCAGACGGGTTAAACCTTGTTATCTATGCCATTACCCCAGATCTTCAGCACCATATGACTACGTGCACTCGGTCTAAAGATGCTTGGAATATCTTAGAAACCGTATTTGAAGGGAATACCTCTGAGAAAGAAGCTAGGCTACAAAACCTAAATTCTGATTGGGAAAACCTTCGTATGGATGATGAAGATTCATTTGATAAGTTTAATCACAAAGTATCTGGAATTGTTAATGCATCTTTTGCATTGGGTAATGACTATTACTTAAAAGGATATTGTGATGAAAATTCTCAAATATTTACCAGCTAGGTACGATTCTAAGAAACTTGCCATCGTTGAGGTAAACAACCTTGAAAAACTTTCCAGGAATACTCTTGTTGGAAAGTTGAAACTCATTGATTTTGATCAAAATACATCTAGAATATCTGCTTTCAAAGATGTAAACAGTACAAGTGGGTCTTTTATCTTGTCTTGGGTTGATGAATATTGTTATAACCATGTTGATCTTAATAGGTTATTGATTACACAAAATATCAAGGATATTGTGAAGAGAAGCAAAAGATCTGAGAAACGACGTTCTGTCTTTGATACTTCAGATGATTCAATACAAGAAGTAAAATTATGTCGGTTTGTCAATAATACGCATATTTCTGAAGTTTGCACAAAAACTTTTGCTCTCTCAACAGAAACTTTTAGTTACTCAAATTCCGATTCAGAATACGAGTCTGATACTGAGATTTTTGAATTCTTGGATAAAAGTGAAGAGATTCACCGAGAAAATCTTCAAATAAATAATTTGTTGAGAAAGTTGAATCATCACTTCAGGTGAAGAGTCTTGAGATTGATAACCTTAATGACGAATTCACCATAACCCTATCTCTAAAGGAAAAAGAGATTGATACTCTTAAGTGCGACTTGCAAAGGCTGTCTGGAAGCTCTGGCAAGATCTCAGCAAGGTTATTTGGTAAGAAGTCCTTTGGAAACACATAAGGTATTACGTTCAAGAGCAAGATTGTGAGCACAAACAATTCCTTTGTTCCAGTCGGTTCAAGAAAGATGGATGTAGAATGTTGTGATAAACAGGAGGCCGATTTCCAAAACAGAAATTCCTCTCTGAATTGTTTGTTTTGTGGAAATGCGAATCATGTTCAAAGTAAGTGTTGGAAATTCAAGAAGAATAACAAAAGGATTTACAAGCTTCAGAGTGACATGCAGAGGATGAATTTAACCTTAAGTAACCAACATGGAATTCCCGAGGCCAAGAAGAAGTCTCGAAGAACCAGAACCGAACGAGGTAAGAAGACAACAAACCTTGTTACTCACCTTGTGACACAAGAAGTGAGCATTCTTATCACTCCATTTCTACTTGATTGTTAGCAATGTTTGCATCCTTTTTCTTAACTTGAGAATATGAGGATCGCATCAAGGTTGCTCGAGTCTTGTATATTATTTTTATTTTTATCTTGAAATTCATTTAAGTGTTATAATGAATGGATAATGAGTTAGATGTGTTTGGTGACTTCTCTCCGAGTATTCAAATTTTTTTTTTTTTTGCTAAATCATTAAATTTTATTACCAAAAAATAACTAGTTCATTACAAAAATTAAAACTGAAACAAAAAAATTAACAAAATCTAAAGAAATGGTTCATTGGCCATTTCAGTCTTGAGAGAAAAGGTGGACGCATAAGATATCTGCTTGTTTGACCAATCAATCCAGAACAATCCAAGGAAGATTCCCTGAATGAAAACTCTAATGGTAGCTTGAGAGTCAGACTGTAACAAGATATTGAACCAACCATTCTCCACTGCCCACTCTTGAGATTTAATAATTGCAAGTACTTCGGCAATGAAGTTTGTAGCAATGCCTAGTCCACCAGCTTCATCATATAATACTTCCCTTGATTCAGTTCTACATATAAAACCATAACCAGAAATACCTGGATTACTACGAGACACTCTATCACAGCCTATAAGAAGACATCCAGGAGCTAGTAATTTGAAAAAGCATTCAAAATCATACACAAACTTGTGTGTTACCCTTATTATCATACACATTGTTTCTAGTCTGCAAAAGACTTGATGTGTGTATCAACATTTCTCGTGCTCTAAACTCTGTTTATTGAGCTAAGAATAAGTTCTTACTTATGTTGATAAATTTAAATCATGAGAAATTTACATAAGGACATATAAGATAACTTTTGTAGAATAAATTATATAATATCAAAAACAGGTAATGGATTACGGGCCGTGAATACTTTTTCAAGGTTAGGGTTTTATTGTATTCCATGTTCTATTTATATTTCCTTCTTCTTATAAAAAATGTCTTTCACTCTTTATCTCCTGAAAGAGATAGAATCATGGCTCCTGTAACCAGAGGTACCACACAAAAGGATGCAGTAGAAGCGGTTGATGTGTATCTTTGTGAAGGAATCAAATCTTCATGAAAGAAGAAGGAAAAGTCTTCAAATGATGAAAAGGGTTCTTCCTATGACTCTCTTTTGTTTGTTTGTCATCTTGATAATGACTTTAGGGCTGCTGTGAGGAATTTTATCAGGAAAAGAAATGGTTTGAAATCTCGAATCATTTTATCCTTGGAAAGGATAACTGATTATGAACAAATGTTGTCTCTGTCTAAGAACACCTTATGTGAACTTAAAAGGAATATTAGTGAGTTAACTGACATCTCTGAAGACTTAAAAGAATTGAATGACCTTATCATCAATGAATTCTTCAATAATGAAAGGGAATTTTCTGTAGATGTCGTGCGAAAGATCTACAATGTATAGGAAACTTCTTATAAGAATTTATTCTTATGACTAAGAAGGATAACTAGGGTTTGGTATAGCAAATATTGTGATTAAACATAGTTATTTCCAACGATTTTCATATTGCAATGTTTTTAGATTTATTTATTTAAATTCCAAGTTATTTGGAAGATGATCTTACAACATTTAATCTAATTGGTTTTATATATTGCCAATGTCTCGTGAGATATATTGTGTTTACGTCCGTGAACTGTATTGTTATCTCATATGCTTAAAAGTTAAGTCTATTATGTCTTATGCAAACTAGTTTGAAACCCGTGCTACGTATCGGGGTTGCTGGAATTTCTTACACTGTTGGTTCATGTCCACAGAGGCGGGGCGAAGCCCCTTACCTGCTCCATGAGAATTCTAATAAGTTATTATAGGATTAATATCCAACAAATTGATAATTAACAGTTAAAACCTTCTAATAATCAAATTTAAAATAATGTTATAATTTAGATCTCACATGATTTTAAAAACTAATTTCAATCCATCTTACAGAACAGTAATCAATTCTACAAATAAACTAAAATAAATAGATGTGAGTAATCTCGAGAGTAAAATAGTTTAAACTATAAATACTAAAGCATAATTAGATTTTTTTAACATTTAACCCGTGTTATACACCGGGTACGATGGGAATTGATCCCAAATTGGTGAGGCGGGGCTTCGTCCCGCACCCGTCCAATAAGGGGTCCCAATTAACAACTGCAATGTATAATGAAAACACCAATTGTCATTTAGTATATTAACAAATGGAACCAAATTATTCACTAATTATACATTGTTTAAAGTGTTGGAGATTAAGAAATCATCCTAAAGAAAATACTTTTGGAAAACTATACCGTCCTTTAAAATCAATAAGTAGTTCGTTACATTGTCAATATCAGTACTGTTGGCAATTAAATGAAAAATCTCAGTATTGTTGGCAATTAAATGAAAAATCACACTTGCTATACAGTTGTGTAGATATCTGATATTGGAGACGCTGGAAAAAAAAGGATATTAATATAAAACAGATTGCCAACTCTAAATAGTGCACAACTGAAAATGCGGGGGTACAACAACCTCACCCAATATTTCGATTAGCAATCTGTATGGACTAACTCCAATAAACTTTATAGAGAATCAACTAGACAGTCAGACTTAATCTAGAGAAAAGTATTTCGAGGAGTTAATATCTCTCTCACTTGATTTGATCTTTACTCAAGCAAATAGAAATCTGCGAGTCTTTAGCAAATACAAGGATAATAACTTGGATGGTACCAAAGACCAATATCCAAGGATCAATCAATTTCCAATCAACAACCAAGGGTTTGATTTCACAATTGATCAATACAACGCACAACTTGTGATATTTCAATTATATAACAAAATATAATGCAAAATAGAAATAACACAGACACCGGAAATTTTGTTAACGAGGAAACCGCAAATGCATAAAAACCCCGGGACCTAGTCCAGATTGAACACCACACTGTATTAAGCCGCTACAGACACTAGCCTACTATAAACTAACTTCGGTCTGGACTGTAGTTGAACCCTAATCAATCTCACACTGAGTCAAGGTACAGTTACGCTCCTTATGTCTCTGATCCCAACAAGATACTACGCACTTGATTCCCTTAGCTGATCTCACCCACAACTAAGAGTTGCTACGACCCAAAGTCGAAGACTTGATAGACAAATCTGTCTCACACAGAAAAGTCTATAGGATTGAGTAAATCTGTCTCCCACAGAAATACCCAAGAGTTTTTGTTCCGTCTTTTGATAAATCAAGGTGAACAGGAATTAATAGATAACCCGGACTTATATTCCCGAAGAACGGACTAGTATTATCAATCACCTCACAATAATCTACATCGTATGGTAGCGAAACTAGCTATTGTGGAATCACAAACGATGAGACAAGATGTTTGTGATTTCTTTTTATCTTGCCCTATCGGAGATATAATCTCAAGCCAATTATTCAATTGAAATCGTACGATAGAAAATGGCAAGATCAGATCGCTCAACTACAAGAGAAATAGTTTCGTCTGGCTTCACAATCCCAATGAAGTCTTTCAGTCGTTAACCTACAGGGTCTCGGGAAGAAACCTAAGGTTAAAGGAGAATCGACTCTAGCAAACCAACTAGTATCACACAGGAGGTGTGGGGATTAGTTTTTCCAGATGCTAGATGTGTTCTTTATATAGTTTTCAAATCAGGGTTTGCAATCTAAGTTACCTTTGTAACAAAGCATTCAATATTCACCGTTAGATGAAAAAACTGATTCAACCAAGCTAATATCTTTCAACCGTTAGATCGAAACTTAGCTTGTAACACACACTAATGAAATGTATTCATTTAGGTTTGAGTAACCATACCTAAACGTGTACACTTAGTTGGTTCACAAATACTTAACCAATGGTTAGCCATATGAGCACTTTCATATTAACCGTATTCATCTTTCTCATAACTAGTTCAAATGACTCATAAGAACTAGTTGAAGAGTTGTTCAATTTCTTAGGTCTTTATTCATAGACACGATTGAAACAAAACCGGTTTGATCCACTTGGATCAATTCATGAACAGTATAGCCACTGTTTGCAAAGATTGCATTCCTTATAATTTATTGTTTGAAGTTCATGAACTACCGATTTGAGATATCACCAGCTTGAGTATGCGTACCTTAGCTACCGGATTTGAGTTTACAAACTCAGCAGAAATTTACGGTTCGAAAACTTCTGTGGGTACACGTACCTAAGGTGACTGGTTTACAAGTTTGCAAACTACAAACTCAGCAAAAAAATTCGGTGGAAAACTTCCGCCAGTACGCGTACCCAACCTGTCTCCTTCACCAATACCGCATGCACACATATGCACGCACTTGGATTCTGGTACATGGATTTATACACTAATGTGCGAACACACTATATATGCTTATATCCATAGATGGTAATCTCAACTCTACATTTCGATCATTGAAACATTATTCTATAATGTTATAACAATCGTTATTCACGACTATCGTCATCAAAGCTATTTTCAAGATTGAAACATCATCATGACTTTCTCACGGGTAAAGATGAAAATGGTTAAAGAAAAAGCTTACCAACACATATTTCGAGAAAAAGATAGGCGAGTAAACTCGGTTCGAAATAGCAAATGTGTATGTATGAAAACTATCATACTTATACGACTTTGTCTCAAGAATAGGAGATAGAATAGACTTTTGAGTGATAGATAAGTTCAAGTCTCCACATACCTTTTAGTCGGATGAAGTTCCACTTATTCCTCGAGTAGTTCTTCGTCTTCGTAAGATGATTGCCATGAAGTCTGGAGCTTCAACTACACCTGACTATCCTAGACCGATACTTAGTCATAAGTAAACTAGAAATCAAGACATATAGTTTTGATCACTAATGTTGACAAACATGCTTGAGTTAGCAACGCATGCGAGTTTGACCGAGAAATGCTCCAACACAACATATGAAGTGCTTCCTGTCAAAGAAGATTTAATCAAAAAAAAAATGCACTCATATATCTTTCTTCGAAAATCATATATTTGTGTTAAGAATCAGGGGACCAACCCAACTACTCTTTCAGGCTCCAACTTCCCATAGGTATGTGAAAAATCACACTCATTATATGGGTACCGATATATGATATTAGAGAAACTAAAAACAATCATTATATCAGTATATAGATTGCCAACTCTAAATCGTATAAAGCATATGAAGTGCTTCCCGTCCAACACAACTGCTTTTCCAGGCTCCAACTTCTTGCAGTTAAATGAAAAATCACACATATTATATAGTTATAATTGATATCGGACATTAGTGACACAAAAAATAACACGATATATAAATTGTCAGCCTGTGTAGCATGTACACTCCAGTATTCTTGTTGTGTCCGCGCCAGATGCGCGTTGGACACCGACACGATGCGCACACATGTGCGCACCACGTGTTTTAAATCTGGACACACTGCAGACGCAACTGGACACTTAAATGGACGCATTTGAGTAACAAAAAAATGAAGATAATATTAAGAAGATCAAAGAGACATGGTGATGTTTGTCACGTTGTTTGTCCATTACATACAAAGATAAGCTAATAAAAGCTTATTTCATTAAAATTGTTTTTTTTGTATTTGCATGATTAGAATATTTGATATACTACACATAAGAGTATAATCTTAGTATATAGAAATTATATAATTAATATATATAAACGTGGTTTGAATTTTGTCGGTCCCTGTGTCCGTGTCGTGTCGTTTTCGTTCTATGCTTGCTGTCAGCTATTAAATAGTGCAAAACATACATAGTAATTAAGAAAATGCATTGATATATCAATTTTTAAAAATCAAATATATTTTTATAAGTGTCGGTGTAAGGCCTTTATTGAGTTTTTCTGTGAAAGAGACACCCTACCCTAATGTCGGTAATGTCATTAATATCGGTAATCTAGTAGTTAACATGTCCTATGCACCGGATACGATGGCCATTGGTCTTTATTTTGTGAGGCATGTCTTTACCTCGCACCCGTCTTAGAAGATCTCTTAATTAACATCTGCATTGTATAATGAAAACACCAATTATCGTTTAAGTAGGTCACTAATTGAAATCTAATTATGCTATTACCAGGGACGAAGTAAAGTAGGGTCTAGTGGGTCGATAGACCTTACTTGGTTTTGAGATCAGTTAGACGTAGTCTTAATTTCTTTGAAATTAGTATTCGGGGGCAAATTTATATTATTAAATCAAAAATATTGGATCAAGTTGTAAAATGATATAGCCACAATAAAAATACACCAAATGTAGGGCATACATATGTAATTATAATAACTATTGAGTGGTGTGGGTCATAAATCACGATCCAATGCTGACACCAAAAGCATGTAATAAGGTTTCAACCTACTTAAGAAAATGTGCCATTTGTGGAAATCAATCCACGATGTAAGTGGAATTTGATATAAAGACACAGGACTTGGGTGAAAATGATATATATACGACATCCTATACAATCCAAAATTTGTACCATAAACATCATAACATATGAATTGTAATGGGTATTTCTTGGCTCCTCAAAAAAGCTTCGGTGATAACCACTCCCAAGTCCCAACTCCTTTGTAAGCGTTTGCATCCTTCACATTATACGAACAATGCTTCTGAAGTAAACAAAGATATCTCTTTGTTTGTGTGAAAGGATCCGGCATTTTAATTAAGCAAGGGCTAAAAACAAAAGGGTGCCAAAAACATATATGTAGAGGGAATATCCACCAATCCTAAAATGATTTTGACCGACCAATTTTTATTATATATCATATTTATGATTTCAGAAATGTCCACATATTCCAAATCCTTGATGAGAGTTCACAAAACACCAAAAATATTTTTAAGCATTGCCCAGAAAGCGCTAACTGTAAATGATAAAAGTGTTGATAAAAATGTTTATTAGTGAACAAAATAAAGAAAAACCTTACAGGATCTACATCATGTTTGTCGTATATCCCTGTCACCGGCATCAACTACATCTTCAAAGAGAGTTTCTCTTCCTCTTTGATTTCACCTAAAAAGGAAAACCAAAAAAGAATAAATGAACCACAAATGGAGTAAAGACGCAACTTAAGAGTTAACAATTACAAAGTCACAAACAAAATTCTCTATAATGCAATCAAGCTACTTGCTAGACTCTTGATAATAATATATAATAACAATGAATTCTAAATATCTCGCCATCTTGGTTGAGTGACTATAATTTAGACATAGCAAAAAATGAAAAATAACACATAAGCTACTTACTTATAAAACCAAAGTTTATAGCGCAAAGTACAAATATACATACGTTGAACTTAAGATGCATAAGCATCTCGATCTTAGATTGTTGATATTGCTCTTCCAAAAGAAAAGGCATACATGCATTAGCTGTATTTCAGCTTAATTAGGATCTGCAAGAACAAGAACTAAATATTTTTTGTCAGACAGAAATGGTCAGTCAATAGTTAATGTCATTTTCTTGACCCCCAATCACCCACCATAATTCAGACTAAGCTAATTAAGATGGCTAGTCATGTTCTAGATGCGTAAAATCTTTACTGCTCTTTCACGAATACTGGCCTGATGCTAGCTTAACATGTATGTACGTATAAAATGCTCTACCAGAGAAAGAGGACTTCCGACTACATGGCCAAAGCAAACTACGCACAGAAGGAACACTATTGGATTAACCTCGAATATTGCTTCGACTCTCTCAACAGCTTCACTCGTATGTCTCCTCTGTTGACTGTTCCTCATCTCTGTCATAAGGTTACACAATAATTTATTATCATCGACATTAAAAATGATGTAAAATTTCTTAGTTGCTTGGTTAACTTAAGTTACAATTGGATCCTTTTATAATGGATTCATGGTTTGCGTGGTAAACGAAAAAAATGTCGGCGGAATTTTGAATTTCAACTTATGGTTGTAGTCTTTCTGAAATAAACACAAAATAAGACAAAAACTCTTAGAAAACAAAAAAATGAAATTGATACAATCTAAAAATAAATCTTACAGAATGTTAAATTGATAATTGAAGAAAAATTCCGTTACATCATTTCTCAAAGCCAATGTAAGTAGCTCAGGGATGAAACTAATACCAGCATAAAAAAAAACAAAAAAAAAACTAGAACACCAGTACCTACACCTTTCAGTATCATTAACTTGTACCTGAGATAGTTATTCGTAGGACTTCCATTAAAATGCAAACGTACAAATCTATTAGAGACAATTATAGTATTGCAAAACACCAAGATGTGTATGAGGTAGAAACACTACATACTAAAAAAAAATGCTAGGACATCAAAGACGAAAGGTCACACAAAGGATTGGATATCTCACAACAGGAACCAAGAAGGATTATGCTGGATGGTAATTCTTTATTTATATGCGCTTGTATTTTGCACCAACGGTCCAACCTGGTAATATATATTAGAATAGCAGCAAAAGATAGAACCGCAAGTGCTATTGCATCAGTTACACCACGTGGTAACATTGGCACTGGTTGTCCCGTTCTTCTGTTTAGAAAGGAAAAGTAAAAAACACACCACGAACAGGTTTGGAACATGCATCGCCACTCTATAAATTGTACCTAAAAAATAATGATCTTGTAGTAATCAACCATTGCCTGCAAAATAAAACAAAAAAGTAATTCAGTATGAAAGACATCAACTTAATTAGAAGAGAGATGATAATGACGAAAATCAAATAAGAAACTAATATGAAAATATAGGGCTAGGAGAAAACTTGAAAAAATATCAGATATGATTATACAAATAGTGAGAAGCATACCCGATAAGAATAGGAGAATATGAGCAAAATCATAAAACGATGAGTTCTTGGCTTCACTTGAGTGCTTTATATGGAGAACGACCAAGCCCAAAAAAACCATAGGAAATAATACTAATCTAACCCCTAAAAAGTTATGTAATTTTTATAATTTTAGAGTGTAATGTCTATAATTTTGGAGAGCTACGTTAGTTTTAGATAGTCACATATCCACGATTAGTTGTTGCAACTTTTTTGTATAGAAAATATGGAACATATCGTCTAGAAATAGAAATCGTCGATATTTGAAAAGGGCATCAAAGGATTTTTTTTAACTTATAAAGAATGAAACTTAGGCAAATCAGATTTTTAGATTTCTCAAAGATTTTTCGCCACGATTTTTTACCTTGTTAATAAAATTAGGAGACTTATTACACTATAAGTATCCCAAAATATAACGATATTAATATTAATTAAAGGTTTTTTACCTATAGTTATTAGAAAGTCTAGGCAAATCAGATATTTTGTCTGTTATTGCATTCAATATTTATATTATAAATCAGATTTTTTATACTATAATATATTCATAGATTGTTTACTTTAAAAATGATCTACAAAAATATAAATTAGACTTTTTGGATTTTACATGAGATTATAAAAGATTCAAAAAATATAAATCTTATTATCTTATTTCATAAATAGGTAGAATTGATTTTTTTTTTTATTTTAATCATAAATGTCTGAAATTAATATAGTAGTTTTCTTTGTCATTTATAGGTTTTTTTTCCTTACAAAAGATTCAAAAAATATAAATCTCATTATTTTATTCCATAAATATGTTGAATTGTTATATGGCCTACAACCCATGGATGTGCGGTCCATTATATGACTAGGGTTTTCCCTTTGTTATGTATATAAAGAACATTATGCCTATGTAATATCTCTCTGCCTCCATATCAATATGAAGTTCATGTTTCTTTTCTCTTGGTTTTTTTTATTTTTTTTATTTTTTTCCTTTCTAGTCACAATGATTTATGCTAACTCTGATAGTTGTCCTGGTTGATTAATTTGTTATTTTTTTATGCAATCTGATGATAACATATCACATGTGCTTGTCTGTTTACCAAACTATGAATAAGATTGGTCATGATGTTGATGATTATTACAACGAGGGCTTGAGGGATTTGCTTTGTTTTTAATGTTTTTGTTTCGTCTTGATATGGATTACTATTATAATATATCTAATAAGAGGAGTGGCGAATCTACCCCACTGGCCCCCCTAAATTTTTGGAGTAAAAGAATTCCGATGTAATTTTTGCTAAAAACAATCTTGTGCCCCCCTAGCATTTAGGGCAAAACTTGCAGTTTCAGTTGTATACTTCTCTAAACTAATTTCAACCTTATCCGCATAAACCAACACGAAACCGTCCTAAAATTAAGGATAGTTTCCATATAATCATATTCTATCGAAATCAAGATGATTTCCTTGTATTTGAAGTTCGTGGATCATTCAAATAAACATAAGACTAATCATCCTTATATTTGAAATTTGTGGATCATTCAAATAAACATAAGACTAATCAAATTTTTGTCCATATCTTTCCGATTCCAAATATGGGTTTGTACTGTTATCTCCTAAGTACTCTAATTTTTGATTTTTTTCTTCTTTAATCACTCAATTCATTTACTTTTTTTTACTGATTGATGCAAAAAATAAATAAATTATGATGGTGGATTTTTTATTTTTGTAGAGTTGAAGAAACTCATCAATTTTAAGGAGAAACATAGCATTTCTACAAATAGCAGGTGTGTGTCATTCCTCAGTTTTGCTGTGATAAGATAACTAAATTGTTTTTTACTTAAAATTGTTCTTTCATGGCTTAATAAGCATATTTCTTTTTGAATTTTATTTGGGAATTTAGCTAGATAACACTTTCTTATTTGTTACTAATTTTATTCAATAATATAGTATTTTACAGTGTGAATGAACTTTATGGAATTTAGTTTACTTCCATATTGATGTGTAAAATTTGTTTCAGTTACAATTTTAGTTATGTTCTTCAAGAATAAAGTGTGCCCCCGTTGAATTTTTGTTGTGGATTCGTTGTTGAATAAGAGTATGATTGCTATACATATATATATATGTCCTTGTTTACTAGCATAATTAAGATCTATTTTGTCCTTGACTATGTACCTATGTATATATATAGACGATGTTTTCTTGTCTTATGCATCTTTGTATTGATCTGTCTTTTATCCTAGGATATACACTACTTGCAGTGCTTTGAATAGATTGATATCACATGTCTAGGTTAGGAATATGTAGTACTGTTCGATTTGTTTTTTGCCTTTCTGGTGTTCTCTGTAACGTATGCCTTGATATTGTAACGTATGCATTATAATTACCATCACTTGTCAAATCTCTATTTTCACAGATAATTATTATGTCAGTTTTTGTTTTATTTTTTATTTTTATTTATGCTTGAAAAAAAAATTTGATTGCTGATTGACATGATATATGCTATATTTAAAATAATAATATAATAACTATTCTATTTTTTTTAGTGCTATGTTTGTAACGTAGTATAGAATTTTAGGATTTCATTTAAATTTCCTTTATTATTGTAACTCACTTAATTATAATGTGTGACTCTATATTATCTAAAAAAAATAAATTAAGCTATAATTTTTGTAATTATTTTCTCAAAACTTTTGTAACGTCTGTACCATCATGAGTATGATATTATTGAGGATTGACTAAGTATTGTTGGTCCCATGGGGTTATGATTATTGATCCATTTTTTTTAGAACCATCAAGAAATTTGGTTTATAAAAATATGGTACTGGAATTAGTCATACTAATGTTCATTACTCTTATCTTTGTAGATGGATCCAATTCGAACTGAATTTGAGCTTTTGGACTCAGCTGGACTTGAGTACCATCGTTAGGTAGCTGATGTGGAGACTAATTTCGTGGCGAAAGGCTACACCACTACTATCAAGCCTTCAACCGCTGCAAATGCTGTTCCAGCGACTGAAAAAGAAAAATCCAATGCCCTCATGTTTCTCAAAAGGCATATTGACCGTAACTTACGATGGGGCTACCACCATTTGAAGACACCTAAGGAATTATGGGATGCTCTCGAAAGTCGTTTCGGGAATGTTCACGATTCTTTACTTCCACACCTACAAGTCCAGTGGAATGAAATCCGCTTCTTGGATTATGTCAAAGTGAATGATTTTCAAAAGAACATGCTGCAGCTACACGCACGTTTGGATTTTTGTGGCACCAAACTAACTGATTCTGAAATGATCCAAAATACACTGTCAACTTTCCTAACATCTTCAATGATACTAGCGAACCAGTATCGATTGGAGGTGGATACCAAAAGGATAACCACTTTTAGTAAGTTGATTAACTTACTTCAAGTCTCCGAAAGGCATAACGAAATCCCTGTCAACAATAATGCCAGAGCTGTGGGCAAAAAGAAAGTTCCTGAAGCAAATTATGGAAAAGTTAATAGAGGAAAGAACCCCAAAAGTAAGAGGGGTGGACATGCTGATCATTCACATTCCCATGATTCATATTCCCGTACTCCATACGCACGTGGAGAAAGCAACACACGTGGAAGAGGATACAAGGGACCCAACAGAGGTCACGGGCGTGGCCAAGGGAGTGGTGGTAACTCAAATGTTTGGAATAGAGATGTACCTTCTGGCCCAAGTGGTGGCAGCTCCAACGTCGAGAAAGCTCCAAGAAATCCCCCTATCAAAAAGGACGAACTTGGAAACGGGCCTTGTTATAGGTGTGGATACAATGCACATTGGCACCAACAATGCAAGTCTAGTAACAAAGTTGCATACATCAACAAGAAGTATCGAGAGTCTGTGGAACAAGAAGATAACTATCTGGAAGAAGATGAGAATGCCCCTGACGTTAAACTCACTATATCAGATTTCCAAGGCAACAAGAGTCATGCCATATTGGATACCCCGGATTTCGATTGATTTTTATTTATTTTTTAGTTACCTTTTGATCTCAGATGTTTATTTTAGTGTTTTACGTCTTAGTAGACTTTGGTTTAAATAATTTTTCTTGATGGCTTGGACTACTTTATATGTCATCATGATTAAACTTATGAATGGATTATCTATGAGTATTTATTATATTAATCATATTTTGATGATAGTTTAATAGATTTTTTTACTTTGATAAATCTGCTGTTTAGCATGCATATTAGAATGAAAAACATATCATTCTAGTAAGACTCAAATTCTCCAAAGTACATGAGATAAATTATTCAGATTTTGTAACAATACCACATTATCTACTTGTAGAAATGTCTCAAGGAGAGATTGAATGTCTGGCTGATAGTGGAACCACCCATACTATCTTAAGAAATAGACCATTGTTTGTTAACTTGACCCCTTTTAATACATATGTGACTACGATGATTGGATCATCACAAGTAATAATTGGGCGAGGTAATGTTCAATTCATGTTGCCGAATGGTACAGTGATTAAAGTCAGAAAAGCTCTATATGCACCAAGAGTTAACCACACCTTGTTAAGTTTCAAAGATATTCGTGCAAACGGTTATCATTTGGAAACTCACAGTGAAAATGGAATTGAATACATACATGTTACCTTTGATGAATGTGGAAGAAAACACATCTTAAAGAAACTAATGAGTCAATCTAGTGGATTATATCTCACCACTATTCAGGTTATTAAATATCATGTTGTTACCAACGATGAGTTGTTGAATAGTGAGTCATACAGGCTTTGGCACGACCGAGTAGGGTACCAAGGTTGTGACATGATGATCCGTGTTGAAAAGAACTCACATGGACATCCCTTCTTTCGAGGAAAAAAGAAAATGGGACAACAGACTGTTACAGTGAAAAGTAACCAACTACTAACTGGTGAGAGTGTTACTCCAACACGACAGTTTCCTTCTCAAGAAGCTGATGCGCAACATATTTCTCATGCTGCTTCATTGACTATGTCAAAAGCACATCATTTATTTTTCAAAGCCCGTTCTTTAGCAAAAACAGGATCGAGACCATCATACGCTAAAGATACCAAACAAAATATCCCATTTTTACATAGGATACAAGGTGATATTTGTGGACCTATACACCCAGAATGCGGACATTCAGGTATTTTATGGTTCTGGTAGATGCTTCGACTCGTTGTTCACACGTTGCATTATTGTCCACAAAAAATGCTGCATTTGCAAAGCTTCTAGCACAAGTTATTCGTTTGAGGGCTCACCACCCTGATTACCCTATCAAGTCTATCAGACTTGATAATGCTGGAGAATTCACATCAAAAGGATTTGATGATTACTGTATGTCTAACGGAATAGACGTAGAGCATCCCGTACCCCATATTCACACTCAAAATGGTCTCACAGAAGCTACTATCAAAAGGTTACAGATGATTGCTAGGGCACTGGTTATGCGTACCAACCTGCCTATTACTGCCTGGGGATACGCTATATTGCATGCAGCTCTACTTATTCGTTTTCGACCCACTGCTAGCCAACCATTTTCTGCGTACCAGTTGGTAACTGGATATGAGCCTGATATTTCACACTTACGCATATTTGGTTGTGCCGTATATGTTCCTATTACGCCCCCACAACGTACTAAAATGGGTCCACAAAGACGATTATGTATTTATGTTGGATATGAATCACCAACTATTATCCGCTATTTAGAACCTTTGACAATCGATCTTTTTACTGCTAGATTTGCGGATTGTCACTTTGATGAGACAAACTTCCCGTCGTTAGGGGGGGATAAGAAAAAATATTTTCTAAGGGAATGACATGAATTGTCGTGGTGTGTTCCCATGTTGTCTCACCTTGATACCCGTACTCCACAATGTGAGGGTGAAGTAAAACGAATCATCGATCTTCAAAATGTAGCAGATTCGATGCCTGAAGCATTTACCGATATCGCCAAAGTGACGAGATCACATATACCAGCTGCAAATGTGCCTGGTTCGATCAATACTCACCCAAGGAAGAAGAGAGTGAGTAAGGAACAATCCGATCCATTTATCATCAATGCAGATAATCCTTCTCATGAAGTTGTCTCTGTTTATAGTTATGTCCATGAATCAATACTGGAGGACGCTCCGATGTTTGAAATGATTCCAGAGAACAAAGAAATCTCTATGGATTATGAGAGTGCATATGTGTTGATGGAGAGATCCTCCACGCACATTGATGATATATTTGCATATACTGTTGCTTAAGAAATCATAGAGCACGATGGTATCGAACCACGCTCTATAGCAGAATGCCAAAGAAGAGCAGATTGGCCTAAATGGGAAGTTGCAATCCAGGAAGAAATAGATTCACTGGCAAAGAGACAGGTATTTGGTGCGGTAGTGCTAACCCCACTAGGTGTAAAACATGTAGGACGTAAATGGGTATTTGTCAGAAAGCGTAATGAGAATAATGAAGTCGTAAGATATAAGGCTTGCCTTGTGGCGCAAGGTTTCTCAAAACTCCCTGGAATTGATTATGAAGAAACATATTCTCCTGTAATGGACGTCATAACTTTCCGCTACCTAGCTAGTTTGGTAGTTTCAGAAGGACTTGAAATGCATCTTATGGATGTGGTTACAACATATCTCTATGGGGATCTTGATTCAGAGATATACATGAAAGTGCCTGATGGCTTTCCATTACCCGAATCAAATAACTCTAAAACACGGAGTGCGTTTTCAATTAAGTTGAAACGCACACTTTACAGATTAAAACAATCCGGGTGGATGTGGTATACCCGTCTAAGTGATTATTTGATAGGGAAGGGATATACAAATAATGAGTTATGCCCCTGCGTATTTATAAAGAAAACGAGTTCCGGATTTCCAATTATAGCTATTTATGTTGATGATATGAACATAATAGGTACTCTTGATGAAATAAGAGAAACCGCAAGCTAACTGAAATCTGAATTTGAGATGAAAGATCTTGGGAAAACTCGGTTTTGTCTAGGACTTGAACTAGAACACCGAGCCTCTGAAATATTAATCCACCAGTCTTCATATGTCCATAAGATATTCAGGCAGTTTAATATGGACAAAGTGCACCCTGCTAGCACTCCCATGATTAGTCGAAGCTTAGATGTAAATAAGGATCCATTTCGTCCTAAGCAAGACGACGAAGAAGTATTAGGAGCTGAAAATCCTCACATAAGTGAAATAGGAGCATTATTGTACTTAGCACAATGTACTCGACCAGACATTTCATTCTCAGTGAACTTGTTAGCTAGATATAGCTCCGCGCCAACGCAATGTCAATGGAATGGTATAAAGAATGTATTTAGATACCTTAAAGGAACCACTGATATGGGTTTATTTTATCCCTATGAGGACAAAATGAGGAATGCTAAGACACCCCCTACACTGAAACCCCAAATAATGTTTTGGTTGGTTTTGCTGATGCTGGGTACCTTTCAGACCCACATAAAGCTCGATCTCAAACTGGTTATGTATTTACCATAGGGAACACAGCGATATCCTGGCGATCGACCAAGCAAACTCTTGTGGCTACCTCCACGAACCACTCTGAGATCATTTCCCTACATGAGGCAGTTCGTGAGTGTATATGGTTAAAGTCTATCATTACACATATTCGAGGGACAAGTGGTTTGAATTCTACCACTGAAGAGCCGGCGTACATTTATGAAGATAATGCAGCTTGTATCGAACAAATGAAGCAAGGGTATATCAAGGGTGATAATACGAAACATATTTCACCAAAGTTCTTTTACAATCAGCAACAACAGTGTCTCTTAAACATTCAAGTCAGCAAAGTACCTTCTGATGAGAATGTGGCAGACTTATTTACTAAGTCACTTCCTAAGTCCTTATTTGAAAAACATGTAAATAATATCGGACTAAGGAAATTGTCCAAACTCCCCTGAGTACAATCAGGGGGAGATGGCGACATCAGGAGGAGTATCTGATGATATGATGTCGACATCTAGCTTGGTGTGCTGAACTCTTTTTCCCTTAATCGAGATTACTTTTTCCCACTAGGTTTTGTTACTCGACAAGGTTTTTAATGAGACGACACCAAGATTACAATTTATCGATTTAGGTTTTTCTTTTCCCACAAGGTTTTTCTGTTTTAGGAATTTCAGAAGCGACAAGAGAAGTGGTCAACTTTATGGATCAACTTTACTAGGACTCAGCACATTGTGCTCTTTTCCCTTCGTCAAGGTTTTGTCCCGTTGGGTTTTCCTTGTCAAGGTTTTAATGAGGCAACACATTTGAAGTTCCACTTTTGAACCACACAAGGGGGAGTGTTATAGGGCCTACGGCCCATGGATGTGTGGTCCATTAGATGACTAGGGTTTTCCTTTTGTTATGTATATAAATAACATTATGCCTATGTAATATCTCTGCCTCCATATCAATAAGAAGTTCATGTTTCTCTTTCTCTTGGTTTTACCTAATTATTACTCCATTATGAATTGATTTTATTTATTTTTTAGTCATAAATGTACGAAATTAATATAATAGTTTTTTTATAAAAAATACATGAAATTATAAAAGATTTAAAAAATATAAATCTTATTATTTTATTTTATAAATATGCTGAGTTGATTTTTTTTTATTTTAATCATAAATGTCTGAAATTAATATAGCAGTTTTCTTTATTTTTTGTATTTTCACGATAAAATTAATATAACAATTTTCTAAATAATGATGGCCGTCCGTTGCGTGTGTCCCAACCACCTACCCAATCTACATTGCACATCGTTAGATCAATGCACCGTATCTCACGAAATTTTATCCGACGAATACGAATGGTTTTTCTCCGAGCCAATGAGAGCGCGCGGTTATGCTCACCAACCAATAAGAGGGAAGGTAAGCTCCACCAATGCTACTTTTATTCTGGATTGAGAGATGAGATTGAGTTTTTAGGTTGTTGATATTGATAAAAAGATATAATGAACTTTTTGAGAAAATTCTGCAGTATTGATCTTTCCCTGATCCACTATTATGTGAAAGTACTGTATTTACTTCGTACGTTTTCTTATGTTGAGTGATCTCCGATTAAATTAGTCATAAAGTTTTTCTCTTTTGATTAGTTTACTCGATGATATTTTGGACATTAACAAATCGCGTCCAAAGAAATTATTCTTTTCTCGTAAAAGTAAGGTCGCTCATGTTGTTCTCTTGGGAATGACATCAAATGATGGAGAGTTCTTAAATGAACTTATGCTTAATTTCCATATCTTTGTGGGGAGAGCGGTTATGGAATTTGAAGGGGTTAACTTGTATCTTAATAAACTCCTTAGTGAATACACTAAGTTTCGGCTATGTGAAATCATCGAAACATAATTGATATGTTTCCTTTTAGTCATGAATTATATTTTGAGAATTCATTATGATCCATAGTTTCCGTACCTTTGCCAATTTATGTTGACAAAAAGTGGGATAATTATTTAGTAGTTCACACTACATACATATGGTTTACGGATCATTATGTAAGGGGAAGTTGTTTTCATTATAAGATGGAAGTATTGACTAAGGGGGAGTGATACAATATCACCGTAGTATTATTTCAAAGTTGTGATGCAAATTCGACTTTGATTCTATATAATAATACTATGACACTTAATAACAATGATTGAGAACCTTCGTTTTCATATTGTTATTGCTAAAGATCTTCAACAACAATGAACACATTCGGAATCAATGGAAAACTTGAAGTAACAAAGAATTCAAGGAAGTTGAAGAGCCAAGGAAATCAAGCATGATGGATCAGAATCTACAAAGTTTATTTATTTTGTAATCCATATGTATTAGTAGTTTTGTCACTAAAATTGCCAAAGGGGAGATTGTTAGAGCACTGCTCGGTCGAACTCGCAAGCGTTGCTATCTCAAGCTTGTTTGTCAAGTTTAGTTGATCAAAACTATATACTTGATTTCTAGTCTACTTATAGTTATGTCTCGGATTAGGATAGAAGTGTACAGTTGAGATTTAGACTTCATGTCGTTCACCAATTGAAGAATAAGATCTACTGAAGAGCTTGGAGGAAATTCATCAACAAAATGTATGTGGAGACTAAAACTTATCTATCACTCAGAAGTCTATTTTATTCTATCTTCTAAAGAGACTACGTCATATAGCTATATAGACTTTTACATTACACACAATTAAAATTTCAATCCAAGTTTATCTCGTTTATCTATTTCTCGAAATACGTGTTGGAAGATTTTAGCTTTAGCTAAGTTCATCATCTACTTGACGAATTTAGTTGGAAACAATTTATTTGTTGGAAACTAAATTTTAAGTGAAGATGATCATATGAAAATTACCTTGAACATCTTACATGATTAGTGTGAGACAGTCAATTGATGTTAACTTGGGAAGTTTCAGATTGATCGATTAATCACTTGAAAATTACTTGAAGCTAGTGGTATTATAAGATTACGATTGTTGTCTTCTAAGGATGTTACAATGATTAAATGAGATTTTAGAACGACTGCCAATGCCTGGATATTACATAACATGTATACTTTGTATGTGCACTATGTAGCTCTAATTCAGGTCCAGAACTCTTGTTTGCGAACGAATTTACCTGTGAAAAGGTCCGGATCTGTTATTCGCGTACTTTGTTTGCGAACGGCTAGACAGGGCTGAGTCCGGAACTTTTGTTCGCGTACTCTATTTGCAAACGGCACGGCAAGGCCAAAGTCCGGAACTATTGTTCATGTACTCTGCTTGCGAACACAGTGGTAAGGTTCTAAAATCGGTAAGCATGAAATACATACTCATGAACTCAAGTTCGTTTGCGAACTAAAGTCCCTGGAACTTTAATGAAATAAGGTCTGTGAACTTGTTTTACAAACCGTGGCATTAAGTTCATGAATTAATTCTTGTATAAGTACTTTGTACAATTACAAAAAAAATCGATTTTGTTTCAAATGGTTCATATATATTTTATGAGATAGTGAACATTTGAACAACTCTATTGAAACACATTTAGATTCATTTGATTATCTATCATGATTTATTGATCATCATATTTTATCTAGAAGTGTTAGATGAATGTGGATAAGTTTTAAGTATTCATGTGGCTAACTTCGGTAACTATTATTGAGATAAAAAGTTATACACGTTTGGGTGCGGTTCATCCATATCTAAAAATAGGTATATTTCATTTGTGTGTATTAAGTTAATTAATACCATCTAACGGTGAAGATTGATTGCTTACTTTCTAAGCAGACTTAGCTTGAATCTTAAATCATGAGTTCATCTAACGGTGAATATCAATTGCTTTGTTACTAAGCTATCTTAGCTTTGATTGTAAGCAACCCTGATTTGAAAGACTATATAAGGGAGAACTCTAGCATCTGGGAAACCTAATCCAGACACTTTCGTGTATCCTAGGTGCAAACTAGAGTTGATTCTCCTTTAACCTAGGTTTTCCAAAACCATTATTAGGTTAACGACTTGAAGACTTCATTTGGGATTCGTGAAGCCAAATCCAACTATTTTATCTGTAGTTGAGTATTCTGATCTTACTTTTTCTATCGTATTGAGTTTTATCTTCACTAAGATTTACTCGAGATTTATCTCCGATAGGTAAGATATAAAAAGTAATCACAACAATTCTTCGTCTCAGACTCTTGTGATTCCTCAATAACTTCTTCTGTTAATCAGTTAGGTTATTATAAGGTGACTAATATTTCTAGCCTGCTCTTCGGGAGTATAAGACTGGATTATTAGTTGAGTTTCCTATTCACCTTGATTTATCTAAAGAAGGAGATAAAACCAGAATAGACATATCCGTGCGAGGCAGATTTGTTTATAAGAGCAACTTTTAGTTGTGGGTGAGATCATGTAAGGGAATCAAGTGCACAGAGTCCTGCTTGGATTCAAGAGGCGTAAGGAACGCAATTGTAGCTTAACCAGTGTGAGACTTGGTTAGGGCTCAACTACATTCCAGTCCGAAGTTAGCTTGTAGTATGATAGAGTATGTAGCGGCTTAATACCGTGTGGTGTTCAAATCTGGATTAGGTCCCGGGGTTTTTCCGCATTTGCGGTTTCCTCGTTAACAAAATTTCTGGTGTTTGTGTTATTTGTTTTCCGCATTATATTTGTTTATATAGTTGAAATATCACAAGTTGTGCGTAGTTCAATCATAATTGATAAATATGACCGTGTTTATTAGGTAAAACTTGATTGAAACTTGGGCATTGGTGTTTGGTACCGTCTAAGTTATTCTCATATCAATCAGTCTCGCGGATTTCTATCTAGTTGATTTACTGATTGTATTGAGAAAGAGATAAATCTTTCTTGATTGAGTCTCACTTTTAAGTTGGTGCTCTTGGAATTATATTGTTGTTTAACCATACAGATCGTCGAACGAAATATTGGGTTTGGTTGTTATACCCCCGCGTTTTCAATGATCATAGAAATTACTATCATCAAAATAATAGATATAATTAAAACTCTTACATGAAGTTCCTTGTCATGAACCTGACAGTTTGTCGATAATATTAGAGCACTGCTCGGTCGAACTCGCAAGCGTTGCTGTCTCAAGCTTGTTTGTCAAGTTTAGTTGTCAAAACTATAAGTCTTGATTTCTAGTCTACTTATATCTATGTCTCGGATTAGGATAGAATGTGTAGTAGAGCTTTAGAATTCACGATGTTCATTGATTGAAGACGAAGAACCACTAAGGGGATCTTGTGGAACCTCATCAACAAAAGGTATGTGGAGAGTTGAACTCATCTATCACTTAGAAGTCTATTTATATTTTATCTCCTATTAAGATAAAAGCTATACAACTATATAGACTTTACATTATACACATTTGATATTTCGAGCTGAGTTTAACTCGCTTATATCTTTCTCGAAATATGTGTTGCAAATCTTTTTGCTTTAACTACGTTCATCATTATTCTTGATGAATGTCAAAAGATGATCATCTGAAAGTCACCTGGTAACATTTTACATGATTTGTGTGAGACAGTCATTTGATGTAGGCTCGGAATGTTTCGTATTGATCACTTGATCATTTGAAAATTACTTATAAGCTAATAGTTTGTATGAGACAGCTATTGTCGTCTTATAAGAATGTTTCAATGATTGAAATGGGAGTTAATATCTAAAACCCATGTATGGATACATAACAGTTTGTGTACTTAGTGTACGAACTGTTTTGCCGGAATTCAGGTTCGGAAGTCTGCATACCCGTTCGCAAACTTATCCAACTGTTTAAGTCAGGATACTTAAGTTTGCATACCCGTTCGCAAACTGATTTAACTGTTGAATTCCGGGAACCAAGTTTGTGTACCCGTTCGCAAACGGTTTCAACTTAGTTCGGTCCGGAGCTAAAGTTTGCGTACCCATTTGCAAACTGTCGGCTTGTGACCAATGTACGGAACTTAAGTTCGCGTACCCGTTCTCAAACTTAAGTGGTTCAAGTTATTAAATCGGTTAAGTATGATTTCATACTCATGAAAAAATAGATTTATAAATTAAGGAATGCAATCTTCGCAAACCGTGACTAAATTGTTCATGAACTGATTCTTCTGAATCAATCCGATTTTGCTTCAATTGTGTCTTGTATACTTCTATGAGAATATAAACAACTGAACAACTCTATGAGTAACACAATTAGATTCATTTGATTATCAATTGATCTATAAGTGTTAAGATGAACATAGTTAAGAGAAAAATGTTCATATGTCTAACTTCGGTCAACTGTTATTGAGCCAAATCAATATACACGTTTAGGTACGGTTACCCATAACTAAATGAAAGTATATTTCATTTGTGTGTAACAAGATAAGACCATATAAAGGTGTAAATATATTAGATTGAATCTTAAATCAAGTTTCTCTAACGGTGAATATTAATTGCTTTGTTTCAAAGCTATCAAACCCTTATTTAAAGACTATATAGGGGAGAACTCTAGTAACTAGGAAACCTAATCCCCACACCTCATGTGTGATACTAGTTGCGACTAGAGTCGATTCTCCTTTAAGCTAGGTTTTTCCTAAAACCATTAGAGGTTAGCGACTTAAAGACTTCATTGGGATTCTGAAGCCAGACCCAACTATTTCCTCTATAGTTGCGTGTTATGATCTTAATTTGTTCTATTGTATTGAGTGCTATCTTCTCTAAGATTTGCTCGAGATTTATCTCCGATATGTAAGACATAAGAATTAATCACAAAGCTCTTCGTCTCATTCTTTGTGATTCCTCAATAACTTGTCTACTACCATATAGTTGAGTTATTGTGAGGTGATTGATATTACTAGGCTGTTCTTCATGAATATAAGACCGGTGTATCAATTGGTTCCTGTTCACCTTGATTTATCAAAATACGGAACAAAAACTGGTAGGTATTTCTGTGGAAGACAGATTATCTCTTCAATAGATTTTTCCGTGTGAGACAGATTTGTTTATCAAGTCTTCGACTTTGGGTCATAGCAACTCTTAGTTGTGGGTGAGATCATCTAAGGGAATCAAGTGCATAGAGTCCTGCTGGGATTCAAAGGCGTAGGGAACGCGACTGTACCTCAATCAGTGTGAGATTGGTTAGGGCTCAACTACATTCCAGTCCAAGTTAACTTTTAGTAGGCTAGAGTCTGTAGCGACTTAGTACAATATGGTGTTCAAATCTGGACTAGGTCCCGAGGTTTTTCTGCATTTGCGGTTTCCTCAATAACAAAACTTCTAGTGTCTGTGTTATTTCTTTTCCGCATTATATTTTCTATATAATTGAAATATCACAGGTTGTGCGTCGTTCAATCAACTGGTAAATCCAACCTCTGTCTGTTGATTGAAATTGATTGACGCTTGAACGTTGGTCTTTGGTATCGTTCAAGTTGTTTATCATAATAATCAGGCTTGCATATTTCTATCTGTTTGATTTTTTGATTACATTGAGAAACAAAGATATAACTCTTGGATATATTTTCCTTGAGTGATTCTGACTGTTTAGTTGATTTTCTTGGAATTATATTGGAGTTAGTCCATACAGATTGCCTAAAAGAAATATTGGGTGTGGTTGTTAGACCCCCGCTTTTTCAATTGGTATCAGAGCATGCAAATACGTTTAAGACCTCATTAGTCTGTGTTTGTAGCAATCTGACTCTATGGACAAAAATGTTATCTCAATAAACGTACAACCAGATCCAGGGATCTCATAATTTTCTTCCATGACTGGTTTTATTAAATCCATAGAAGATGTTCTCTCTCGACCTCCACTAGGTCTAAAATCCCTTGAAGTGTTTTCAGGAATTAAAAAACAACTTGAAGGTTTATTTCTCGATGTTGAGTTTTATCTCCAGCAAGAACAAAACTCTCTTGATAAAACTGAACCAAGTTATAATGAATAATGTTCTTATTGAGTTTGATATTGATTCACTGATGAGTGGGTCCACTGCTTCTTCCTTCTATATTACAATGAGTCATGCATTGGTTGCAATACAAATGGAGCATGATCCTCATTTAACTGAGAATATCTCTCCTGAACAGTATTATTTACATGAGTCTACTCCGGAAACAATTTATCATAATGACATGATTATGTTCATTAGCAAAATTGCAAAGATGTCTTTCTCTTCCGAGGAAGTTGCCTTACGTTGTGCTATATACTATTCCATGTCCTTGCTAACAAAAGAATACAAAACAAGACATCACAAATACAAAAAATTTAACTCTTTCGGTTATCTATTGTCTTGTGAAGTTTCCTCTATGTCAGCTCTTTGGGTCTTCTTCAACCCATTTAAGCACAAATGTTGTTGGAAAGAAGTTCTCTCTTGGGGTCCAGATACTGAATTTGATCGAACTCTTGGCTAGTTATTAGATTTCATCTAAAAATGTTTTATAAATAAACCTTTTTAGCTCTTGACCTATCTTGTGCGGTTCGCATGTGCGAAATAGGCCTCGAACTAGAACTTATTGGTTCCGGTACCTGGACTTGTTTTACCGGTTCAGGAACTGTTCGGTCGGGCGCACATTTAAAGAGAAGATCCTTTCTTGTTTATTCTCCATATTCTCTTGTTCGAGAACTCAGTGAAAGAAAACTCAAGAGTTCGCAAACTCTAAATTCCCAAAAACCTTATTTCTCAATCGTTTTGAGTGTTCTTGGTACCGTTGGATTCATAATAAAATTTTATTTAACGGGCATACTTTTGTTTCTTCATCTCTTCCAGTTCCGGAGCTTCACCATTAACGACATTTTCTGTACCAAGTAAGTTCTTCACCTTATTTTTGATTTTTCCCGCTCAACAATGGCATCTAGGAAGAGATTGAGTCATGGTGAGAGTTCGGGTGCTAATGATAGAGGTGAAACTTTTTATGATCCAATATTACAAACTAGCTTCGTGGACGTAGAGGCTTGTGATTAATTTGTAGAATATAGTACAAAAAGGCCTATTATGGAAAGGATTTATGATCCCTTAGAACTTAGTATAGATGGTCTTCCTAGCTTCTTCAAAAACCATAAGTAGGGTATAATTCTTTATCCCATGGGAACATCACATATAGAAATGCCTGCCCAATTTCATACTAACTGCACGTTCAAGACCATTGTTCGTAATGAAGTTTTTGTTGTGAATGTCAAGTAATTGTCGAGCTTTTGAATTTGTCCCGAGTCGGTGACTTCTAAGTACCACAACCTAAGCATTTGAGACCTTATGCAAATGAGCTCTCAAACTTTCTTCTTGCAAGGATGTAACCTGGAAGGATAGGAAGATTGATGTTAATGATGATGAGATGTTTCTAAAAGTTGCTGGAAAACTACTGGTGGAAAACTTGATGCCCAACACTATTGAACGACTGTTATGGACCAGATCTCTTGCTGAATTGGTCTATTACATTGTTGAAGGGAGGAATGCTGACTTTTGTGGCCTCATTATTCGTCAGATGATAAGTGTGAGACAAACTTTAAATAAGACTCCTGGCTTTTCTTGTCTTATCTCAAGGATTTGAAGTCATTATGGCATTATTTCTGTTGGAACCAGTCTAGGAGGACCAAAAGTCCTGAACATGAAAAGCATCAAAAAGATGTGAAGAACTCCAGTTAGAACTCCAGCGAGAACTCCAGTTGCTCCTAATCCTGAAATCATCCATCTTCGACAACAACTTCAATATGAACAGGAGAAATTGGATTATGCCGCACAAGCTTATCCAGAATTGATTGAGAAGTTTGATGAAATTGTTAGGTACCATTATAAAATGGTGGGATAAACACCATTTGGTTGTCTTGATTTATTATGTCTTTGCTTATGTTTTTTTTATTTTGAACTTCTTATGTCGAACTTATTAGAACTATTAATTTAATGATTGTAATAACTTTAATGGTATTTTATAGGGATGTCAATGGGTCAGGATCCTCCCGGGTACCACAAGGCCCGGACCCGGACCCGGCTTATGAAAGTCGGGTCCGGTTCCTAAATATGTGGACCCAGAACCAGATCTCTTTAAAGGCCCGGGTACCCGTTGGGTATTAAGAAAACTATAAAAAAAATCTTAAAAACTTAATTTCTTTCTCTTTTTAGCTTCAATCTAAATTATTTTTATAAAAGTTTATTATTATTTCTTTATTAATGTACTAAATAAAGATCAAATTTAAGAAAAAATGAAAAATGAAAAAAAATCAAAGCCAAAATTATCAAAATGCTTATATTTTTGCTAAAAAGATGAATAAAGGGATGGATAACCGGGTACCCGATACCCGCGGGTACCCCACAAGTTTTACCCGTTTGGACCCGTTAAGATTCGGGTCTAATCGGATAATTGCTCGTCGGGTCCTAAGTTGTTAATGGGTCCAACTTTAGGACCCGCACCCGAATCTACCGGGTCCAGGTAATGGGTACCCATTGACAGCCCTAACTTGACTATTTTAGCATTGAATTATTTCATATTTCAATTAAACTGCTAAATGTGCTAAATCCATAAGAAGTTTATCTGAATATATGTCAAAAGTTAAGTCTATTATGTCATTATGCAAATATTGATGGAAAATAGAATGAACTTTTGATGTCAAAGATTAAGTCTATGGTATCATTATGCGAATTTTGATGAAAAATAGAATGAATCTTTGAATATTCCGCAGTATTGATCTTTCCCTGATCCACTTTTATGTGTAAGTACTGTATGGCTCCGTAAGCTTTCTTATGTTGAGCATTTCCGATTAAATTAATCATCAAGGTTCCTTGTGGTTAATTTAATTGAGTTTTCTGGATACAAATTCATGTCTCATGTGATTTGTTAATGTCCAAAGAAATCCTTCTTTTCTTGTAAAATTAAGGTTGCTCTTGTTGTTCTTTCGGGAACGACATTTTATGGAGGAGAGTTCTTAATTGAACTTGTGCTTAATTGCCAAATCTTTATGGGGAGTGCGGTTGTGGAATATTGTAGGAGTTATCTAGTATCTTTATAAACTCCATGATGAATACACTAAGTTTCGACTATGTGAAATCATTGAAACAAAGTTGATATGTTCTCTTTTAGTCATGAAGTATCTCTTTGAGAACTTTATTATGATCCCTCTAGTTTTCATACCTTTGCCAATTTATATTGACAAAAAGGGGGAGAACATTTTTGTAGTTCACACTACATATACATATGGTTTACGGATCATTATGTAAGGGGGAGTGGTTTTCATTGTGAGATGAAGTATTGACTAAGGGGGAGTGATACATATCACCATAGTATTATTGTCAAAGTTGTGATACTATTGAACATTAATGATGTGTAATAATACTATGACATTGTATAACAATAATTGAGAACATATGTTTTCTTATTATTATGGCTACGGATCTTCAACAACTATGATGCTGAGTTGAACACGTTCAGAATCACTGGAGTACTTGGAGCGGCGAAGAATTCAAGGAATGTTGAAGAAACAAGGAAATCAAGCATTTGGATGAGAATCTACAAAGTTTATTTATTTTTTGATCCATATGTATTGATAGTTTCGTCATTAAAATTGACAAAGGGGGAGATTGTTAGAGCACTGCTCGGTCGAACTCGCAAGCGTTGCGATCTCATGCTTGTTTGTCAATTTTAGTTGTCAAAACTATAAGTCTTGATTTCTAGTCTACTTATAGCTATGTCTCGGATTATGATAGAATGTGTAGTTGAGCTTTAGACTTCATGGCATTCATCGATTGAAGACGAAGAACTACTAAGGGGAACTTCATCAACAAAAGGTATGTGGAGACTTGAAATCATCTATCACTCAGAAGTCTATTTTTATTCTATCTCCTATTGAAACAAAGTCCTATAACTATATGGAATTTACATTATACAAATTTGATATTTCGAGCTGAGATTAACACGCTTATATCTCTCTCGAAATATGTGTTGGAAAGCTTTTTGCTTTAACTACGTTCATCATTATTTTAGACGAAAGTCAAAATATGATCACGTGAAAATCGCATGGTAACATCTTACATGATTTGTGTGAGACAGTCATTTGATGTAGGCTCGGAATGTTTCGTACTGATCATTCGATCACTTGAAAATTGTTTATAATCTAATAGTTTTATGTGAGATAGTTATTGTCGTCTTCTAAGAATGTTTCAATGATTGAAATGGGAGTTAATATCTAAAACCCATGTCTGTATACATTACGGTTTGTGTACTTAGTGTTCGAACTATCTTTTCGGAATTCAGAACTGGAAGTTTGCATACCCGTTCGCAAACTGATTCAACTGTTAAAGTCCGGGAACCAAGTTTGCGTACCCGTTCGCAAACAGTTTCAACTGAGTTCGATCCGGAGCTAAAGTTTGCATACCCGTTTGCAAACTGTCGGCTTGTGACCAATGTCCGGAACTTAAGTCCGCGTACCCGTTCACAAATTTAAGTAGTTCAAGTTCTTAAATAAGTTAAATATGATTTCATACTCATGAACAAATACATTTATAAATTAACGAATGCAATCTTTGCAAACCGTTGCTAAATTGTTCATGAACTGATTCTTTTGAATCAATCCGATTTTGCTTCAATTGTGTCTTGTATACTTCTATGAGAATATAAAACAATTGAACAACTCTATGAGTAACAAAATTAGATTCATTTGATTATCAATTTATCTAGAAGTGTTAAGATGAACATGGCTAAGAGAAAAGTTTTCATACGGCTAACTTCAGTTAACTGTTATTAAGCCAACTCAATATACACGTTTAGGTACGGTTACCCATATCTGAATGGAAGTATATTTCACTTGTTTGTAACAAGCTTAGACCAGCTAACGGTGGAAATATATTAGCTTGAATCTTAAATCATGTTTCATGTAACAGTGAATATTGATTGCTTTGTTCCAAAGATATCAAATCCTGATTTGAAGACTATATAACAGAGAACTCTAGCAACTGGGAAACCTAATCCCCACACCTCCTGTGTGATACTAGTTGCAACTAGAGTCGATTTTCCTTTAACCTAAGTTTTTCCTAAAACCATTATAGGTTAACAACTTAAAGACTTCATTAAGATTTTGAAGCCAGACTCAACTATTTTATTTGTAGTTGCGTGTTCTGGTCTTACTTTGTTCTATCGTATTGAGTATTATCTTCTCTAAGATTTGCTCGAGATTTATATCCGATAGGTAAGATACAAAAAGTAATCACAAAGCTCTTCGTCTCATTCTTTGTGATTCCACAATAACTTGTTCTACTACCATATAGTTAAGTTATTGTGAAGTGATTGATATTACCAGGATGTTCTTCGGTAATATAAGACCGGTGTATCAATTGGTTCCAGTTCACCTTGATTTATCAAAAGACGTAACAAAAACTCGTAGGTATTTATGTGGGAGACAAATTTATCTATTCAATAGACTTTTCTGTGTGAGACATATTTGTTTATCAAGTCTTCGACTTTGGGTCATAGCAACTCTTAGCTGTGGGTGAGATCATCTAAGGGAATCAAGTGCGTAGAGTCCTGCTGGGATTCAGAGGCGTAAAGAAAGCGAATATATCTTAATCACTGTGAGATCGGTTAGGGCTCAACTACATTCCAGTATGAAGTTAACTTGTAGTAGGATAGATTATGTAGCGTAGTTCAATCAATTGGTAAATCCAACCTATGGTTGTTGATTGAAATTGATTGACACTTAAACATTGGTCTTTGGTACCGTTCAAGTTGTTTCTCATACTAATCAGGCTCGCGGATTTCTATATGTATGATTTGCTGATTACATTGAGAAACATAGATATAACTCTTGGATATATTTTCCTTGATTGAGTCTGACTGTCTAGTTGATTATCTTGGAATTATATTGAAGTTAGTTCATACAGATTTCCTAAACGAAATATCCGGTGTGGTTGTTAGACCCCCGCTTTTTCAGATAAGATCCTTATATCCTGTAATGATCAAATTCATGTTAGCTTGTTGAGTTGTTTCAAAGTTTCCACCCTTTTAGGAGGTAAATAGGAATTCTTTTGAATCCATATTTGAGATGGTGTAACCAAGTTCTTTTTAAAACTATTTTGTATACTACCCTTGTGGTTTGTTCGAATACTCGTGGACCACGCACGAAGTGTTGACATTCCTAGAAGCAGATTTGCTTGAATGTGGTTTCACCTCAAGAGGTTTAGACATCCAAATATCAATAACACCCTTCAGAATTAAATCCAAGGTATTTTTAAGACGATCAAACTGATAGTTTTCCAACCTCAGTTTACACTTTCTTTGAACATGTCATTTAGTGTTGCAATAGAAGCACACTTTCTGAGTTGAAATCAGAACACGTAGTTTTAATAGCTCTATCTTATAAAGAACTTTTTCTCATTGGAGACACAGTTTCATCTTAGTCAGAGAATTTCAACTGATCATCTCCTAACAAAGCAATAGTACTTTGTTTATTAGTTTCTGACTGTGATTTTGTTAGAATATCATGAACATGATTTAATCTTACTTTTTCTAACTCGATCATCTCCTTGTTCAGAAGTTGTTATCATGGTAGTTTGTTTGGATTCACTATCACAACGTAGAGCAGTATTCTCACTCATTGGTTGAACGATCTCCAAGGCATCATCTATAGGAGACATCTTTGTTTCATAATCATATTTAGAAATAACACCAATGAGAGTATTGACTTTGTGTCTTAGCCAAATGACCTCTGAAGTCTGAAATTCTATTCGCTTGAAAATTTCAGAGCTTTCCATGGCTGCTTCCCGTTTTACTTCTGAGTCAGACTCATCTGTAAAACAATAGGAATGACACTTATCAATATCCAACTGTTTTATGGAACCATGATGTTCTCTAAGAGAGTTTGACAAATCAGACTCTTCTACTGGATCCATAGAAACAGTTTCTTTTAAACTGGTGCAGCGTTTATCAGAGATTTCGTCTATGTCCATATAGTCAGACTGCTTCAAACACAGACTTATTAGGTCTTATTGTGTTTGCCTGCTCTGATACCAATTGAAAACACCGGGGTACCAAAATACACCACCAACTTTTTCTTTAGGCAATCTGTATGGACAAACTCAACACAACTCCGAGAGTTAAAAATCAATCAAGGAAAGTGTCTAGAGTTATATCTCTATCTCTCTTGCGATTACAACGTCTACATAATTAAATCCGTGAACCTAATCACAAAGCGAGTTCTTGGACGGTACCAAAGGCCAATGTACAAGGATCACTCAAGTCGTATCCAACAAACTAGGATGGATATAACTACTCTGATTGATCAACGCACAACCTGTGATATTTCAATTATAAAGATAAACAATATAATGCGGAAAAAGAAATAACACAAACACCAGAATTTTTGTTAACGAGGAAACCGCAAATGCAAAAAAACCCTGGTACATAGTCCAGATTGAATACCAAACTATATTAAACCGCCACAGACACTAGCCTACTACCAATTAACTTCGGTCTGGAATGTAGTTGAGCCCGAACTCAGTCTCCCACTGATTCAGGTACAATCGCGATCCTTACGCCTCTTCAATCCCAGCAAGACTCCACGCAATTGATTCCCTTAGATGACGTCATACCAACTAAGAGTTGCTTCAACTCAATTGAATACTTTAAACCAAATCTGCCTCCCACAGATTAAGCCCGTATAATTGATTTCTTGATTACAATCGAAACGGATGATCAATTTAAAAGTAGTATCAAGGTGATGAAAATCGATAGCAATTTGACCGAAGTCTAGCTATCCTCAAAATCTGGACTTATGCAACCCGAAGTGCAGCCTAGATTATTATTCACCTCACAAGTATAAAACTTGTGGAATCACAAAGTTGAGACGAAGAGAACTTTGCGTTTTCTATCTATCTTATTCAAGTGATAAGTCAACAATCGACCAAGATCAGGATATCAAGTTATCAACATAAAAGATAACTGGACCTAGCTTCACGAATCCCACTGAAATATTTGATAGTCGCTAAACCCTAAAGGTTTTCTGGAGAGGACGACTCTAGATACAACTAGGACACACCAAAAAGTAGTGTCAGGATTCAAAGATCCCAGTTGCCAAGAGTTTCCCTTATATAGACTTTAAAGTTTAAGTTTAAGCTAAAATAGCTTTGGAACCAAGCAAACAATATTCACCGTTAAATTAAAGCTTTGAATCTTATTCACATAAACAAGATATACACTTTGGTTAGGTAAATTTGAATCATATTAACATCAATGACACATATCACTGTTCCAGGCTATTTTCGAATGATAAACTTGAATCATGATTTGGTTCCGAACAATAAATTGTTCTCCACCGAAAGTGATCAAGTATGAACAAATGTTCATTAAGCTTAGTCATTATATGTCGAGAAATTCGTAAACTAAATAATAATTTATCGACTCGAAATTCTTGTCTAGTCTAATTAGTTGCGCGACAAACGTCTCAAGGATAGAAAAGTGAATATAACTTGAGAAATATGTGGTTCAGTCTTCACTTACCTTTTTTTGATGAAGTTCTCCAAAAATTTCGGTTGATCTTCTCCTTCAAACGGTAAAACGCAAATGATGACTGGTTTGTTTCTCAACTACCCCTATCCTAGACCGAGACTTAACTAATTGTAACTAGAAATCAAGATATAGTTTTGACAACTAAATTTGACAACAAGCTTGAGATAGCAACACTTGTGAGTTCGACCGAGCAATGCTCTAATAAATTTTATTTCCTCTTTGAAAGCTTCCAGTTGTGGAAAGAGCTTCTCGAATCTTTTATTAACGTGTTTCAACGATCTTCCATTATGATTTACGTCTAACGCCACAAAAACAATACGTACACGGTTCAAAAAATAAACGAAGGTTTTATCTATGTAAATATTTACATCTTCATAATGCTTTGCTACCGTCAGCCACGCTCTAACGATTGCAACATCCTGCTCGATAGTGTAGCGAGTAACCATGTTTATTCTTTTTTGTTGCAATAATTTGAGAGAGTTTGAATAAATTTGAGAGTTTTTGCACAATTTCTTTGTTGGAGAAGGGTCTTTGTATAAAAAAAAAATGAGGCTAGTTTTTTAAAAAAACTAGCCATTCCTCGAAAAATTCAATGCAATCTCAGATCTACGGCCAGGGTAATTAGAAGAGACCAGACCCTAAAAGAACACTCGGTTGGGTTTTAACCCTTACTAAGCCATAAATCTGAACTTTCCAAGTCAGCTCAATGCAATCCCAGATTTATGACCAGGATATATAGAAGCGAACAGACCATATAATCTTTTATGGCTGGGTTTTGACCCTTATGAAGCCGTAAATATGAACTTTCCCAGCCGATTCATACACGTCCTAGACGTCAGTTTTGTTGTAGTTACTGAGTCCATTTTTACGCTTGGATCTCTTATATATATCCCAACCGAACCAAGCCATAGATGCTTATACGACCTGGTCTCAGCTATAGATCATGGTCGTAAATCAGGGATTGCATTGAGTTTTTCGAGGAACGGATATTTTTTTCAAAAACTAGTCGTTAATTAGGACATTTTTTGCTATAAAAATACCGTTCTCCAACAAAGAAATTTGCAAAAAAATTCAAATATCTTCAGACTCTCTTAAATTGTTGCAACAAAAAATAAGAAACATGGTTACTCGTTACAATACCAAAGAAGATGTTGCAATATTTAGAGCTACACCCACGGTCAGAAAGCATGGCGAAGATCAAGGCATTAACATGGACGAAAGTAATGATTCTCTATGGAATCATGTATTTATGATCTTTGTGGCCATAGATGGTAATGAAAATGAAAATCAATGAACCAAATAAAGGAAAGGTTCGAAGACATCTACCTAGAAATAGAAGTTTTAAGGGGAAAATTGGAATGGGTGAAGGTGAAGAGTCCCAAAATGTCCTTTTTCAGAAGAGCGAGTATGTACAGAAGTTTTTCATCATGTAAGTTTTGAATAATTTACTAACTTAATCTTGATTTGTTTTTTAGGAAGCATTGGCTCTTTCCGGATACCAAGACATTCGTCGCAAAGAATTTGAGCATGAACAATGCTATTGGATCACGAAAGAGTTTCTTGAGCATTTCAACAATGCTTGACTATTTAAGCGTAATACTCTAAGTTTTTTTTCTCCATTTAGGTACAAAAGTATATAACACGGCTTGATTATGTAATGGTAACATTATGAATTGATGAATAAAAGTGAAAAGTTTGATCAATAACGGCTAAGTAAACCAATTTCCATTCTAGAAATCACATATAATAGCCAGAATAACCTGCCGTAACTAGTTCTTTCCCAGCTGAACCATCAACCTCAATAACGGCTAAGTAAACCAATTTCCATTCTAGAAATCACATATAACATCCAGAATAACCTGCCGTAACTAGATCTTTCCCAGCTGAACCATCAACCTCCAAGCCGTAATGTCTACTGGAAAACAAATTACGACCAGGTATTGCAAAGGACCCAGCCGTGATTTTGCTTACGGTTTGGTCATGGTCCATTATCCAAACCGTAAATCTGATAGTTTCAGTTTTTCTTCCATTATTTTAGGTCAAAACGCCTAGGTCTTTGCTACAGAAAACCTAGCCGAAAGTTCTTATAAATTTCCAAAACTCAACCTTTTTCCTTTTAAGAAATTGAACAAACATAAAACACAATACACCAAAATGGTTTTCCACTGATTGAATCGAAAAAGCATACATATTTCGTAACATTAGTAGAATAGATCATCACATCTCAACTAAACGCTTAATCGTATAGGAAAAAATAATAGGTAGTATTTTCCAAGATTCGGTAGCAATCATCTTGCTCAAACTATTTTCCATGGACTACCTTATATCCGGCTCGATCCCTCGACAACTGAAAAAACAAATCAGTTAGAATTCATCAGTTATGTTAGATAGTATTATTCAAAATAAAAAAACTTACTCTTATAGTACTTGGCATAGTGGGATTGGATTCCTTTACGACTTTCATTTCCTTTTTGAAAGCTACGCATTCTTCGAAGAGTATCTCGAGTCTTTCCTTAACAATTGCCAAAGTTCTTCCTTTACAAATTCCGTTTAGTGCCACAAAATTATTAATATACGGTTCCAAAAAGATAGTGAGGTTTGATCTATATCGATGTCTAAATCTTCATCATGTTGTTTGATCGTGACCCATGCTCTGACAGTAGCATAATTTTCAAAATAAGGGTAGGGAGTCACCGTGGTTGTTTGTTTTTTTTTGGATGAGAAATAAATGTATCTTGAATTTAAAAGCTTAAAATTAGAATTTGGGTAAGGAAGAGATGACAAAAGGGTCTTTTTTTTTTTTAGAGTTTGATGACCTAACGATTTTTTGAAAAACCTAGCCGTTAGAAACTCAACCATATTGGTCCAAGGAAAAAAAAACACAATAAATGAATCGACCGAGAGTCATAACCTCTGAAACGACTGCGTTTCCCATCTTTTTTGGTCCGTCATGGTCGGGTTAACAACATATACGATACATATGTGACTCTGGATGATGGTTCAACCATGGGCTCATTCTAACCCAGTCGCGATACGGTTTTACGACCATAAGTTCTTATATAACCAACCATAATTTTGGTTCACGGCTTGGAAGGACGACTTTTTTCGGGTGTTCAAATGTCTTACTTTTGGTTCGACAAAATATGATCTCATCTGTAAATGATAAGAAACCCTGATTTTTTCTCGATTTTTAACGGATTTGAATCTATTAAAATTGCTATCGATGCTGATTACAACGTTTACTTGACTATTTTCAGGATAGGTTTCATCATTTTTTTTTAACTATTTTTCAAAAGAGTTCATCAAAAATCCCCATTTTCTTTTCTATATCAATAAAAAAAAGAAACAAAACTTTGGTTCTTCGAAGATTAATCATTTGATTAATCATAATCTCTTCACTAATTATAATTAGGTTAATTAAATATCATAATTAACACTAAATCAATTGAAGGTATATCATGCATTGAAGAAAATAATAGGATAGGGATTATTGCATTTACTATTTCATGACCCAGTACAGTCCCAAAAATTCCTACGGGGTGCATCCCCAATAATAAGATTCTTCAATTTGGAAAGTTTTCTGCAAACCAATTTGGTGTACCAAGAAAAACATTCTCCGTCAAAACTTGGTCTTTCAGGCATCTTGAGCTCACAAAAAACAGTTTGCAATCTGTATTCAATTTGAGATTTGTGGCTGGCAATTTAAATCATGTAACGCAGTAATGCACAACTAACTTTCGTATCCATTTTGGATCTTCCAACTCCAATATCTAATGAAATCCTAACATTTATACAGAGGAATTTCGTCATGACTCTTGACCCGCAGATAACAGCCTTTGAACGTACATAGGTGGTTGCCCACCACGAATTACTAACTACTTAGGCCACTCCACTGCCATCAATAATTGGATAGAACAACAATAATGAATTTAATTAAATCAATAAATATAACAAGTGCGATTGATTTAGGTTCCTTAACTTGCTCGTCGTGCTCTCCACTCATTCAGTGTTAAGTAAAGAAGGAAAATCTTCTGTTAATTAAAGTTGAAAAGCTCATAATATTGGAAGTTTTGTCTACATCACTTGGTAGAATGGAAGGATAGTTTTTGTCAAAGGTTTGGAAAGTGAGTTATGGCCGCGGTTATTTATACAGGCTTTAACGGCCGAGACTAGACCCCAAAAAAGTAATGGCAACTGCAAGATGAAACTTAGCTTATATAAAGACAATTTTCTTTATTGATGTTTAGAAAATCTCTCAAAACTAAACACAAGCTCTAATCTTTCTCATATGATCAATCACAACTTTGGTGAGCATATATATATAGAACTATGAATTCCTTTTCCTAGTCCTATTATCTTATTACATGTCTTTCCTTTTCTTAGAACTAGATGACTTCTAATTCCCTTAGGATTACATCAATTGCTTTTTCTTATCCTAACCAACTTGTTAGAGATTATCTTAGGCTTAATGTTGAAGTTTATCCAACATTCTCCCCGTTAAGCTTCAACCTTACCCGTGACATATCTTGTACTCCAATCAGTTGTCTCATTTCTTCAAACTTGCTCCGAGCTAATGCCTTTGTCAATATATCTGCTTTCTGCTCAGTTCCTGGTATGTGTTCTACGTTAATGACCTCCTTCTCGATGCATTCTCGTATGATACCTTTTGTGAATGTGTTTCGTCTTCCCATGAAACACTGGATTTTTAGTGAGTGCAATTGCAGACTTATTATCAATCTTGATGAGAACTTTTTCAGGTTCTCTTCCTTTGATTTCACCCAACAGTTCTTGAAGCCATATTGATTGTTTAGCTGCTTCTGTTGCAGCCATAAACTCAGCTTCACAGGATGAGAGGGCTACAATGTCTTGCTTCTGTGAACACCATGTAATAGGTGCTTCTCCTAGATAAAATATATGACCAGTTGTACCTTTTCCATCATCTTGGTCAATATTATGACTGCTGTCACTATACCCAACAATTCCTTTTGATCCTCCTCGACCATACTTCAATCCACAGCTGATTGTTCCTCTTAGATATCTCAATATCTGCTTTATTACATCACCATGAGACTTGCGTGAACTCTGCATATAATGACTTGCTACTCCTACATAGAAAGCCAAGTCTGGTCTTGTGTGTAATAAGTATCTTAGGCATCCAACATTTCTTCTATAACTCGTTGGATCAATATCAGCTTCTTCTTGTGCCTTTGAAACTTTAAGTCCAAACTCCATTGGTATCTTAGTTGGATTACAAGTTTCAAGTCATGCTTCTTTCAGAATTATCCTTGCATAAGCTTCTTGTTTAATCTGAATCCCATCTACTCCTTCATGGACTTCTATGCCAAGGTAATAAGTGAGTTTTCGAGGTCTGACATCTCAAACTTTGATGACATTTCTCTCTTGAACTCATTGATCACCTTAAGGGAGTTGCCAGTCAAAAATAGATCATCTACATAGACTGCAATCACAAGAAGCGTTCCCTTTTCTTCTCTTTTGTATACTGATGTTTCTTTAGAGCACTTAACAAATCTGATTTCTCTTAATATTTGATCTAACTTTGTATTCCAGGCTCGAGGAGCTTGTCTTAGACCATATATAGCTTTTGATAACTTATAAACCTTATGCTCTTGACCTTTTACTTCAAAACCTTCTGGTTGTTCAACATACACATCTTCTCGCAATTCACCATGTAAGAATGCTGTCTTAACGTCTAAGTGGTGAATTTCCCATGAGTTTGATGTTGCCTTTGCAATTAATAAACGTATTGTTTCAATTCTAGCAACTGGTGCAAAAACTTCATCAAAATCTATGCCTGATTCTTGTACATATCCTTTAGCTACAAGCCTTGCTTTGTATTTATTGACAGTACCATCAGCATTCCGTTTTATTTTGAAGATCCACTTAAGACCAATCACTTTTATCCCACCTGACTTATCAACTAGAAACCAAGTCTTGTTTCTGTTGATTGAAATAATTTCTTCTCTACATGCTTGTGTCCATTTAGTCGAGGCCTTTGCTTCCTGAAAATTCCTTGGTTCATCATTAACAGAAAGTAGCATAATCTCACTTTCTTCTGCAGCTTGAAGAACATAATCCTCCAGATACTATGGCTTTTGTATCTGTCTTGTTGATTTTCGCAGTGGAATGGGTTGAGTTATTTCATCGATCTCTTCTTCTTCTTCTTCTACTTCTTCGTTATTCTCAGTGTTTTCATTATTATCTTCTTCTTATTGATTAACATCATTGTTTCCATTGGTATTGATGATTATGGGTCCTTCGCCTTCATCAATTACTTGACCCCATCTCATGTGAAACATTCCTGGATCCCTACTTGGTCCATCTTTAGTTTCTTTCCAGTTCCACTTTGCTTTTTCATCGAATACCACATCTCGACTCACTATTACTCTTTTCGTTGTTGGATTGAATAATCTGTAAGCTTTGGATCCAGGCTCAATTCCTAGATTCACAGGAGTCTGAGATCGATCATCCAGTTTCTTAAGAGTTGCAGAATCAACTTTTGCGTATGCCTTGCAACCAAACACTCTTAAATGATCTATGTTTGGTTTTCTCTTTCGCAAACTTTCATATGGAGTCATGTCTTTCAGAGCTTTCGTAGGTATCCTGTTTATTAGGTATGTGGAGTGTCGTACAGCTTCTCCCCATAGATAATTAGGTACCTGCATATCCTCTAAAGAACTTCTTGTCATCTCCATTAGAGTCCTGTTTCTCCTCTCCACCACTCCATTTTTTTGTGGTAGCCCTCGAACCATCTTGTTCTGAGACATAGTTTTTAAGGTTTTGAAACTTATGTGTCCTAACCTTGCGTGCCACTTCCATGTATGATCTTCCAGTCTCATATTCAGACACAATGACCTTCCAATCATGAGACTTATCTTGTAGAGTCTATTCTGTGAGCGTGATACTCTAACTAAAAGTCTTCCACTTGGTTCATGAACTGGTAGATAATCTTGTCGCATTCTAACATCACATCCAAATTCTGTAGCTTGTCCTAAACTTAGAATGTTGCTTTGTAAGTATGGGATGAAATAGATGTTTGTGACAAGCTTCTGTTCTCCGGTATTGCTCTGAAATAGAATTGATCCTTTCCCTTCAATTTCTACAGAAGATCCATCCCCAAACTTCACTTGTCCTTTGATTTTCTCATTGAGTTCAGAAAAGTAGTGTATCTTACCAGTCATGTGATTGCTGGCTCCATTATCTAAATACCAGATTCCTTCTTCTCCATCCTTTGATTCATAGTTCTTTGGTATTAGTTTCCCTTCGTTTAAGAATACAACTTCGTGCATGAAAAGAGCTGTATCTGCTTCCCTTGTTTCATTCTTGTTTGCTTCTTCCATCTTTTGTATTCTTTCAGGGCATACAGAGGAGAAGTGTCCTGGTTTATCACATCTGTAACAAATAATGTTTGATCTATCTTTCTTTTCTTTCCCTTGGTTTTGATTATTCTGACTTGTTGTTCTATCTTGTGAGTTAAACCTTCCTCCCCTTACTCGGTCTCTCTTTACTCTACCACCTCTTCCACGACCTCTTCCTCTTGTCGCAGAGTTTTGTTGGTAAGAATTTGTGTACAAGAGTTTTCCTTGAGTTTCTCCATTGTTTTCTTCATCAAGGATTCTCTCTTAATATGCTTTCAATCTTCCAATTATATCTTCATAGCTAGTCTTCTTTAAATCTAAGACTTGTTCGAGAGAAGCTATGATATGAATATACTTGAATATTGGTAAATTATTGAGAAACTTCTTTACCAGTTTATCTTCATCAATGGATTGTCCAAGTGACGCAGCTTTTGAGGCTATCTCTGATAGCTTTCCTGCAAAGCTATCACTAGTATCAGTGTCTTTCATCTTCACTCTTTCAAATTCAGACATTAAGGTTTGCAGACGGGCTTCTTTAACTCGATCAACTCCGAGATTACGTGCCTTTATTGCATCCCAAATTTTCTTTGAAGTTTCCTGTTCACCAACTTGTAGAACAAGACATTCTGGTATTGCTTGAAAGAGTAATCCAATGGCAACATTGTTTTTGTCTGGGTCCAATGTACCAGGTTCAATTGTCTCCCAAACTTTGTAGATTTTCATCAGTACCTTCATTCTCATGGCCCATACTGTGTAGTTTGTGGCGTTGAGGATTGGAACTTGTATTGATGGTGGCGTGAACTTTTTTGCACCCACAATGGTGGTTTCGTTTTCCATGGCTCAGAAACAAGCTCTGATACCAATTAATGGCAACTGCAAGATGAAACTTAGCTTATATAAAGACAACTCTCTTTATTGATGTTTAGAAAATATCTCAAAACTGTACACAAGCTCTAATCTTGCTCAGATGATCAACCACAACTTTGGTGAGCATATATATATAGAACTATGAATTCCTTTTCCTAGTCCTATTACCTTATTACATGTCTTTCCTTTTCTTAGAACTATATGACTTCTACTTCCCTTAGGATTACATCAATTGCCTTTTCTTATCCTAACCAACTTGTTAGAGATTATCTTAGGCTTAATGTTGAAGTTTAACCAACAAAAAGTACATTGCATTTCACTTGTAACGGACGACATGAAAATGTAAAAAAACAAAAATCTAAATGATGCTATTATTTTGTTCCTTTTAGTTTTTCCTATACAGATTGTTCCTTTTAGTTTTTCCCTATACAGATTAGAAATTTCAGTTAAATTTGTGGACATTGTCTATTTCTCAAAAATTGGCAGGTGAATGTTGAGAAAACTACGTACGTTGACAAATTAAGCCAGGGGACATTGTCTATTTTCTGGTACATAGTCACATTTCTTCATCTGTGAACTTAGTGACCCAGTTGACAAATTAAGCCAGGGGACATTGTCTATTTTCTCTACGTACGTAGTTCTATTTTATAAAATAAGGATCCCCTGGTACGTAGTTTTCTCAAGATAAACAATTGGCTACATCCCCTGGTACGTAGTTTTCTCTATTTTTGTTAGACATTTTATATAATAGTTTTCTCTATTTTATATAATTTTTGTTAGACATTGTGGAGGTTACTTATTATATAAGTAACCATTATATAAAATAGAGAAAACTACGTACCAGGGAATGTATCCAAACACAAATAAAGTAATGAACATCTTGCATCAAATTATAGTCTCTTGTAGGAGGAAGACATGATATATTAAAAAATTTCTGGAAGTTCCTTCGATTGAAGTTCACAAAATGATAGTTTAATATATCAATAATGTATTTCTTTCAAAGACATCCATCTCGATCCATGGGTGTGTCTATTTCTTTATTTCCAGCTTCCCACATATTTGCATAAGGAAGAAGAGACCAAATTATATTGCAATGTTCTTTAAGGTTACTGATTTTCGAGGTTTCAAGTTGTTGCCTTATATCAACAACATTAATTAACCCAATGAGAATCGCATGTACAGTGCATGAAATGGATCTCAATTGTTTATCTTGAGGTTAAACATGATCCTATTCGTTAGGTTAGACTAGAAACATGGAAATGTTGAGACTCTCTCCTGTTACTCATGAAGAACTTGAAGACGTATTGCTATCAACAAACACATATCATCTTTCTGTTAGGGTTTAGTAACAACAGGCTTGGCTTGTTCCATTTCTCTCCATGTTTTTTCAAGTTAGTATTTATTGAAACATAACATACGAAGTATATCTTGTTTACTTGTCTCTAGCATCGGTGACTTAGTCATTATACTATGATGAAAGTATCAAGGAAAGATACACTAGTTATTTTATCCAACTTGGTATAGATAATTACGACGTATAGTTTATCTATAGGCTTCGTCAATCGATGTTACACTAATTGGTAGCTTGTTACTATTTAATAGATTGAACTTACAGAATGAATTCAAACCTTGGGTATATATGAAGGAATATCATATACACAATCTAAGGAAGTATACTTGCGAAATGAAGTTTCATAGTCGAAAGAGAGTCCAGGACTGATCATAGGACCGATCCCTGGAAAGGACAAATCCCAGGACCGACCCCTTGTGGAAAGGACCAATCGCAGGTGCATGACCTATCATGCATGAAGTTTAATATGTATTTGCATTTTTAATTTGTTTGGTGATCTTAGGATTGAAATATTCACACAATATCGACATAGTGATTTGATCATGTGTTAAACTCTTATTACTTCATGTTCAAGTATTCTCCTTAATTCTCAAGGCTATATCCCGAAACCTAAATATTCTGATATCTTTTAGATATTCAGATCGGTATGCTTTTCATAATCCTAGAAGATTGTTATATTAGTTAAGCATATGTATGTATGCTAGATAATATTACTTTCCAGCTAAGAGTGATTTTGGTACGTTAGTTGGATTACAGTTGCAATTTCCCAAAATCGAAAATATACATTTATTACATAGCTTAAGAATTTTCGGATTTGGAAATTTATAGTTGTCCAAACAATCATTAATCATAAAACTATAAATAGCGGAGATTGTATTTTAAAAAACTCAACCCTTGGCATACGTCCTAACCGTTTGTGTGGGAAGCCAACTCGTTGATAGAGGAGAGTAATCAAATAGGTGAAATCTCTTGGTTGCCTTCATTTAAAGTCTTCTTTGGTATCAAGAAGCTTTTAGTAGTACTGTCGGTGGGAATCGTACTGTTATTTTAGTTTTTTATTATTGATTTCACAGACTAAAGGTCTAGTTGTCCTTCATAGATCAAACTTTTATTCCATGGTCCTTTTCTTATGATATAAGGCCACTCAAGTTTGTTTGAGGATTGAATATTTCATATCTATTTTATCATAGATTTGAAGATATAACTATTGACCATCAAAGGTTAACAAACTTTGTTTTGTGTGTGATTGATCATTAGTTGGAATCAAGTTGTTTGTGCATGTGATAAATTGAAGACTAAAATACTTTTTCTTTTTAGTATAACGATATTTTTAATACTTTGTGCACACTTTATTCTCTGAGACTTGATAAGCAGTTTATCTTGACTGGCATCATCATACTTGTGGTAAAATAAGGTAAACTGGTTAATTGTTTTTCCTCGTAGAATTGTGTGACTAGAGCTTGTTGATTGAGATTAATTATTTTAATAATATTTATCTTGGTATTGATCTTCAATCAAAGGAGTTTACATTGAATAAATGAAATATACTTTATTCTCAACTTATCTATGACCATTTCTGGGTTTTGGAGGTACACAATGAGGTAGTTACTAGAACAAGTTAGTCCTTTACTGTTTTAGCTTACGATCCAAAGGACTTCAGAATCATACGTCTTCACAGCAGGTGAAGGGACTTGAGATAGTAGACTATATATTTGGATTAACTTATGTAGACCAGATTGATTTTTGGCGCAAGCATACTGAAGAAACTGAGTAACTATGAGTAGTTTACTTGGTCTCTACAATACGAATATGCCGTAGTAAATTATGAGAATATTCATAACTGGACTAGGACCTGGGTTTTTCTGCTTGACAGTTTTCCTCGTTAACAAAATCTTGTGTGTGGTGGTATTTACTTTACTTCCGCATTATATTGTTTATCTTTATAATCTACTTGGTGTAAGATACTATTGTTAGTTCAGTTCCGAACATATAATTATATCTCAAGCTAACATCTTATTGAAGTTATTTTTGGCAGCTATTATTTTTGTGAAATTACACAAGCTGTGTCTATAATAGGTTGATACAGAAAGATTGTGGTTTACTTGTACCATCATCATTTCAGTTTCTTTCTTTGAATGAGTATCTCGTCATTGCTTGATTATTGATTCTGGATGTGCCAAGTTGGTATCCTTAACAACGTTAGTTGGCTCCTTCTTTTGATGGGTTTGCTCTATAATCGGTTTCTCCATGAGAGCTTTGATAAATGTGATGACCTTCTTCTTCAGAGCGGATGCCATCAAATTCATAATACTTGGTGGATGGAGTATTCCTATATTTTTTCAGTAATCTGACCTAAAAAGAATTAATGGTGATTGAAGTAGCATCAAAAGTAACAAAAGTAATATTAAAAATAACCGGAGTGGTATCTTTCATATATAGACATAAACAAAATTGTTAGTGAACCTAACCTAATCTCAAGCATTTTTGAAGAAAATGATTTTGTAACAGAGAAGTTGACCTCTCGTTGTGGTTGTTAAATATTTTTGGATGAAAAAAAAGTACTGTAAAAGCACTTTTTAGGTTCGAGATGTCAAAATCATACAAGAAGAACCTAAACTAAGAAACAATCGTTCACACATTGCTTGGTCACTTAGGTGGATACAATGAGTTGATCTAAGGGGATAGAAGTAAAAAAAGGCTGCGAAATCATGGTGTGATGTATTTTGCAGTGTGGAGTTGTTAAACTATTGTATGGAGGCTAGAGTTATGATTTTAAATCTAACTGTCCTTCTGAATATATGAAGTCATCTATTTATAGTTGTAGTGAACACACTAATGTCTCATAAGTTGTGGATGTTTCGCAGACGCGGATAAGTGATAGTCATGGAGATAGTGGTGAGCTCATGAAAGATATGTCACGGAAGACCATCAATTACATTGACCACTACGTCCTCATTTTTCGAACCTCTTTTAATAAATCTTACTACTGATTACCTTCTTGTCATGGATTTGTTGACACATTGTACATTAATGTAAACTGCCAGACCGATACCCCAATTAGAATCTCTCCATGTGACATATTTGATGTATCGTAGAAAGTACTAAAGTCTACTACTATTTTGGATAAGTCAAGGTACTGACTTGTTGAGACCACATGTTCATCTCTGTATATTCAGTAGTCTGATCAGTTTTCCAAGTCTGGTAGTGACTTATATTTTGTCAAGTATAAGAGTAGACTAGGCATGACTTGAGCATTAATTACTGATGATATGATGTGAGCGATGATCTCTAAGCAATAAGATGTGAGTGATGGGTTCTAAGAGTTGAGATGTTAGTAGTCTCACCGGCATTGGACTAGGCCGGATAGTAAGTAATATAAATTACCGATGATGGTGCTTTAGATGATCTAAGTTGAGATGCTTACTTGTAGAATATCGCGGCTCAGGGCATCAAGGAGGTAGCTCATAGTTGGGATGCACATGAGTGATGAAGAGATTGATATTGCACCAAGAATGAAAAATATCAATGAATCACCAGCATGAGGTTAACATTATGTAAACGCGCTAGTGATAACACGAGGTTGGATAAAAGGGTGCTAGCGATATGAAATTGACGCATTAGAGTCTGGCGCTAGCAATAAGAAAACACAGTCTAGGGTCTAGTATTGGGTGAAAGGTTTTGGTAACGCCGCAAGTATGTGGCACTGGGAAGTCGTAGCGTCATGGAAGGTCTGGCGTTAAGAATTGCTAGAACCTTATAAGGTTTAGCGCTAGATGTAGTTGAAGTTAAGAGGGCGGTGTTATTGAAATTGCAGGTGATAATAAGTGTCAGAAGAACTTAGAGATGATAGTGGTGTTGGTCCAGAATGGTCTGGGTTGTGTAAATTCGAGTTGCAGTTCAGGTAGTGGTGTAATGAGTTACAAGATTTTAGAGATGGTATAACTGAATGTATTGGTGCAATCAAGGTAGTTAATATCGCGTGTCGGTATCGTACCGGTCGGGTCCTATACACCTATACAAGTAATAATATCTGTTTTTACAAGCGATACATCATTTAATATAGAATTTCAAATAATTATAAAACCATAGTAAAAAATAATAAAAGTCATACACGTATCTCAAATTTCCAAAATACAAGGTGGTTTATTAGCCAATGTTGTGATTGTTGTCCAAGTATGCCGGTAAATCTTTTTTATTATCCTTCATATTTATCTTTTATTTATATTTCTGTCTTGCAGTCGAAATATGGTTTCCATCTTATATCTTACCATATAGTCATTGATTTTATATTATAAATATATTAGGGCTTTTTACCTTCTCCAATTGATATTGTACTTGTCTGTAAATACTAGATGCATGTTGATGAAAAATTTATTCACGAAACCAATATTATCGATGTACAAGTAAAACTGATATATCGGTCTGTACCGGCCTGTACAACCGATAATATCATTTCGTCTTTGTATCGCCGATATTTTTGATACCGTATAGGTATTTTCCGATATCCGATAAAATATCGGCATGTACAATGACTACCTTGGGCGCAATGTTGCTTGAGTTGTGTATCTGGTGATATGGTTAATTAAGTTTCAGTTGAATTTAATTTACAAGTTGAGGTTTGGTTTGTTTGTATATGGATATTGGTGATGAAATGAAATGAATTAGGATTTGCAGTGGTTTTAAGATTGAGATTTAACATGGATAAGATAAAGTTGAAATTTCAGGACCAAAAAGTAATGAGTGTGTGTGAATGGAATTGGTGTATTGAATTCGAATAGGAATTGCAGGTGATGTTTTTTTATTTTTGGGAATGGTGGCAGTTCATGAAGCTGGTAATGGTGTTACTATTGCATTAAGAATGAGCTGAAGTGGATAGAATTTATGAGAGAATAGTTGAACTGCAAAATGGTAAGATTTTGCTTAGGTTGAGCATGCTATGTTGCACTATTTTGATGCAACATTCCTTTTGATGTGCTATCATGGTACAGCTTGGCCTATGGCCAGCACAAATGGCTTAGGCCATGTGCCTGTCTATTCAATCAGGTAACTGACTAATCTGACTCGACTGAGTCATCCTATTTAATCGAGTTGACTCTGTATAATCCAATTTGACTCACTGATTCCTATTTTGAATTGTTGATTGGACTTTGGACTTTGACTTAGACTTGACTGTTAGAGGACCCAGTTGACTAGACGTTGACCATTAGTTTGACCGTCGATTTGACCGCTGACCATTAGTTGACCGATGATATGACATTTTCCTGCGAGCTTTCCGATCAATTTCCTGCCATTTTTCCTACTCCTTTAGATGATCAATTTGGACATAAACCTCTCAATAGAAATTAATAAAGAAAAAGATAGTGGAATGCTAAAAATATTATTGAGGTAAAGCAAAGAATATCTACTGGGATTCTGAAAGATCATTTACATATCGTTGTCGTATTAATTCGGATGGTAATTACATGTTCAAGATGAAAAAGATGATGAAAAATTTCTATAAACTTGTAGATGATAATTTTTCATGTGGGAATGGTTTGCCTTCAAAACAGGTGAGAGCTTTTGTAACTTTCTTGTAATTATTTAAGTTACTTGATTTTTCTTATAATTATTAAGTTTTCCTTTAATTTACGAGCATGATGCGTCTTTGATTCTTTTGAACATGTTTGTATGGAATTGAATGGGTATGTTGCCTGATATGTGTTGTTTGTCTCCTCATGAGGAGTGTCTATGTTTTCCACAGCTTCTCACTATGTCGATACTGAAATTTGGTGTCATATTATTAGGGGTGGAATTGTCTCTCAATATTACTTAAAAGGGTCCTTGGAAATAAGCGTCACATATAATAAATTATTAGGGGTGGAATTGGCTCTCAATATTATATTATTCACATGACATTAGAATTTGGTGTCATTATTATTAGGGTGGGATTATCCCCGATATTTTGGGGTACCTGTGGGATATCAGGGTATCTGGGGACATTGGGCTCTCAATATTATATACTTTTCTTATCTGGAAATACTGTCTGTATACATGTTATGCTTGATTGTTCAGTCTTAATAGTATGACTGGGTTACTATGATCTTACTTTTGGAATAAATTCTAGGTTCATGATTAGTATGGCATCTTTGTGAACCTGTTGTGGGGAGTCGAGTCATAGTAATCGAAATCTTCGATATATTCTAGACTTATATGGTAATATCTGAATCATGAGGTGTACGCATTTCGCGAGGATGGTGCTATCATTTGAGATTGGGGTTATCTTAGCACCGTCTTCTTTATTGAGTAGGGCGAGGATATGATAAAATAAGTTTAGGTTGTTCGAAATCATGTCTCACAGACCATCTGGTGGTGGATCTTTTATAGATATTGTTTATGGATGCAATATTTGGGGAAATGAGTTGGAGCATTGTTCTCCTTTATGTTGTGTGTAAAGATATTTAATCTTTTTTGTTTAGTGGGACTGTGAATCATGTTAATGATTACTTGAATATTATAATGGTATCCACTGAGCCCCTCTTTGATATGATGTGCTCACTTTTTCCCACTCAGCTTTTAGTTATCAGAAAAGATGGTGTATGCGAAGATATTCGTTGTCTAAGCTTAAAACTTTAGTGATCTTGCAAGGTGTGTGCGAACCATTTTAGGTCCGTACATCTTTTTTGTTACCACAAATATATATATTTTTATATAACTCGAGGGATTTTTATTTACAAATGTTCGAGTGTTGGATTTTTTTTGGGTTAAACTTTATATCAATCCTTTAATTTGAAATGATTATTCCTTAAAGCCTTAGTTTATATCTTAATCCCCTAGTTAATTAAGTAGTTTAATTTTAGGGCGTTAGCTAATTCGGATTTTGCTAGAACCAGTTCGTCGTCATCAGTCCTATGAATAAGACTGTCATTTTCATCATATGAAAATACTAGGGATTCATTTGAATCATTTCTAGTATCTGCTAATTTAATCCTTTCCTCTTTTAGATCCCCAAATTCTTCTATTAATCCCCCAAAGCCTAGATTTAAACTATTAGTTTTTGATTATCCGGTGCTTAATCAGAAATCCGCCTTTAAAATTTCAATCCATGGACCCTGACTTCTCAGTTTCATCGTCTTCTGATAACATCTACTATCTCAACTAACAATGGTTCCATCCTCAAAATTGACTAACACAGATCTAATATGAAAGAACAATGCAAGGAAGTGGAGTCTTTTACCCCTTTTTCATTCAATATATCTCCCTCATCAATGCAACAGGATGAGACATATAATCACTCAAAGAAGGAAGAGTATGACCTTCGGATTTTTCAGATCCACAAGAAGCGGTGGCAACATGAATTTTACAGGTACAACTTCATAAGTAGAAAACAACACTTACCAACTTCGATATAGAAATTAGATTGTGAAAGCTTAATCAAAAATCTAAGTGGCAATTCGACAGCCATTTCTTGGAGCACAAAGTTATTTTAGAGGAAGCAAAAGAAGACTAAGACATTGTGAGAACTTTTTAAGATTTTATCTTGTCCCCAGAACAAGTAATGAAGTAGCTGATACATTAGCCAAAGAAGCAAGACGCTTTTCTAGTAATTTTGATTGGGATACTCTTCTTGGTATATAATCTTAAACTCTTAGTAGATAAATCAAATATCAGGGAGTTCTAAGTTGGGAGTCTATATTTCCAGAATCTGGATCAACTGATAAGAATTTTTACCGGCCCTGAGAGGTCTGCGAATCGGGTGAAACTGAGTTATCTTAGTTTTCATTACAAAAATTTTAAAATTTTCTTCCGATTCTTTCAATTTTTATGATTTCAAAGCTTTTATGTTGATCAGTATTTGATTATCTTTCATTAAAAACATGTTTAAAATTCTTTTCTTATGATTTTTGTATTAGATTAGCTTGTAGCAGTAATCTATGTTTTTGATCTTGCTATCTCTTAATATTTATTTCTTTAAAATTATGGAAGAAACAAAATTAATGGGTTGCTAATCTTTTTGCATATTTCCAGTTGATTTTTGTGTTATCCAGTTTGTGAAAACCAGTCGTGGTTCAAGATTCTGTTTGGTCTCTTGAGTTGTCGCAGTTGTACTTGTTTTCCGACAGTTGTGTTGTTTTCAACATAATTGTGATTCAAAGTTTCTTGAGCTTGGTATTCCTTATCATCTTAGTATATTCCTTCGATTATCCTGTTTTAAATATCTATGAAAATGATGTTTAATCTTAATCATATCAATCAAGAACAGTGGATTAACCGGGTCAAATCATTGGTTCACAACCAACGTGATCTTAGCATTAGTTTTAGGAAACTTTCTCTCCTATCCAGTATTCAAAAATTGGTCAAATCTGAGTTTCACAGTCAAAAAAATCAACATTTTGGTAAACAAAATGATTTAGAAGATATCCCACCATTACTCAAAATCCTAGCAAAGCCCATCTTTATAAACTGTGAAGTAGGTATCAAGTTGGTAGAAGAAGAAAAAACACACAAATGGATAATCTTTCTATGAAGATGCAGACTATAAATATTGAAGCTAGTTCGTCGAGAACTATTAGTAGAACAATATCACTTCTGCAAAGGTGGTGAAAAATGCAGTGGAGAATTTTTCTTTACAGCTTACTGGGCAAGATCATATCCAAAGATCCATTAAATCATGAGGAAGTCAAGAAAGATGGTCGAGCTACCGGAAATACCAAATGATATCTAAGGGAGCTAATTTGTTTCTTTTTAGATTTGAAAGGAAAAGTGTTCATGACAGTGTCATCTCAAATGGGCAGTGGTCAATAAATGGATATCTATTATGTTTGAAACAATATAAACTGGATATACAGCTTGGAGACCACAAGTTTATCACCCAAACTTGGTGTGTCAGGTTGAAGAATCTAAAACAGATTATCTTAAACGAGAAGCTGGTTAATGATCTTTGCAAATGCAGTGGAAAAAGGGTGTTTCCAGAATGGATCAAAAAACAGCGAAGGTACATGTCACTAATACGGTTTTTGTGGAAGTCAATCTCAAAGAACCTTTGCGAAGAGAAGGATGACCATATACTCCAAATGGGGAAAAAGTCTAGGTCAAATATCAATTTGATATGCAACGGTAAAAAAATGTAAAGAGTGTCATGTTGTTGACCATGTAGATGCAAACTGTGCAAGACTTGCGCAAGATCATAAGGTAGAAGCAATGGATGAAAAGACATTTGTTGAATATAGCCAAACTTAGGAAGGAAAAGCTTTTCTGGCTGTCTATATCTTGGAGACGGATGCAGACAACAACTCAGAAATGTTATCTGTATTAGAAGACTCGGAAAAAATTAATTGTCTGCAGATTGAATATTTAGGTGAAGGGGATGATAGAAAGAGCAAGAGATCTAGAGAAGAAGATATCCAAAACCATCATAACTGAAAAAACCCTTATTATATCTGTTAGAAAAAACGCTTTAAAATTACCAATTTTTCCATGGACTATGTTTTGATCCCTAGACCTATTGCCCATTAATTGTTTTTTCTTTTGAATAGATAAAACAATAGTCCCACATTGACTAAAATCTAAAGAGTTTTAGACATAAATACCATAGAGTTGGTTATAAGGGCATGGCCCTTGGGTCATTAGACTTTTGTGCTTGGGGGGAGGCTTAGACTAGGGCAAGGTTGCCTTTCCCGTACGCGCGGTGCTTCGCACAGAAGCACGCCGCCGCCGTCGGGTCGGGCTCGGGTGTGGGTGTGGGTGTGGGTGTGTTAGATACATAGAAGAATCTTTTCTTTGTCTGAACGTGCTTGTCTTGGCAGCAACACACTGCTCCATGCCTGACAAAACAACTTTTGTTGCACTATCTTTAACCCAACATAACCAGTTTTTTCTGTCATACGCATGGGTTTTCTTTCTTGTTTGTAACTACACAAACACTATATAAGAGAGTAGTTGTAATCTCAGAAAATACACACCACAGAGAAATATCTCTTCTACTCTCCCTCAGTTTTTCTGTAAACATCTCTTCTACTGTTTTAAGTTCTGCCAAGCTCTAAGGGTACCCTCATTGTATGCTACATTGAGGGGTACTAACTGTAGTTGTATCCTGGAGGTGACTCGCCAACTGCTGTAGCATCTCAGAGGAGTGGCAGGCGATATTGCCTTTAGGACAGCGTAGTCTACGTGCCTCTACATTTTCTGTGCAGCAACATCAGCAACATTATTTTGAGCTAAGTATCTTCTTCTCAGTTACTTTATTAGTAATATACCCAACAATCTAAAGGCAATATCCTCTTTACTATATTTTGTAACAACATGGGAAAGAGTACTGTAGACAAACCCCCAAAGTTTAGTGGCAAAGACTTTAAACGATGGCAGTCCAAAATGTTATTCTTCTTAAAAGACCAAAGGCTGGATGAAGTTGCCTTAGAAAGACCCTCAAAAAGGCTTCATGACCGTGGTTATGAAGATAGACTGGATAGGTGGACTAGGAAAAATTACATGTGCAAAAACCATATTCTTAACTGTCTGGATGACTCCTTGTACGACTTTTATAATGCAAAAGAGAATTTTACTGCTTTTGATTTATGGGAAGCCCTAGAAGAAAAATATCTTGCTGAAGCTGCTGGAAGCAAGAAGTTCTTGGTGGCTAGGTTCCTGGAATATAAGATGACTGATGAAAAGCCTGTTGTAGAACAATTCGTCGAACTCCAGCTACTCATCAACGAAATTCTTGCTGAAGGCATGCATATTGATGAATCTCTACAAGTATCTGCAGTGATTGAAAAGCTACCACCCTCATGGAACGAGTACAAGAGGAGGCTGCGACACAAGAATCGTGAAATCACCATGGTGGAGCTGGGGAAAAAGATCCAGGTGGAGGAACTTCTGTGCTGCAAAGACAAGAGCCTGATGCTGAGCAAAGACATGTCAAACAAAGCTCATGTCCTGGACGATAATGCTGCGTCAAATAAAAGGCACGGAGAATCCAGCAAAAATGGTAAACGTAACAAACAACGTAACTCCAAAGGTAACCATCTTAAGCCAAAGGGTGGTGTCTCCAAAAACACCATCAAAGGCGACTGCTATAACTGTGGGAAAACTGGTCATATGGCCAAGGACTGTAGGGCACCTAAAAAGACCAAAAATGATCCTAAACAGAAAAATAAGGCAAACGTAGTAGATGATTCTGGATATTTTACTGGCATGGTGTCTGAAGTCAACCTTGTCTCTAATGTGACCAATGTGAGAGACTGGTGGCTTGATTCTGGAGCCACTAGGCATGTCTGTAAGTTCAGAAATGCTTTCTCCTCCTATAACAAAGTAGGAGACGATGAGAAATTGTTTATGGGAAACTCTTCTACCTCTAAAGTGGTAGGAAAAGGCAAGGTTGAATTGAAGCTCACTTCAGGAAAAACTCTCGCATTGAATGACGTGTATCACGTCCCGGACATATGCAAGAATATTATCTCAGAAACCATCTTACTTGGAAAAGGTTTTAAATTTGTAGCTGAGTCTAACAAAGTTGTAATCTCTAAAGGTGGTGACTTCGTAGGAAAAGGATATGTCACTGATAACATGATTAAGCTTAGTGTACTTTCTTTGAACTTGAATGATAATGCATCTTCTTCTGCTTATGTTTGTGACTCCTCACATGTTTGGCATGATAGACTAGGACATGTTAATTTCAAATCTATTGAAAGACTTGCTAAATTAGGCTGCATTCCTAAAATAAAATTTGACAGAGGTCATAAATGTGAAATTTGTGTTGAATCTAAATATGTTAGAAAGACCCTCAAGAAGGCTTCATGACCGTGGTTATGAAGATAGATTGGACAAGGTGGCCACTCCTCGTTCTAAGAAAACCAAAATAGGACCTAAAACTGTAGATTGTGTTTTCCTAGGATATCCTGAGCACACTAGTGCTTATAGGTTCATGGTAATTGGTGAGAACACCATAATGGAATCCAGAGATGCAGTGTTTTTCGAACACATTTTCCCTTTAGGGTCTGGACCTCATAAAAGGGTCCGCGATGATCTCTCAGATGTTCCTTCGACTAGTCAACCCCCGTCTCTAGATGCTGAAACCGAACCTAGAAGAAGTAAGAGGGTCAGAACCGAGAAAGGTTTCGGTCCAGATTTTGTGACTCTTACGGTAGAGTCTGAACCCCAAACCTATAAGGAAGCTATGACTTCTCCGGAAGCTCCCTTCTGGGAAGAAGCTTCAAATAATGAGTGGGATTCCATTCAACAAAATGAAACTTGGGAGCTTGTAGACTTACCTCCTGGTAGTAAAACCATAGGTTGCAAGTGGGTCTTCAAAAGGAAACTTAGAACAGATGGAACTATAGAAAAACACAAAGCTAGGTTGGTAGCTAAGGGGTACAGACAACAGGAAGGATTAGATTTCTTTGATACCTATTCACCGGTCACTAGAATCACTTCTATCCGGATGCTGATTGCTATTGCTTCTATTTATGATTTGCATATACATCAGACGGATGTTAAAACTGCTTTTTTATATGGTGAATTGAATGAAGAAATTTATATGGACCAACCGGAAGGTTTTGTTGTGAAAGGTTTTGAAGATAAAGTATGCAAACTGAAAAAATCTTTGTATGGTTTAAAACAAGCACCTAAACAGTGGCATGAAAAATTTAATCATGTAATGATATCTAATGGCTTCAAGGTTAATGAATCTGATAAATGTGTTTACATTAAATCTGTGGACGATTCTCATGTTATTGTGTGCCTATATGTTGATGATATGCTCATATTAGGAAGTAACCTTGATAGTATCAATACCACTAAAAGCATGCTTAACGAAAACTTTGACATGAAAGACTTAGGCCCTGCTGATGTAATCTTAGGGATGAAAATCAGAAAGATGTCTGATGGATATAGTCTTAGTCAATCTCATTATGTTGAAACTGTGCTTAAGAGATTTAATCATGAAAATGCTAAACCTGCAACTACTCCTTATGATCCCAATTGTAAATTGAAAAAGAACAAGGGTGAGGGTATTTATCAACTTGAGTATTCTCGTGTTATTGGCAGTCTTATGTATTTAATGAACTGTACAAGACCTGATATTGCCTACACTGTGAGTAGATTAAGCAGGTACACTTGCAACCCTGGGAAGGATCACTGGAATGCTCTCTACAGAGTTCTAAGGTACCTGAATGGATACGAGGTTTCCTGGGTGGAATTCCACTCTGACCCAAGCCTGTGTCTTCGATCGCAATCCACTGTGACAGTCAAGCTGCTATTGGATGCGCAAAGAATAGTGTATACAACGGAAAGTCTATACATCTTCAAAGAAGACACAAGACAGTGAAACAACTACTCTCTACTGGCATCATCTCTATAGACTTTGTAAGGTCTAAAGAGAATATTGCAGATCCTTTGACGAAAGGGTTATCTAGAGAGGTAGTTAGATCCACATCGAAGGGGATGGGACTCAAGCTCATAGAATAAATCGCCATGAAGGACACTCAACCTTGTGAATGGATCTCCAAGATCAAGGTTCAATGAGATAACTAATTTTTGGTGATGTCGAGAGAAAGCACTATCTTTGTCCCTCCCTATGGTGTAACCATATGATAGTGCTGCCTGCATGTTTTAGGATGATCTGTCAGGATCTTAATGAGTTCCATGGATTTACTTAAAGCGGTGTGTGGCAGGACACTCTTAATGGACTCACCTATGTGGATGTTGGAAGTGGGGCCGCTTCCTATGAGAATTTGAGCTTTTTCTCTAAAGACATTCATTAAGTCCGGGATTTAGCCCACGGCCAAAACGGGCACAACGGCAAGAGCTTGGCAGCTTTCTTTTTCTTTGAGACATCAAAGTGTGGTTGTTATTTCTGAATTGCACTCACTGTTGACGGTTCAAGACATTGTGTTCACCGAAACAACAAGCAGTTCCGGTAACCTCTCACTATGTTAAGGTTCAATCTCTGGGACACCTTAGCCTAATATTGATGTATTATGTTTTCTCGTATTTCGTCGATATGTTTTATCATTCATGTGGGGGATTGTTAGAAAAAACGCTTTAAAATTACCAATTTTTCCATGGACTATGTTTTGATCCCTAGACCTATTGCCCATTAATTGTTTTTTCTTTTGAATAGATAAAACAATAGTCCCACATTGACTAAAATCTAAAGAGTTTTAGACATAAATACCATAGAGTTGGCTATAAGGGCATGGCCCTTGGGTCATTAGACTTTTGTGCTTGGGGGGGAGGCTTAGACTAGGGCAAGGTTGCCTTTCCCGTACGCGCGGTGCTTCGCACAGAAGCACGCACGCCGCCGCCGCCGTCCGTCCGGTCGGTCGGTCGGTCGGGTCGGGCTCGGGTTCGGGTTCGGGTGTGGGTGTGGGTGTGGGTGTGGGTGTATTAGATCCTATCTTTTTGCTGAAATTTTTGGTACGTGTTTTCCACACAAGTAGAAGAATCTTTTCTTTGTCTGCACGTGTTTTGTCCTGACTTCTTTGTCTGAACGTGCTTGTCTTGGCTTCTTTGTCTGCACGAGTTTTGTCCTGACTTCTTTGTCTGAACGTGCTTGTCTTGGCTTCTTTGTTTGTACGTGTTTTGTCCTGGCTCCCTTGTATGTACGTATTTGGCTTGGCAGCAACACACTGCTCCATGCCTGACAAAACAACTTTTGTTGCACTATCTTTAACCCAACATAACCAGTTTTTTCTGTCATACGCATGGGTTTTCTTTCTTGTTTGTAACTACACAAACACTATATAAGAGAGTAGTTGTAATCTCAGAAAATACACACCACAGAGAAATATCTCTTCTACTCTCCCTCAGTTTTTCTGTAAACATCTCTTCTACTGTTTTAAGTTCTGCCAAGCTCTACGGGTACCCTCATTGTATGCTACATTGAGGGGTACTAACTGTAGTTGTATCCTGGAGGTGACTCGCCAACTGCTGTAGCATCTCAGAGGAGTGGCAGGCGATATTGCCTTTAGGACAACGTAGTCTACGTGCCTCTACATTTTCTGTGCAGCAACATCAGCAACATTATTTTGAGCTAAGTATCTTCTTCTCAGTTACTTTATTAGTAATATACCCAACAATCTAAAGGCAATATCCTCTTTACTATATTTTGTAACAACATGGGAAAGAGTACTGTAGACAAACCCCCAAAGTTTAGTGGCAAAGAATTTAAACGATGGCAGTCCAAAATGTTATTCTTCTTAAAAGACCAAAGGCTAGATGAAGTTGCCTTAGAAAGACCCTCAAGAAGGCTTCATGACCGTGGTTATGAAGATAGACTGGATAAGTGGACTAGGAAAAATTACATGTGCAAAAACCATATTCTTAACTGTCTGGATGACTCCTTGTACGACTTTTATAATGCAAAAGAGAATTTTACTGCTTTTGATTTATGGGAAGCCCTAGAAGAAAAATATCTTGCTGAAGCTGCTGGAAGCAAGAAGTTCTTGGTGGCTAGGTTCCTGGAATATAAGATGACTGATGAAAAGCCTGTTGTAGAACAATTCGTCGAACTCCAGCTACTCATCAACGAAATTCTTGCTGAAGGCATGCATATTGATGAATCTCTACAAGAGGAGGCTGCGACACAAGAATCGTGAAATCACCATGGTGGAGCTGGGGAAAAAGATCCAGGTGGAGGAACTTCTGTGCTGCAAAGACAAGAGCCTGATGCTGAGCAAAGACATGTCAAACAAAGCTCATGTCCTGGACGATAATGCTGCGTCAAAGAAAAGGCACGGAGAATCCAGCAAAAATGGTAAACGTAACAAACAGCGTAACTCCAAAGGTAACCATCTTAAGCCAAAGGGTGGTGTCTCCAAAAACACCATCAAAGGCGACTGCTATAACTGTGGGAAAACTGGTCATATGGCCAAGGACTGTAGGGCACCTAAAAAGACCAAAAATGATCCTAAACAGAAAAATAAGGCAAACGTAGTAGATGATTCTGGATATTTTACTGGCATGGTGTCTGAAGTCAACCTTGTCTCTAATGTGACCAATGTGAGAGACTGGTGGCTTGATTCTGGAGCCACTAGGCATGTCTGTAAGTTCAGAAATGCTTTCTCCTCCTATAACAAAGTAGGAGACGATGAGAAATTGTTTATGGGAAACTCTTCTACCTCTAAAGTGGTAGGAAAAGGCAAGGTTGAATTGAAGCTCACTTCAGGAAAAACTCTCGCATTGAATGACGTGTATCACGTCCCGGACATATGCAAGAATCTTATCTCAGAAACCATCTTACTTGGAAAAGGTTTTAAATTTGTAGCTGAGTCTAACAAAGTTGTAATCTCTAAAGGTGGTGACTTCGTAGGAAAAGGATATGTCACTGATAACATGATTAATCTTAGTGTACTTTCTTTGAACTTGAATGATAATGCATCTTCTTATGTTTGTGACTCCTCACATGTTTGGCATGATAGACTAGGACATGTTAATTTCAAATCTATTGAAAGACTTGCTAAATTAGGCTGCATTCCTAAAATAAACTTTGACAGAGGTCATAAATGTGAAATTTGTGTTGAATCTAAATTTGCTAGAAAACCCTTTAACAAAAAGGTTGAACGTAGTACAACTCCCCTAGAACTAATCCACTCCGATTTGGGAGATTTGAAATCAACACCAACTAGAGGTGGGAAAAAATGGTACATCACTTTTATAGATGATCACTCAAGATACTGTCAGGTTTATCTTCTTAGAAGTAAAGATGAAGCCCTAGACGCTTTCAAATTATATAAACTTGAAGTAGAAAACCAAAGAGGTGTTACTATTAAAACTCTTAGGTCGGACCGAGGCGGTGAGTATGTGATACCTATAGGAGAATTCTGCAAACTTAATGGCATCATTCATGAAACTACTGCACCTTATTCACCTGAGTCGAATGGAGTAGCTGAAAGGAAAAACCGAACACTCATAGATATGGTGAACGCTATGTTAGCTAGTTCAGGGATACCTTCGAACCTGTGGGGGGAAGCAATTCTCTCTGCTTGCTATATCTTGAACCGAGTTCCATTTAAGAAATCCGACAAAAATCCATATGAGTTAGGGAAGGGAAGACAACCGTCCTATGCATACTTTAAAGTGTGGGGGTGTTTGGCCAAGGTGGCCACTCCTCGTTCCAAGAAAACCAAAATAGGACCTAAAACTGTAGATTGTGTTTTCCTAGGATATCCTGAGCACACTAGTGCTTATAGGTTCATGGTAATTGGTGAGAACACCATAATGGAATCCAGAGATGCAGTGTTTTTCGAACACATTTTCCCTTTAGGGTCTGGACCTCATAAAAGGGTCCGCAATGATCTCTCAGATGTTCCTTCGACTAGTCAACCCCCGTCTCTAGATGCTGAAACCGAACCTAGAAGAAGTAAGAGGGTCAGAACCGAGAAAGGTTTCGGTCCAGATTTTGTGACTCTTACGGTAGAGTCTGAACCCCAAACCTATAAGGAAGCTATGACTTCTCCGGAAGCTCCCTTCTGGGAAGAAGCTTCAAATAATGAGTGGGATTCCATTCAACAAAATGAAACTTGGGAGCTTGTAGACTTACCTCCTGGTAGTAAAACCATAGGTTGCAAGTGGGTCTTCAAAAGGAAACTTAGAACAGATGGAACTATAGAAAAACACAAAGCTAGGTTGGTAGCTAAGGGGTACAGACAACAGGAAGGATTAGATTTCTTTGATACCTATTCACCGGTCACTAGAATCACTTCTATCCGGATGATGATTGCTATTGCTTCTATTTATGATTTGCATATACATCAGATGGATGTTAAAACTGCTTTTTTATATGGTGAATTGAATGAAGAAATTTATATGGACCAACCGGAAGGTTTTGTTGTGAAAGGTTTTGAAGATAAAGTATGCAAACTGAAAAAATCTTTGTATGGTTTAAAACAAGCACCTAAACAGTGGCATGAAAAATTTAATCATGTAATGATATCTAATGGCTTCAAGGTTAATGAATCTGATAAATGTGTTTACATTAAATCTGTGGATGATTCTCATGTTATTGTGTGCCTATATGTTGATGATATGCTCATATTAGGTAGTAACCTTGAAAGTATCAATACCACTAAAAGCATGCTTAACGAAAACTTTGACATGAAAGACTTAGGCCCTGCTGATGTAATCTTAGGGATGAAAATCAGAAAGATGTCTGATGGATATAGTCTTAGTCAATCTCGTTATGTTGAAACTGTGCTTAAGAGATTTAATCATGAAAATGCTAAACCTGCAACTACTCCTTATGATCCCAATTGCAAATTGAAAAAGAACAAGGGTGAGGGTATTTATCAACTTGAGTATTCTCGTGTTATTGGCAGTCTTATGTATTTAATGAACTGTACAAGACCTGATATTGCCTATACTGTGAGTAGATTAAGCAGGTACACTTGCAACCCTGGGCAGGATCACTGGAATGCTCTCTACAGAGTTCTACGGTACCTGAGAGGAACTTCAAACTATTGCCTAAGTTTTGGGAAGTATCCTGCTGTGCTAGAAGGGTATTGTGATGCTAACTGGATATCAGACTCAGATGAGTGCAAATCCACTAGCGGGTACATCTTCACACTTGGTGGTGCGTCTGTGTCATGGAAGTCTACCAAACAGACATGTATAGCCCGATCCACCATGGAGTCTGAGTTTATAGCCTTGGAGAAAGCTGGATAGGAAGCTGAATGGATACGAGGTTTCCTGGGTGGAATTCCACTCTGGCCCAAGCCTGTGTCTTCGATCGCAATCCACTGTGACAGTCAAGCTGCTATTGGATGCGCAAAGAATAGTGTATACAACGGAAAGTCTATACATCTTCGAAGAAGACACAAGACAGTGAAACAACTACTCTCTACTGGCATCATCTCTATAGACTTTGTAAGGTCTAAAGAGAATATTGCAGATCCTTTGACGAAAGGGTTATCTAGAGAGGTAGTTAGATCCACATCGAAGGGGATGGGACTCAAGCTCATAGAATAAATCGCCATGAAGGACACTCAACCTTGTGAATGGAGCTCCAAGATCAAGGTTCAATGAGATAACTAATTTTTGGTGATGTCGAGAGAAAGCACTATCTTTGTCCCTCCCTATGGTGTAACCGTATGATAAGTGCTGCCTGCATGTTTTAGGATGATCTGTCAGGATCTTAATGAGTTCCATGGATTTGCTTAAAGCGGAGTGTGGCAGGACACTCTTAATGGACTCACCTATATGGATGTTGGAAGTGGGGCCGCTTCCTATGAGAATTTGAGCTTTTTCTCTAGAGACATTCATTAAGTCCGGGATTTAGCCCACGGCCAAAACGGGCACAACGGCAAGAGCTTGGCAGCTTTCTTTTTCTTTGAGACATCAAAGTGTGGTTGTTATTTCTGAATTGCACTCACTGTTGACGGTTCAAGACATTGTGTTCACCGAAACAACAAGCAGTTCCGGTAACCTCTCACTATGTTAAGGTTCAATCTCTGGGACACCTTAGCCTAATATTGATGTATTATGTTTTCTCGTATTTCGTCGATATGTTTTATCATTCATGTGGGGGATTGTTAGAAAAAACGCTTTAAAATTACCAATTTTTCCATGGACTATGTTTTGATCCCTAGACCTATTGCCCATTAATTGTTTTTTCTTTTGAATAGATAAAACAATAGTCCCACATTGACTAAAATCTAAAGAGTTTTAGACATAAATACCATAGAGTTGGCTATAAGGGCATGGCCCTTGGGTCATTAGACTTTTGTGCTTGGGGGGGAGGCTTAGACTAGGGCAAGGTTGCCTTTCCCGTACGCGCGGTGCTTCGCACAGAAGCACGCACGCCGCCGCCGCCGTCCGTCCGGTCGGTCGGTCGGTCGGGTCGGGCTCGGGTTCGGGTTCGGGTGTGGGTGTGGGTGTGGGTGTGGGTGTATTAGATCCTATCTTTTTGCTGAAATTTTTGGTACGTGTTTTCCACACAAGTAGAAGAATCTTTTCTTTGTCTGCACGTGTTTTGTCCTGACTTCTTTGTCTGAACGTGCTTGTCTTGGCTTCTTTGTCTGCACGAGTTTTGTCCTGACTTCTTTGTCTGAACGTGCTTGTCTTGGCTTCTTTGTTTGTACGTGTTTTGTCCTGGCTCCCTTGTATGTACGTATTTGGCTTGGCAGCAACACACTGCTCCATGCCTGACAAAACAACTTTTGTTGCACTATCTTTAACCCAACATAACCAGTTTTTTCTGTCATACGCATGGGTTTTCTTTCTTGTTTGTAACTACACAAACACTATATAAGAGAGTAGTTGTAATCTCAGAAAATACACACCACAGAGAAATATCTCTTCTACTCTCCCTCAGTTTTTCTGTAAACATCTCTTCTACTGTTTTAAGTTCTGCCAAGCTCTACGGGTACCCTCATTGTATGCTACATTGAGGGGTACTAACTGTAGTTGTATCCTGGAGGTGACTCGCCAACTGCTGTAGCATCTCAGAGGAGTGGCAGGCGATATTGCCTTTAGGACAACGTAGTCTACGTGCCTCTACATTTTCTGTGCAGCAACATCAGCAACATTATTTTGAGCTAAGTATCTTCTTCTCAGTTACTTTATTAGTAATATACCCAACAATCTAAAGGCAATATCCTCTTTACTATATTTTGTAACAACATGGGAAAGAGTACTGTAGACAAACCCCCAAAGTTTAGTGGCAAAGAATTTAAACGATGGCAGTCCAAAATGTTATTCTTCTTAAAAGACCAAAGGCTAGATGAAGTTGCCTTAGAAAGACCCTCAAGAAGGCTTCATGACCGTGGTTATGAAGATAGACTGGATAAGTGGACTAGGAAAAATTACATGTGCAAAAACCATATTCTTAACTGTCTGGATGACTCCTTGTACGACTTTTATAATGCAAAAGAGAATTTTACTGCTTTTGATTTATGGGAAGCCCTAGAAGAAAAATATCTTGCTGAAGCTGCTGGAAGCAAGAAGTTCTTGGTGGCTAGGTTCCTGGAATATAAGATGACTGATGAAAAGCCTGTTGTAGAACAATTCGTCGAACTCCAGCTACTCATCAACGAAATTCTTGCTGAAGGCATGCATATTGATGAATCTCTACAAGTATCTGCAGTGATTGAAAAGCTACCACCCTCATGGAACGAGTACAAGAGGAGGCTGCGACACAAGAATCGTGAAATCACCATGGTGGAGCTGGGGAAAAAGATCCAGGTGGAGGAACTTCTGTGCTGCAAAGACAAGAGCCTGATGCTGAGCAAAGACATGTCAAACAAAGCTCATGTCCTGGACGATAATGCTGCGTCAAAGAAAAGGCACGGAGAATCCAGCAAAAATGGTAAACGTAACAAACAGCGTAACTCCAAAGGTAACCATCTTAATCCAAAGGGTGGTGTCTCCAAAAACACCATCAAAGGCGACTGCTATAACTGTGGGAAAACTGGTCATATGGCCAAGGACTGTAGGGCACCTAAAAAGACCAAAAATGATCCTAAACAGAAAAATAAGGCAAACGTAGTAGATGATTCTGGATATTTTACTGGCATGGTGTCTGAAGTCAACCTTGTCTCTAATGTGACCAATGTGAGAGACTGGTGGCTTGATTCTGGAGCCACTAGGCATGTCTGTAAGTTCAGAAATGCTTTCTCCTCCTATAACAAAGTAGGAGACGATGAGAAATTGTTTATGGGAAACTCTTCTACCTCTAAAGTGGTAGGAAAAGGCAAGGTTGAATTGAAGCTCACTTCAGGAAAAACTCTCGCATTGAATGACGTGTATCACGTCCCGGACATATGCAAGAATCTTATCTCAGAAACCATCTTACTTGGGAAAGGTTTTAAATTTGTAGCTGAGTCTAACAAGGTTGTAATCTCTAAAGGTGGTGATTTCGTAGGAAAAGGATATGTCACTGATAACATGATTAAGCTTAGTGTACTTTCTTTGAACTTGAATGATAATGCATCTTCTTCTGCTTATGTTTGTGACTCCTCACATGTTTGGCATGATAGACTAGGACATGTTAATTTCAAATCTATTGAAAGACTTGCTAAATTAGGCTGCATTCCTAAATTAAACTTTGACAGAGGTCATAAATGTGAAATTTGTGTTGAATCTAAATATTCTAGAAAACCCTTTAACAAAAAGGTTGAACGTAGTACAACTCCCCTAGAACTAATCCACTCATATTTGGGAGATTTGAAATCAACACCAACTAGAGGAGGTAAAAAATGGTACATCACTTTTATAGATGATCACTCAAGATACTGTCAGGTTTATCTTCTTAGAAGTAAAGATGAAGCCTTAGACGCTTTCAAATTATATAAACTTGAAGTAGAAAACCAAAGAGGTGTCACTATTAAAACTCTTAGGTCGGACCGAGGCGGTGAGTATGTGATACCTATAGGAGAATTATGCAAACTTAATGGCATCATTCATGAAACTACTGCACCTTCTTCACCTGAGTCGAATGGAGTAGCTGAAAGGAAAAACCGAACACTCATAGATATGGTGAACGCTATGTTAGCTAGTTCAGGGCTACCTTCGAACCTGTGGGGGAAAGCAATTCTCTCTGCTTGCTATATCTTGAACCGAGTTCCATTTAAGAAATCCGACAAAACTCCATATGAGTTATGGAAAGGAAGACAACCGTCCTATGCATACTTTAAACTGTGGGGGTGTTTGGCCAAGGTGGCCACTCCTCGTTCCAAGAAAACCAAACTAGGACCTAAAACTGTAGATTGTGTTTTCCTAGGATATCCTGAGCACACTAGTGCTTATAGGTTCATGGTAATTGGTGAGAACACCATAATGGAATCCAGAGATGCAGTGTTTTTCGAACACATTTTCCCTTTAGGATCTGGACCTCATAAAAGGGTCCGCGATGATCTCTCAGATGTTCCTTCGACTAGTCAACCCCCGTCTCTAGATGCTGAAACCGAACCTATAAGAAGTAAGAGGGTCAGAACCGAGAAAGGTTTTGGTCCAGATTTTGTGACTCTTACGGTAGAGTCTGAACCCCAAACCTATAAGGAAGCTATGACTTCTCCGGAAGCTCCCTTCTGGGAAGAAGCTTCAAATAATGAGTGGGATTCCATTCAACAAAATGAAACTTGGGAGCTTGTAGACTTACCTCCTGGTAGTAAAACCATAGGTTGCAAGTGGGTCTTCAAAAGGAAACTTAGAACAGATGGAACTATAGAAAAACACAAAGCTAGGTTGGTAGCTAAGGGGTACAGACAACAGGAAGGATTAGATTTCTTTGATACCTATTCACCGGTCACTAGAATCACTTCTATCCGGATGCTTATTGCTATTGCTTCTATTTATGATTTGCATATACATCAGATGGATGTTAAAACTGCTTTTTTATATGGTGAATTGAATGAAGAAATTTATATGGACCAACCTGAAGGTTTTGTTGTGAAAGGTTTTGAAGATAAAGTATGCAAACTGAAAAAATCTTTGTATGGTTTAAAACAAGCACCTAAACAGTGGCATGAAAAATTTAATCATGTAATGATATCTAATGGCTTCAAGGTTAATGAATCTGATAAATGTGTTTACATTAAATCTGTGGATGATTCTCATGTTATTGTGTGCCTATATGTTGATGATATTCTCATATTAGGTAGTAACCTTGATAGTATTAATACCACTAAAAGCATGCTTAACGAAAACTTTGACATGAAAGACTTAGGCCCTGCTGATGTAATCTTAGGGATGAAAATCAGAAAGATGTCTGATGGATATAGTCTTAGTCAATCTCATTATGTTGAAACTGTGCTTAAGAGATTTAATCATGAAAATGCTAAACCTACAACTACTCCTTATGATCCCAATTGCAAATTGAAAAAGAACAAGGGTGAGGGTATTTATCAACTTGAGTATTCTCGTGTTATTGGCAGTCTTATGTATTTAATGAACTGTACAAGACCTGATATTGCCTATACTGTGAGTAGATTAAGCAGGTACACTTGCAACCCTGGGCAGGATCACTGGAATGCTCTCTACAGAGTTCTACGGTACCTTAGAGGAACTTCAAACTATTGCTTAAGTTTTGGGAAGTATCCTGCTGTGCTAGAAGGGTATTGTGATGCTAACTGGATATCAGACTCAGATGAGTGCAAATCCACTAGTGGGTACATCTTCACACTTGGTGGTGCGTCTGTGTCATGGAAGTCTACCAAACAGACATGTATAGCCCGATCCACCATGGAGTCTGAGTTTATAGCCTTGGAGAAAGATGGAGAGGAAGCTGAATGGATACGAGGTTTCCTGGGTGGAATTCCACTCTGGCCCAAGCCTGTGTCTTCGATCGCAATCCACTGTGACAGTCAAGCTGCTATTGGATGCGCAAAGAATAGTGTATACAACGGAAAGTCGATACATCTTCGAAGAAGACACAAGACAGTGAAACAACTACTCTCTACTGGCATCATATCTATAGACTTTGTAAGGTCTAAAGAGAATATTGCAGATCCTTTGACGAAAGGGTTATCTAGAGAGGTAGTTAGATCCACATCGAAGGGGATGGGACTCAAGCTCATAGAATAAATCGCCATGAAGGACACTCAACCTTGTGAATGGAGCTCCAAGATCAAGGTTCAATGAGATAACTAATTTTTGGTGATGTCGAGAGAAAACACTATCTTTGTCCCTCCCTATGGTGTAACCGTATGATAGTGTTGCCTGCATGTTTTAGGATGATCTGTCAAGATCTTAATGAGTTCCATGGCTTTTCTTAAAGCGGAGTGTGGCAGGACACTCTTAATGGACTCACCTATGTGGATGTTGGAAGTGGGGCCGCTTCCTATGAGAATTTGAGCTTTTTCTCTAGAGACATTCATTAAGTCCGGGATTTAGCCCACGGCCAAAACGGGCACAACGGCAAGAGCTTGGCAGCTTTCTTTTTCTTTGAGACATCAAAGTGTGGTTGTTATTTCTGAATTGCACTCACTGTTGACGGTTCAAGACATTGTGTTCACCGTAACAACAAGCAGTTCCGGTAACCTCTCACTAAGTTAAGGTTCAATCTCTGGGACACCTTAGCCTAATATTGATGTATTATGTTTTCTCGTATTTCGTCGATATGTTTTATCTTTCATGTGGGGGATTGTTAGAAAAAACGCTTTAAAAAATACCAATTTTTTACATGGACTATGTTTTGATCCCTAGACCTATTGCCCATTAATTGTTTTTTCATTTGAATAGATAAAACAATAGTCCCACATTGACTAAAATCTAAAGAGTTTTAGACTTAAATACCATAGAATTGGCTATAAGGGCATGGCCCTTGGGTCATTAGACTTTTGTGCTTTGAGGGAAGGCCTAGACTAGGGCAAGGTTGTCTTTCCCGTACGCGCGGTGCTTCGCACAGAAGCACGCACGCCGCCGCCGTCCGGTCGGTCGGGCTCGGGTGTGGGTGTGGGTGTGGGTGTGGGTTCATTAGATCCTATCTTTTTGCTGAAATTTTTGGTACGTGTTTTCCACACAAGTAGAAGAATCTCTTCTTTGTCTGCACGTGTTTTGTCCTGACTTCTTTGTCTGAACGTGCTTGTCTTGGCTTCTTTGTCTGTACGTGTTTTGTCCTGGCTCCCTTGTCTGTACGTATTTGGCTTGGCAGCAACACACTGCTCCATGCACTATCTTTAACCCAACATTACCAGTATTTCTGTCATACGCATGGGTTTTCTTTCTTGTTTGTAACTACACAAACACTATATAAGAGAGTAGTTGTAAGCTCAGAAAACACACACCACAGAGAAACATCTCTTCTACTCTTCCTCTGTTTTTCTGTAAACATCTCTTCTACTGTTTTTAAGTTCTGCCAAGCTCTAAGGGTACCCTCATTGTATGCTACATTGAGGGGTACTAACTGTAGTTGTATCCTGGAGGTGACTCGCCAACTGCTGTAGCATCTCAGAGGAGTGGCAGGCGATATTGCCTTTAGGACAGCGTAGTTTACGTGCCTCTACATTTTCTGTGCAGCAACATCAGCAATATTATTTTGAGCTAAGTATCTTCTTCTCAGTTACATTATTAGTAATTTCTCCAACAATCTAAAGGCAATATCGCCTTTACTATATTTTGTAACAACATGGGAAAGAGTACTGTAGACAAACCCCCAAAGTTTAGTGGCAAAGACTTTAAACGATGGCAGTCCAAAATGCTATTCTTCTTAAAAGACCAAAGGCTAGATGAAGTTGCCTTAGAAAGACCCTCAATAAGGCTTCATGACCGTGGTTATGAAGATAGACTGGATAGGTGGACTAGGAAGAATTACATGTGCAAAAACCATATTCTTAACTGTCTGGATGACTCCTTGTACGACTTTTATAATGCAAAAGAGAATTTTACTGCTTTTGATTTATGGGAAGCCTTAGAAGAAAAATATCTTGTTGAGGCAGCTGGAAGCAAGAAGTTCTTGGTGGCTAGGTTCCTGGAATATAAGATGACCGATGAAAAGCCTGTTGTAGAACAATTCGTCGAACTCCAGCTACTCATCAACGAAATTCTTGCTGAAGGCATGCATATTGATGAATCTCTACAAGTATCTGCAGTGATTGAAAAGCTACCACCCTCATGGAACGAGTACAAGAGGAGTCTGCGACACAAGAATCGTGAAATCACCATGGTGGAGCTGGGGAAAAAGATCCAGGTGGAGGAACTTCTGTGCTGCAAGGACAAGAGCCTGATGCTGAGCAAAGACATGTCAAACAAAGCTCATGTCCTGGACGATAACACTGCGTCAAAGAAAAAGCACGGAGAATCCAGCAAAAATGGTAAACGTAACAAACAACGTAACTCCAAAGGTAACCATCTTAAGCCAAAGGGTGGTGTCTCCAAAAACACCATCAAAGGCGACTGCTATAACTGTGGGAAAACTGGTCATATGGCCAAGGACTGTAGGGCACCTAAAAAGACCAAAAATGATCCTAAACAGAAAAATAAGGCAAACGTAGTAGATGATTCTGGATATTTTACTGGCATGGTGTCTGAAGTCAACCTTGTCTCTAATGTGACCAATGTGAGAGACTGGTGGCTTGATTCTGGAGCCACTAGGCATTCTGTAAATTCAGAAATGCTTTCTCCTCCTATAACAAAGTAGGAGACGATGAGAAATTGTTTATGGGAAACTCTTCTACCTCTAAAGTGGTGGGAAAAGGCAAGGTTGAATTGAAACTCACTTCAGGAAAAACTCTCGCATTGAATGACGTGTATCACGTCCCGGACATATGCAAGAATCTTATCTCAGAAACCATCTTACTTGGGAAAGGTTTTAAATTTGTAGCTGAGTCTAACAAGGTTGTAATCTCTAAAGGTGGTGATTTCGTAGGAAAAGGATATGTCACTGATAACATGATTAAGCTTAGTGTACTTTCTTTGAACTTGAATGATAATGCATCTTCTTCTGCTTATGTTTGTGACTCCTCACATGTTTGGCATGATAGACTAGGACATGTTAATTTCAAATCTATTGAAAGACTTGCTAAATTAGGCTGCATTCCTAAAATAAACTTTGACAAAGGTCATAAATGTGAAATTTGTGTTGAATCTAAATATGCTAGAAAACCCTTTAACAAAAAGGTTGAACGTAGTACAACTCCCCTAGAACTAATCCACTCCGATTTGGGAGATTTGAAATCAACACCAACTAGAGGTGGGAAAAAATGGTACATCACTTTTATAGATGATCACTCAAGATACTGTCAGGTTTATCTTCTTAGAAGTAAAGATGAAGCCTTAGACGCTTTCAAATTATATAAACTTGAAGTAGAAAACCAAAGAGGTGTTACTATTAAAACTCTTAGGTCGGACCGAGGCGGTGAGTATGTGATACCTATAGGAGAATTCTGCAAACTTAATGGCATCATTCATGAAACTACTGCACCTTCTTCACCTGAGTCGAATGGAGTAGCTGAAAGGAAAAACCGAACACTCATAGATATGGTGAACGCTATGTTAGCTAGTTCAGGGCTACCTTCGAACCTGTGGGGGGAAGCAATTCTCTCTGCTTGCTATATCTTGAACCGAGTTCCATTTAAGAAATCCGATCAAACTCCATATGAGTTATGGAAAGGAAGACAACCGTCCTATGCATACTTTAAAGTGTGGGGGTGTTTGGCCAAGGTGGCCACTCCTCGTTCCAAGAAAACCAAATTAGGACCTAAAAATGTAGATTGTGTTTTCCTAGGATATCCTGAGCACACTAGTGCTTATAGGTTCATGGTAATTGGTCAGAACACCATAATGGAATCCAGAGATGCAGTGTTTTTTGAACACATTTTCCCTTTAGGGTCTGGACCTCTTAAAAGGGTCCGCGATAATCTCTCAGATGTTCCTTCGACTAGTCAACCCCCGTCTCTAGATGCTGAAACCGAACCTAGAAGAAGTAAGAGGGTCAGAACCGAGAAAGGTTTCGGTCCAGATTTTGTGACTCTTACGGTAGAGTCTGAACCCCAAACCTATAAGGAAGCTATGACTTCTCCGGAAGCTCCCTTCTGGGAAGAAGCTTCAAATAATGAGTGGGATTCCATTCAACAAAATGAAACTTGGGAGCTTGTAGACTTACCTCCTGGTAGTAAAACCATAGGTTGCAAGTGGGTCTTCAAAAGGAAACTTAGAACAGATGGAACTATAGAAAAACACAAAGCTAGGTTGGTAGCTAAGGGGTACAGACAACAGGAAGGATTAGATTTCTTTGATACCTATTCACCGGTCACTAGAATCACTTCTATCCGGATGCTGATTGCTATTGCTTCTATTTATGATTTGCATATACATCAGACGGATGTTAAAACTGCTTTTTTATATGGTGAATTGAATGAAGAAATTTATATGGACCAACCGGAAGGTTTTGTTGTGAAAGGTTTTGAAGATAAAGTATGCAAACTGAAAAAATCTTTGTATGGTTTAAAACAAGCACCTAAACAGTGGCATGAAAAATTTAATCATGTAATGATATCTAATGGCTTCAAGGTTAATGAATCTGATAAATGTGTTTACATTAAATCTGTGGACGATTCTCATGTTATTGTGTGCCTATATGTTGATGATATGCTCATATTAGGAAGTAACCTTGATAGTATCAATACCACTAAAAGCATGCTTAACGAAAACTTTGACATGAAAGACTTAGGCCCTGCTGATGTAATCTTAGGGATGAAAATCAGAAAGATGTCTGATGGATATAGTCTTAGTCAATCTCATTATGTTGAAACTGTGCTTAAGAGATTTAATCATGAAAATGCTAAACCTGCAACTACTCCTTATGATCCCAATTGCAAATTGAAAAAGAACAAGGGTGAGGGTATTTATCAACTTGAGTATTCTCGTGTTATTGGCAGTCTTATGTATTTAATGAACTGTACAAGACCTGATATTGCCTATACTGTGAGTAGATTAAGCAGGTACACTTGCAACCCTGGGCAGGATCACTGGAATGCTCTCTACAGAGTTCTACGGTACCTGAGAGGAACTTCAAACTATTGCCTAAGTTTTGGGAAGTATCCTGCTGTGCTAGAAGGGTATTGTGATGCTAACTGGATATCAGACTCAGATGAGTGCAAATCCACTAGCGGGTACATCTTTACACTTGGTGGTGCGTCTGTGTCATGGAAGTCTACCAAACAGACATGTATAGCCCGATCCACCATGGAGTCTGAGTTTATAGCCTTGGAGAAAGATGGAGAGGAAGCTGAATGGATACGAGGTTTCCTGGGTGGAATTCCACTCTAGCCCAAGCCTGTGTCTTCGATCGCAATCCACTGTGACAGTCAAGCTGCTATTGGATGCGCAAAGAATAATGTATACAACGGAAAGTCTATACATCTTCGAAGAAGACACAAGACAGTGAAACAACTACTCTCTACTGGCATCATCTCTATAGACTTTGTAAGGTCTAAAGAGAATATTGCAGATCCTTTGACGAAAGGGTTATCTAGAGAGGTAGTTAGATCCACATCGAAGGGGATGGGACTCAAGCTCATAGAATAAATCGCCATGAAGGACACTCAACCTTGTGAATGGAGCTCCAAGATCAAGGTTCAATGAGATAACTAATTTTTGGTGATGTCGAGAGAAAGCACTATCTTTGTCCCTCCCTATGGTGTAACCATATGATAGTGCTGCCTGCATGTTTTAGGATGATCTGTCAGGATCTTAATGAGTTCCATGGCTTTACTTAAAGCGGAGTGTGGCAGGACACTCTTAATGGACTCACCTATGTGGATGTTGGAAGTGGGGCCACTTCCTATGAGAATTTGAGTTTTTTCTCTAGAGACATTCATTAAGTCCGGGATTTAGCCCACGGCCAAAACGGGCACAACGGCAAGAGCTTGGCAGCTTTCTTTTTCTTTGAGACATCAAAGTGTGGTTGTTATTTCTGGATTGCACTCACTGTTGACGGTTCAAGACATTGTGTTCACCGAAACAACAAGCAGTTCCGGTAACCTCTCACTATGTTAAGGTTCAATCTCTGGGACACCTTAGCCTAATATTGATGTATTATGTTTTCTCGTATTTCGTCGATATGTTTTATCATTCATGTGGGGGATTGTTAGAAAAAACGCTTTAAAATTACCAATTTTTCCATGGACTATGTTTTGATCCCTAGACCTATTGCCCATTAATTGTTTTTTCTTTTGAATAGATAAAACAATAGTCCCACATTGACTAAAATCTAAAGAGTTTTAGACATAAATACCATAGAGTTGGCTATAAGGGCATGGCCCTTGGGTCATTAGACTTTTGTGCTTGGGGGGGAGGCTTAGACTAGGGCAAGGTTGCCTTTCCCGTACGCGCGGTGCTTCGCACAGAAGCACGCACGCCGCCGCCGCCGTCCGTCCGGTCGGTCGGTCGGGCTCGGGCTCGGGCTCGGGTTCGGGTGTGGGTGTGGGTGTGGGTGTGGGTGTATTAGATCCTATCTTTTTGCTGAAATTTTTGGTACGTGTTTTCCACACAAGTAGAAGAATCTTTTCTTTGTCTGCACGTGTTTTGTCCTGACTTCTTTGTCTGAACGTGCTTGTCTTGGCTTCTTTGTCTGCACGAGTTTTGTCCTGACTTCTTTGTCTGAACGTGCTTGTCTTGGCTTCTTTGTTTGTACGTGTTTTGTCCTGGCTCCCTTGTATGTACGTATTTGGCTTGGCAGCAACACACTGCTCCATGCCTGACAAAACAACTTTTGTTGCACTATCTTTAACCCAACATAACCAGTTTTTTCTGTCATACGCATGGGTTTTCTTTCTTGTTTGTAACTACACAAACACTATATAAGAGAGTAGTTGTAATCTCAGAAAATACACACCACAGAGAAATATCTCTTCTACTCTCCCTCAGTTTTTCTGTAAACATCTCTTCTACTGTTTTAAGTTCTGCCAAGCTCTAAGGGTACCCTCATTGTATGCTACATTGAGGGGTACTAACTGTAGTTGTATCCTGGAGGTGACTCGCCAACTGCTGTAGCATCTCAGAGGAGTGGCAGGCGATATTGCCTTTAGGACAGCGTAGTCTACGTGCCTCTACATTTTCTGTGCAGCAACATCAGCAACATTATTTTGAGCTAAGTATCTTCTTCTCAGTTACTTTATTAGTAATATACCCAACAATCTAAAGGCAATATCCTCTTTACTATATTTTATAACAACATGGGAAAGAGTACTGTAGACAAACCCCCAAAGTTTAGTGGCAAAGAATTTAAACGATGGCAGTCCAAAATGTTATTCTTCTTAAAAGACCAAAGGCTAGATGAAGTTGCCTTAGAAAGACCCTCAAGAAGGCTTCATGACCGTGGTTATGAAGATAGACTGGATAAGTGGACTAGGAAAAATTACATGTGCAAAAACCATATTCTTAACTGTCTGGATGACTCCTTGTACGACTTTTATAATGCAAAAGAGAATTTTACTGCTTTTGATTTATGGGAAGCCCTAGAAGAAAAATATCTTGCTGAAGCTGCTGGAAGCAAGAAGTTCTTGGTGGCTAGGTTCCTGGAATATAAGATGACTGATGAAAAGCCTGTTGTAGAACAATTCGTCGAACTCCAGCTACTCATCAACGAAATTCTTGCTGAAGGCATGCATATTGATGAATCTCTACAAGTATCTGCAGTGATTGAAAAGCTACCACCCTCATGGAACGAGTACAAGAGGAGGCTGCGACACAAGAATCGTGAAATCACCATGGTGGAGATGGGGAAAAAGATCCAGGTGGAGGAACTTCTGTGCTGCAAAGACAAGAGCCTGATGCTGAGCAAAGATATGTCAAACAAAGCTCATGTCCTGGACGATAATGCTGCGTCAAAGAAAAGGCACGGAGAATCCAGCAAAAATGGTAAACGTAACAAACAGCGTAACTCCAAAGGTAACCATCTTAAGCCAAAGGGTGGTGTCTCCAAAAACACCATCAAAGGCGACTGCTATAACTGTGGGAAAACTGGTCATATGGCCAAGGACTGTAGGGCACCTAAAAAGACCAAAAATGATCCTAAACAGAAAAATAAGGCAAACGTAGTAGATGATTCTGGATATTTTACTGGCATGGTGTCTGAAGTCAACCTTGTCTCTAATGTGACCAATGTGAGAGACTGGTGGCTTGATTCTGGAGCCACTAGGCATGTCTGTAAGTTCAGAAATGCTTTCTCCTCCTATAACAAAGTAGGAGACGATGAGAAATTGTTTATGGGAAACTCTTCTACCTCTAAAGTGGTAGGAAAAGGCAAGGTTGAATTGAATCTCACTTCAGGAAAAACTCTCGCATTGAATGACGTGTATCACGTCCCGGACATATGCAAGAATCTTATCTCAGAAACCATCTTACTTGGAAAAGGTTTTAAATTTGTAGCTGAGTCTAACAAAGTTGTAATCTCTAAAGGTGGTGACTTCGTAGGAAAAGGATATGTCACTGATAACATGATTAAGCTTAGTGTACTTTCTTTGAACTTGAATGATAATGCATCTTCTTCTGCTTATGTTTGTGACTCCTCACATGTTTGGCATGATAGACTAGGACATGTTAATTTCAAATCTATTGAAAGACTTTCTAAATTAGGCTGCATTCCTAAAATAAACTTTGACAGAGGTCATAAATGTGAAATTTGTGTTGAATCTAAATATGCTAGAAAACCCTTTAACAAAAAGGTTGAACGTAGTACAACTCCCCTAGAACTAATCCACTCCGATTTGGGAGATTTGAAATCGACACCAACTAGAGGTGGGAAAAAATGGTACATCACTTTTATAGATGATCACTCAAGATACTGTCAGGTTTATCTTCTTAGAAGTAAAGATGAAGCCCTAGACGCTTTCAAACTATATAAACTTGAAGTAGAAAACCAAAGAGGTGTTACTATTAAAACTCTTAGGTCGGACCGAGGCGGTGAGTATGTGATACCTATAGGAGAATTATGCAAACTTAATGGCATCATTCATGAAACTACTGCACCTTATTCACCTGAGTCGAATGGAGTAGCTGAAAGGAAAAACCGAACACTCATAGATATGGTGAACGCTATGTTAGCTAGTTCAGGGCTACCTTCGAACCTATGGGGGGAAGCAATTCTCTCTGCTTGCTATATCTTGAACCGAGTTCCATTTAAGAAATCCGACAAAACTCCATATGAGTTATGGAAAGGAAGACAACCGTCCTATGCATACTTTAAAGTGTGGGGGTGTTTGGCCAAGGTGGCCACTCCTCGTTCCAAGAAAAACAAAATAGGACCTAAAACTGTAGATTGTGTTTTCCTAGGATATCCTGAGCACACTAGTGCTTATAGGTTCATGGTAATTGGTGAGAACACCATAATGGAATCCAGAGATGCAGTGTTTTTCGAACACATTTTCCCTTTAGGGTCTGGACCTCATAAAAGGGTCCGCGATGATCTCTCAGATGTTCCTTCGACTAGTCAACCCCCGTCTCTAGATGCTGAAACCGAACCTAGAAGAAGTAAGAGGGTCAGAACCGAGAAAGGTTTTGGTCCAGATTTTGTGACTCTTACGGTAGAGTCTGAACCCCAAACCTATAAGGAAGCTATGACTTCTCCGGAAGCTCCCTTCTGGGAAGAAGCTTCAAATAATGAGTGGGATTCCATTCAACAAAATGAAACTTGGGAGCTTGTAGACTTACCTCCTGGTAGTAAAACCATAGGTTGCAAGTGGGTCTTCAAAAGGAAACTTAGAACAGATGGAACTATAGAAAAACACAAAGCTAGGTTGGTAGCTAAGGGGTACAGACAACAGGAAGGATTAGATTTCTTTGATACCTATTCACCGGTCACTAGAATCACTTCTATCCGGATGCTGGTTGCTATTGCTTCTATTTATGATTTGCATATACATCAGATGGATGTTAAAACTGCTTTTTTATATGGTGAATTGAATGAAGAAATTTATATGGACCAAACGGAAGGTTTTGTTGTGAAAGGTTTTGAAGATAAAGTATGCAAACTGAAAAAATCTTTGTATGGTTTAAAACAAGCACCTAAACAGTGGCATGAAAAATTTAATCATGTAATGATATCTAATGGCTTCAAGGTTAATGAATCTGATAAATGTGTTTACATTAAATCTGTGGATGATTCTCATGTTATTGTGTGCCTATATGTTGATGATATGCTCATATTAGGTAGTAACCTTGAAAGTATCAATACCACTAAAAGCATGCTTAACGAAAACTTTGACATGAAAGACTTAGGCCCTGCTGATGTAATCTTAGGGATGAAAATCAGAAAGATGTCTGATGGATATAGTCTTAGTCAATCTCATTATGTTGAAACTGTGCTTAAGAGATTTAATCATGAAAATGCTAAACCTGCAACTACTCCTTATGATCCCAATTGCAAATTGAAAAAGAACAAGGGTGGGGGTATTTATCAACTTGAGTATTCTCGTGTTATTGGCAGTCTTATGTATTTAATGAACTGTACAAGACCTGATATTGCCTATACTGTGAGTAGATTAAGCAGGTACACTTGCAACCCTGGGCAGGATCACTGGAATGCTCTCTACAGAGTTCTACGGTACCTGAGAGGAACTTCAAACTATTGCCTAAGTTTTGGGAAGTATCCTGCTGTGCTAGAAGGGTATTGTGATGCTAACTGGATATCAGACTCAGATGAGTGCAAATCCACTAGCGGGTACATCTTCACACTTGGTGGTGCGTCTGTGTCATGGAAGTCTACCAAACAGACATGTATAGCCCGATCCACCATGGAGTCTGAGTTTATAGCCTTGGAGAAAGCTGGAGAGGAAGCTGAATGGATACGAGGTTTCCTGGGTGGAATTCCACTCTGGCCCAAGCCTGTGTCTTCGATCGCAATCCACTGTGACAGTCAAGCTGCTATTGGATGCGCAAAGAATAGTGTATACAACGGAAAGTCTATACATCTTCGAAGAAGACACAAGACAGTGAAACAACTACTCTCTACTGGAATCATCTCTATAGACTTTGTAAGGTCTAAAGAGAATATTGCAGATCCTTTGACGAAAGGGTTATCTAGAGAGGTAGTTAGATCCACATCGAAGGGGATGGGACTCAAGCTCATAGAATAAATCGCCATGAAGGACACTCAACCTTGTGAATGGAGCTCCAAGATCAAGGTTCAATGAGATAACTAATTTTTGGTGATGTCGAGAGAAAGCACTATCTTTGTCCCTCCCTATGGTGTAACCATATGATAGTGCTGCCTGCATGTTTTAGGATGATCTGTCAGGATCTTAATGAGTTCCATGGATTTACTTAAAGCGGAGTGTGGCAGGACACTCTTAATGGACTCACCTATGTGGATGTTGGAAGTGGGGCCGCTTCCTATGAGAATTTGAGCTTTTTCTCTAAAGACATTCATTAAGTCCGGGATTTAGCCCACGGCCAAAACGGGCACAACGGCAAGAGCTTGGCAGCTTTCTTTTTCTTTGAGACATCAAAGTGTGGTTGTTATTTCTGAATTGCACTCACTGTTGACGGTTCAAGACATTGTGTTCACCGAAACAACAAGCAGTTCCGGTAACCTCTCACTATGTTAAGGTTCAATCTCTGGGACACCTTAGCCTAATATTGATGTATTATGTTTTCTCGTATTTCGTCGATATGTTTTATCATTCATGTGGGGGATTGTTAGAAAAACGCTTTAAAATTACCAATTTTTCCATGGACTATGTTTTGATCCCTAGACCTATTGCCCATTAATTGTTTTTTCTTTTGAATAGATAAAACAATAGTCCCACATTGACTAAAATCTAAAGAGTGTTAGACATAAATACCATATAGTTGGCTATAAGGGCATGGCCCTTGGGTCATTAGACTTTTGTGCTTGGGGGGGAGGCTTAGACTAGGGCAAGGTTGCCTTTCCCGTACGCGCGGTGCTTCGCACAGAAGCACGCACGCCGCCGCCGCCGTCCGTCCGGTCGGTCGGTCGGGTCGGGCTCGGGTTCGGGTGTGGGTGTGGGTGTGGGTGTATTAGATCTTATCTTTTTGCTGAAATTTTTGGTATGTGTTTTCCACACAAGTAGAAGAATCTTTTCTTTGTCTGCACGTGTTTTGTCCTGACTTCTTTGTCTGAACGTGCTTGTCTTGGCTTCTTTGTCTGCACGAGTTTTGTCCTGACTTCTTTGTCTGAACGTGCTTGTCTTGGCTTCTTTGTTTGTACGTGTTTTGTCCTGGCTCCCTTGTATGTACGTATTTGGCTTGGCATCAACACACTGCTCCATGCCTGACAAAACAACTTTTGTTGCACTATCTTTAACCCAACATAACCAGTTTTTTCTGTCATACGCATGGGTTTTCTTTCTTGTTTGTAACTACACAAACACTATATAAGAGAGTAGTTGTAATCTCAGAAAATACACACCACAGAGAAATATCTCTTCTACTCTCCCTCAGTTTTTCTGTAAACATCTCTTCTACTGTTTTAAGTTCTGCCAAGCTCTAAGGGTACCCTCATTGTATGCTACATTGAGGGGTACTAACTGTAGTTGTATCCTGGAGGTGACTCGCCAACTGCTGTAGCATCTCAGAGGAGTGGCAGGCGATATTGCCTTTAGGACAGCGTAGTCTACGTGCCTCTACATTCTCTGTGCATCAACATCAACAACATTATTTTGTGCTAAGTATCTTCTTCTCAGTTACTTTATTAGTATTTTTCTCAACAATCTAAAGGCAATATCCTCTTTACTATATTTTGTAACAACATGGGAAAGAGTACTGTAGACAAACCCCCAAAGTTTAGTGGCAAAGACTTTAAACGATGGCAGTCCAAAATGTTATTCTTCTTAAAAGACCAAAGGCTAGATGAAGTTGCCTTAGAAAGACCCTCAAGAAGGCTTCATGACTGTGGTTATGAAGATAGACTGGATAGGTGGACTAGGAAAAATTACATGTGCAAAAACCATATTCTTAACTGTCTGGATGACTCCTTGTACGACTTTTATAATGCAAAAGAGAATTTTACTGCTTTTGATTTATGGGAAGCCCTAGAAGAAAAATATCTTGCTGAAGCTGCTGGAAGCAAGAAGTTCTTGGTGGCTAGGTTCCTGGAATATAAGATGACTGATGAAAAGCCTGTTGTAGAACAATTCGTCGAACTCCAGCTACTCATCAACGAAATTCTTGCTGAAGGCATGCATATTGATGAATCTCTACAAGTATCTGCAGTGATTGAAAAGCTACCACCCTCATGGAACGAGTACAAGAGGAGGCTGCGACACAAGAATCGTGAAATCACCATGGTGGAGCTGGGGAAAAAGATCCAGGTGGAGGAACTTCTGTGCTGCAAAGACAAGAGCCTGATGCTGAGCAAATACATGTCAAACAAAGCTCATGTCCTGGACGATAATGCTGCGTCAAAGAAAAGGCACGGAGAATCCAGCAAAAATGGTAAACGTAACAAACAGCGTAACTCCAAAGGTAACCATCTTAAGCCAAAGGGTGGTGTCTCCAAAAACACCATCAAAGGCGACTGCTATAACTGTGGGAAAACTGGTCATATGGCCAAGGACTGTAGGGCACCTAAAAATACCAAAAATGATCCTAAACAGAAAAATAAGGCAAACGTAGTAGATGATTCTGGATATTTTACTGGCATGGTGTCTGAAGTCAACCTTGTCTCTAATGTGACCAATGTGAGAGACTAGTGGCTTGATTCTGGAGCCACTAGGCATGTCTGTAAGTTCAGAAATGCTTTCTCCTCCTATAACAAAGTAGGAGACGATGAGAAATTGTTTATGGGAAACTCTTCTACCTCTAAAGTGGTAGGAAAAGGCAAGTTTGAATTGAAGCTCACTTCAGGAAAAACTCTCGCATTGAATGACGTGTATCACGTCCCGGACATATGCAAGAATCTTATCTCAGAAACCATCTTACTTGGAAAAGGTTTTAAATTTGTAGCTGAGTCTAACAAAGTTGTAATCTCTAAAGGTGGTGACTTCGTAGGAAAAGGATATGTCACTGATAACATGATTAAGCTTAGTGTACTTTCTTTGAACTTGAATGATAATGCATCTTCTTCTGCTTATGTTTGTGACTCCTCACATGTTTGGCATGATAGACTAGGACATGTTAATTTCAAATCTATTGAAAGACTTGCTAAATTAGGCTGCATTCCTAAAATAAACTTTGACAGAGGTCATAAATGTGAAATTTGTGTTGAATCTAAATATGCTAGAAAACCCTTTAACAAAAAGGTTGAACGTAGTACAACTCCCCTAGAACTAATCCACTCCGATTTGGGAGATTTGAAATCAACACCAACTAGAGGTGGGAAAAAATGGTATATCACTTTTATAGATGATCACTCAAGATACTGTCAGGTTTATCTTCTTAGAAGTAAAGATGAAGCCCTAGACGCTTTCAAATTATATAAACTTGAAGTAGAAAACCAAAGAGGTGTTACTATTAAAACTCTTAGGTCGGACCGAGGCGGTGAGTATGTGATACCTATAGGAGAATTCTGCAAACTTAATGGCATCATTCATAAAACTACTGCACCTTATTCACCTGAGTCGAATGGAGTAGCTGAAAGGAAAAACCGAACACTCATAGATATGGTGAACGCTATGTTAGCTAGTTCAGGGCTACCTTCGAACCTGTGGGGGGAAGCAATTCTCTCTGCTTGCTATATCTTGAACCGAGTTCCATTTAAGAAATCCGACAAAACTCCATATGAGTTATGGAAAGGAAGACAACCGTCCTATGCATACTTTAAAGTGTGGGGGTGTTTGGCCAAGGTGGCCACTCCTCGTTCCAAGAAAACCAAAATAGGACCTAAAACTGTAGATTGTGTTTTCCTAGGATATCCTGAGCACACTAGTGCTTATAGGTTCATGGTAATTGGTGAGAACACCATAATGGAATCCAGAGATGTAGTGTTTTTCGAACACATTTTCCCTTTAGGGTCTGGACCTCATAAAAGGGTCCGCGATGATCTCTCAGATGTTCCTTCGACTAGTCAACCCCCGTCTCTAGATGCTGAAATCGAACCTAGAAGAAGTAAGAGGGTCAGAACCGAGAAAGGTTTCGGTCCAGATTTTGTGACTCCTACGGTAGAGTCTGAACCCCAAACCTATAAGGAAGCTATGACTTCTCCGGAAGCTCCCTTCTGGGAAGAAGCTTCAAATAATGAGTGGGATTCCATTCAACAAAATGAAACTTGGGAGCTTGTAGACTTACCTCCTGGTAGTAAAACCATAGGTTGCAAGTGGGTCTTCAAAAGGAAACTTAGAACAGATGGAACTATAGAAAAACACAAAGCTAGGTTGGTAGCTAAGGGGTACAAACAACAGGAAGGATTAGATTTCTTTGATACCTATTCACCGGTCACTAGAATCACTTCTATCCGGATGCTGATTGCTATTGCTTCTATTTATGATTTGCATATACATCAGATGGATGTTAAAACTGCTTTTTTATATGGTGATTTGAATGAAGAAATTTATATGGACCAACCGGAAGGTTTTGTTGTGAAAGGTTTTGAAGATAAAGTATGCAAACTGAAAAAATCTTTGTATGGTTTAAAACAAGCACCTAACAGTGGCATGACAAATTTAATCATGTAATGATATCTAATGACTTCAAGGTTAATGAATCTGATAAATGTGTGTACATTAAATCTGTGGATGATTCTCATGTTATTGTGTGCCTATATGTTGATGATATGCTCATATTAGGAAGTAACCTTGATAGTATCAATACCACTAAAATCATGCTTAACGAAAACTTTGACATGAAAGACTTAGGGCCTGCTGATGTAATCTTAGGGATGAAAATCAGAAAGATGTCTGATGGATATAGTCTTAGTCAATCTCATTATGTTGAAACTGTTCTTAAGAGATTTAATCATGAAAATGCTAAACCTGCAACTACTCCTTATGATCCCAATTGCAAATTGAAAAAGAACAAGGGTGAGGGTATTGATCAACTTGAGTATTCTCGTGTTATTGGCAGTCTTATGTATTTAATGAACTGTACAAGACCTGATATTGCTTATACTGTGAGTAGATTAAGCAGGTACACTTGCAACCCTAGGCAGGATCACTGGAATGCTCTCTACAGAGTTCTACGGTACCTGAGAGGAACTTCAAACTATTGCCTAAGTTTTGGGAAGTATCCTGCTGTGCTAGAAGGGTATTGTGATGCTAACTGGATATCAGACTCAGATGAGTGCAAATCCACTAGCGGGTACATCTTCACACTTGGTGGTGCGTCTGTGTCATGGAAGTCTACCAAACAGACATGTATAGCCCGATCCACCATGGAGTCTGAGTTTATAGCCTTGGAGAAAGCTGGAGAGGAAGCTGAATGGATACGAGGTTTCCTGGGTGGAATTCCACTCTGGCCCAAGCCTGTGTCTTCGATCGCAATCCACAGTGACAGTCAAGCTGCTATTGGATGCGCAAAGAATAGTGTATACAACGGAAAGTCTATACATCTTCGAAGAAGACACAAGACAGTGAAACAACTACTCTCTACTGGCATCATCTCTATAGACTTTGTAAGGTCTAAAGAGAATATTGCAGATCCTTTGACGAAAGGGTTATCTAGAGAGGTAGTTAGATCCACATCGAAGGGGATGGGACTCAAGCTCATAGAATAAATCGCCATGAAGGACACTCAACCTTGTGAATGGAGCTCCAAGATCAAGGTTCAATGAGATAACTAATTTTTGGTGATGTCGAGAGAAAGCACTATCTTTGTCCCTCCCTATGGTGTAACCGTATGATAGTGCTGCCTGCATGTTTTAGGATGATCTGTCAGGATCTTAATGAGTTCCATGGCTTTGCTTATAGCGGAGTGTGGCAGGACACTCTTAATGGACTCACCTATGTGGATGTTGGAAGTGGGGCCGCTTCCTATGAGAATTTGAGCTTTTTCTCTAGAGACATTCATTAAGTCCGGGATTTAGCCCACGGCCAAAACGGGCACAACGGCAAGAGCTTGGCAGCTTTCTTTTTCTTTGAGACATCAAAGTGTGGTTGTTATTTCTGAATTGCACTCACTGTTGACGGTTCAAGACATTGTGTTCACCGAAACAACAAGCAGTTCCGGTAACCTCTCACTATGTTAAGGTTCAATCTCTGGGACACCTTAGCCTAATATTGATGTATTATGTTTTCTCGTATTTCGTCGATATGTTTTATCATTCATGTGGGGGATTGTTAGAAAAAACGCTTTAAAATTACCAATTTTTCCATGGACTGTGTTTTGATCCCTAGACCTATTGCCCATTAGTTGTTTTTTCTTTTGAATAGATAAAACAATAGTCCCACATTGACTAAAATCTAAAGAGTTTTAGACATAAATACCATAGAGTTGGCTATAAGGGCATGGCCCTTGGGTCATTAGACTTTTGTGCTTGGGGGGGAGGCTTAGACTAGGGCAAGGTTGCCTTTCCCGTACGCGCGGTGCTTCGCACAGAAGCACGCACGCCGCCGCCGTCCGTCCGGTCGGTCGGTCTCGGGCTCGGGCTCGGGTTCGGGTGTGGGTGTGGGTGTGGGTTCATTAGATCCTATCTTTTTGCTGAAATTTTTGGTACGTGTTTTCCACACAAGTAGAAGAATCTTTTCTTTGTCTGAATGTGCTTGTCTTGGCTTCTTTGTCTGCACGAGTTTTCTCCTGACTTCTTTGTCTGAACGTGCTTGTCTTGGCTTCTTTGTCTGCACGAGTTTTCTCCTGACTTCTTTGTCTGAACGTGCTTGTCTTGGCTTCTTTGTCTGTACGTGTTTTGTCCTGGCTCTCTTGTATGTACGTATTTGGCTTGGCAGCAACACACTGCTCCATGCCTGTCAAAACAACTTTTCTTGCACTATCTTTAACCCAACATAACCAGTTTTTCCTGTCATACGCATGGGTTTTCTTTCTTGTTTGTAACTACACAAACACTATATAAGAGAGTAGTTGTAATCTCATAACACATAACACAGAGAAATATCTCTTCTACTCTCCCTCAGTTTTTCTATAAACATCTCTTCTACTGTTTTAAGTTCTGCCAAGCTCTAAGGGTACCCTCATTGTATGCTACATTGAGGGGTACTAACTGTAGTTGTATCCTGGAGGTGACTCGCCAACTGCTGTAGCATCTCAGAGGAGTGGCAGGCGATATTGCCTTTAGGACAGCGTAGTCTACGTGCCTCTACATTCTCTGTGCAGCAACATCAGCAACATTATTTTGTGCTAAGTATCTTCTTCTCAGTTACTTTATTAGTATTTTTTTCAACACTCTAAAGGCAATATCCTCTTTACTATATTTTGTAACAACATGGGAAAGAGTACTGTAGACAAACCCCCAAAGTTTAGTGGCAAAGACTTTAAACGATGGCAGTCCAAAATGTTATTCTTCTTAAAAGACCAAAGGCTAGATGAAGTTGCCTTAGAAAGACCCTCAAGAAGGCTTCATGACCGTGGTTATGAAGATAGACTGGATAGGTGGACTAGGAAAAATTACATGTGCAAAAACCATATTCTTAACTGTCTGGATGACTCCTTGTACGACTTTTATAATGCAAAAGAGAATTTTACTGCTTTTGATTTATGGGAAGCCCTAGAAGAAAAATATCTTGCTGAAGCTGCTGGAAGCAAGAAGTTCTTGGTGGCTAGGTTCCTGGAATATAAGATGACTGATGAAAAGCATGTTGTAGAACAATTCGTCGAACTCCAGCTACTCATCAACGAAATTCTTGCTGAAGGCATGCATATTGATGAATCTCTACAAGAGGAGGCTGCGACACAAGAATCGTGAAATCACCATGGTGGAGCTGGGGAAAAAGATCCAGGTGGAGGAACTTCTGTGCTGCAAAGACAAGAGCCTGATGCTGAGCAAAGACATGTCAAACAAAGCTCATGTCCTGGACGATAATGCTGCGTCAAAGAAAAGGCACGGAGAATCCAGCAAAAATGGTAAACGTAACAAACAGCGTAACTCCAAAGGTAACCATCTTAAGCCAAAGGGTGGTGTCTCCAAAAACACCATCAAAGGCGACTGCTATAACTGTGGGAAAACTGGTCATATGGCCAAGGACTGTAGGGCACCTAAAAAGACCAAAAATGATCCTAAACAGAAAAATAAGGCAAACGTAGTAGATGATTCTGGATATTTTACTGGCATGGTGTCTGAAGTCAACCTTGTCTCTAATGTGACCAATGTGAGAGACTGGTGGCTTGATTCTGGAGCCACTAGGCATGTCTGTAAGTTCAGAAATGCTTTCTCCTCCTATAAAAAAGTAGGAGACGATGAGAAATTGTTTATGGGAAACTCTTCTACCTCTAAAGTGGTAGGAAAAGGCAAGGTTGAATTGAAGCTCACTTCAGGAAAAAACTCTCGCATTGAATGACGTGTATCACGTCCCGGACATATGCAAGAATCTTATCTCAGAAACCATCTTACTTGGAAAAGGTTTTAAATTTGTAGCTGAGTCTAACAAAGTTGTAATCTCTAAAGGTGGTGACTTCGTAGGAAAAGGATATGTCACTGATAACATGATTAAGCTTAGTGTACTTTCTTTGAACTTGAATGATAATGCATCTTCTTATGCTTATGTTTGTGACTCCTCACATGTTTGGCATGATAGACTAGGACATGTTAATTTCAAATCTATTGAAAGACTTGCTAAATTAGGCTGCATTCCTAAAATAAACTTTGACAGAGGTCATAAATGTGAAATTTGTGTTGAATCTAAATATGCTAGAAAACCCTTTAACAAAAAGGTTGAACGTAGTACAACTCCCCTAGAACTAATCCACTCCGATTTGGGAGATTTGAAATCAACACCAACTAGAGGTGGGAAAAAATGGTACATCACTTTTATAGATGATCACTCAAGATACTGTCAGGTTTATCTTCTTAGAAGTAAAGATGAAGCCCTAGACGCTTTCAAATTATATAAACTTGAAGTAGAAAACCAAAGAGGTGTTACTATTAAAACTCTTAGGTCGGACCGAGGCGGTGAGTATGTGATACCTATATGAGAATTCTGCAAACTTAATGGCATCATTCATGAATCTACTGCACCTTATTCACCTGAGTCGAATGGAGTAGCTGAAAGGAAAAACCGAACACTCATAGATATGGTGAACGCTATGTTAGCTAGTTCAGGGCTACCTTCGAACCTGTGGGGGGAAGCAATTCTCTCTGCTTGCTATATCTTGAACCGAGTTCCATTTAAGAAATCCGACAAAACTCCATATGAGTTATGGAAAGGAAGACAACCGTCCTATGCATACTTTAAAGTGTGGGGGTGTTTGGCCAAGGTGGCCACTCCTCGTTCCAAGAAAACCAAAATAGGACCTAAAACTGTAGATTGTGTTTTCCTAGGATATCCTGAGCACACTAGTGCTTATAGGTTCATGGTAATTGGTGAGAACACCATAATGGAATCCAGAGATGCAGTGTTTTTCGAACACATTTTCCCTTTAGGGTCTGGACCTCATAAAAGGGTCCGCGATGATCTCTCAGATGTTCCTTCGACTAGTCAACCCCCGTCTCTAGATGCTGAAACCGAACCTAGAAGAAGTAAGAGGGTCAGAACCGAGAAAGGTTTCGGTCCAGATTTTGTGACTCTTACGGTAGAGTCTGAACCCCAAACCTATAAGGAAGCTATGACTTCTACGGAAGCTCCCTTCTGGGAAGAAGCTTCAAATAATGAGTGGGATTCCATTCAACAAAATGAAACTTGGGAGCTTGTAGACTTACCTCCTGGTAGTAAAACCATAGGTTGCAAGTGGGTCTTCAAAAGGAAACTTAGAACAGATGGAACTATAGAAAAACACAAAGCTAGGTTGGTAGCTAAGGGGTACAGACAACAGGAAGGATTAGATTTCTTTGACACCTATTCACCGGTCACTAGAATCACTTCTATCCGGATGTTGATTGTTGTTGCTTCTATTTATGATTTGCATATACATCAGATGGATGTTAAAACTGCTTTTTTATATGGTGAATTGAATGAAGAAATTTATATGGACCAACCGGAAGGTTTTGTTGTGAAAGGTTTTGAAGATAAAGTATGCAAACTGAAAAAATCTTTGTATGGTTTAAAACAAGCACCTAAACAGTGGCATGAAAAATTTAATCATGTAATGATATCTAATGGCTTCAAGGTTAATGAATCTGATAAATGTGTTTACATTAAATCTGTGGACGATTCTCATGTTATTGTGTGCCTATATGTTGATGATATTCTCATATTAGGAAGTAACCTTGATAGTATCAATACCACTAAAAGCATGCTTAACGAAAACTTTGACATGAAAGACTTAGGCCCTGCTGATGTAATCTTAGGGATGAAAATCAGAAAGATGTCTGGTGGATATAGTCTTAGTCAATCTCATTATGTTGAAACTGTGCTTAAGAGATTTAATCATGAAAAAGCTAAACCTGCAACTACTCCTTATGATCCCAATTGCAAATTGAAAAAGAACAAGGGTGAGGGTATTTATCAACTTGAGTATTCTCGTGTTATTGGCAGTCTTATGTATTTAATGAACTGTACAAGACCTGATATTGCTTATACTGTGAGTAGATTAAGCAGGTACACTTGCAACCCTGGGCAGGATCACTGGAATGCTCTCTACAGAGTTCTACGGTACCTGAGAGGAACTTCAAACTATTGCCTAAGTTTTGGGAAGTATCCTGCTGTGCTAGAAGGGTATTGTGATGCTAACTGGATATCAGACTCAGATGAGTGCAAATCCACTAGCGGGTACATCTTCACACTTGGTGGTGCGTCTGTGTCATGGAAGTCTACCAAACAGACATGTATAGCTCGATCCACCATGGAGTCTGAGTTTATAGCCTTGGAGAAAGCTGGAGAGGAAGCTGAATGGATACGAGGTTTCCTGGGTGGAATTCCACTCTGGCCCAAGCCCGTGTCTTCGATCGCAATCCACTGTGACAGTCAAGCTGCTATTGGATGCGCAAAGAATAGTGTATACAACGGAAAGTCTATACATCTTCGAAGAAGACACAAGACAGTGAAACAACTACTCTCTACTGGCATCATCTCTATAGACTTTGTAAGGTCTAAAGAGAATATTGCAGATCCTTTGACGAAAGGGTTATCTAGAGAGGTAGTTAGATCCACATCGAAGGGGATGGGACTCAAGCTCATAGAATAAATCGCCATGAAGGACACTCAACCTTGTGAATGGAGCTCCAAGATCAAGGTTCAATGAGATAACTAATTTTTGGTGATGTCGAGAGAAAGCACTATCTTTGTCCCTCCCTATGGTGTAACCGTATGATAAGTGCTGCCTGCATGTTTTAGGATGATCTGTCAGGATCTTAATGAGTTCCATGGATTTGCTTAAAGCGGAGTGTGGCAGGACACTCTTAATGGACTCACCTATATGGATGTTGGAAGTGGGGCCGCTTCCTATGAGAATTTGAGCTTTTTCTCTAGAGACATTCATTAAGTCCGGGATTTAGCCCACGGCCAAAACGGGCACAACGGCAAGAGCTTGGCAGCTTTCTTTTTCTTTGAGACATCAAAGTGTGGTTGTTATTTCTGAATTGCACTCACTGTTGACGGTTCAAGACATTGTGTTCACCGAAACAACAAGCAGTTCCGGTAACCTCTCACTATGTTAAGGTTCAATCTCTGGGACACCTTAGCCTAATATTGATGTATTATGTTTTCTCGTATTTCGTCGATATGTTTTATCATTCATGTGGGGGATTGTTAGAAAAAACGCTTTAAAATTACCAATTTTTCCATGGACTATGTTTTGATCCCTAGACCTATTGCCCATTAGTTGTTTTTTCTTTTGAATAGATAAAACAATAGTCCCACATTGACTAAAATCTAAAGAGTTTTAGACATAAATACCATAGAGTTGGCTATAAGGGCATGGCCCTTGGGTCATTAGACTTTTGTGCTTGGGGGGGAGGCTTAGACTAGGGCAAGGTTGCCTTTCCCGTACGCGCGGTGCTTCGCACAGAAGCACGCACGCCGCCGCCGCCGTCCGTCCGTCCGGTCGGTCGGTCGGGTCGGGCTCGGGTGCGGGTTCGGGTTCGGGTGTGGGTTCATTAGATCCTATCTTTTTGCTGAAATTTTTGGTACGTGTTTTCCACACAAGTAGAAGAATCTTTTCTTTGTCTGCACGTGTTTTGTCCTGACTTCTTTGTCTGAACGTGCTTGTCTTGGCTTCTTTGTCTGCACGAGTTTTCTCCTGACTTCTTTGTCTGAACGTGCTTGTCTTTGCTTCTTTGTCTGTACGTGTTTTGTCCTGGCTCTCTTGTATGTACGTATTTGGCTTGGCAGCAACACACTGCTCCATGCCTGTCAAAACAACTTTTCTTGCACTATCTTTAACCCAACATAACCAGTTTTTCCTGTCATACGCATGGGTTTTCTTTCTTGTTTGTAACTACACAAACACTATATAAGAGAGTAGTTGTAATCTCATAAGACATACCACAGAGAAATATCTCTTCTACTCTCCCTCAGTTTTTCTATAAACATCTCTTCTACTGTTTTAAGTTCTGCCAAGCTCTAAGGGTACCCTCATTGTATGCTACATTGAGGGGTACTAACTGTAGTTGTATCCTGGAGGTGACTCGCCAACTGCTGTAGCATCTCAGAGGAGTGGCAGGCGATATTGCCTTTAGGACAGCGTAGTCTACGTGCCTCTACATTCTCTGTGCAGCAACATCAGCAACATTATTTTGTGCTAAGTATCTTCTTCTCAGTTACTTTATTAGTATTATTCTCAACAATCTAAAGGCAATATCCTCTTTACTATATTTTGTAACAACATGGGAAAGAGTACTGTAGACAAACCCCCAAAGTTTAGTGGCAAAGACTTTAAACGATGGCAGTCCAAAATGTTATTCTTCTTAAAAGACCAAAGGCTAGATGAAGTTGCCTTAGAAAGACCCTCAAGAAGGCTTCATGACCGTGGTTATGAAGATAGACTGGATAGGTGGACTAGGAAAAATTACATGTGCAAAAACCATATTCTTAACTGTCTGGATGACTCCTTGTACGACTTTTATAATGCAAAAGAGAATTTTACTGCTTTTGATTTATGGGAAGCCCTAGAAGAAAAATATCTTGCTGAAGCTGCTGGAAGCAAGAAGTTCTTGGTGGCTAGGTTCCTGGAATATAAGATGACTGATGAAAAGCCTGTTGTAGAACAATTCGTCGAACTCCAGCTACTCATCAATGAAATTCTTGCTGAAGGCATGCATATTGATGAATCTCTACAAGTATCTGCAGTGATTGAAAAGCTACCACCCTCATGGAACGAGTACAAGAGGAGGCTGCGACACAAGAATCGTGAAATCACCATGGTGGAGCTGGGGAAAAAGATCCAGGTGGAGGAACTTCTGTGCTGCAAAGACAAGATCCTGATGCTGAGCAAAGACATGTCAAACAAAGCTCATGTCCTGGACGATAATGCTGCGTCAAAGAAAAGGCACGGAGAATCCAGCAAAAATGGTAAACGTAACAAACAGCGTAACTCCAAAGGTAACCATCTTAAGCCAAAGGGTGGTGTCTCCAAAAACACCATCAAAGGCGACTGCTATAACTGTGGGAAAACTGGTCATATGGCCAAGGACTGTAGGGCACCTAAAAAGACCAAAAATGATCCTAAACAGAAAATAAGGCAAACGTAGTAGATGATTCTGGATATTTTACTGGCATGGTGTCTGAAGTCAACCTTGTCTCTAATGTGACCAATGTGAGAGACTGGTGGCTTGATTCTGGAGCCACTAGGCATGTCTGTAAGTTCAGAAATGCTTTCTCCTCCTATAACAAAGTAGGAGACGATGAGAAATTGTTTATGGGAAACTCTTCTACCTCTAAAGTGGTAGGAAAAGGCAAGGTTGAATTGAAGCTCACTTCAGGAAAAACTCTCGCATTGAATGACGTGTATCACGTCCCGGACATATGCAAGAATCTTATCTCAGAAACCATCTTACTTGGAAAAGGTTTTAAATTTGTAGCTGAGTCTAACAAAGTTGTAATCTCTAAAGGTGGTGACTTCGTAGGAAAAGGATATGTCACTGATAACATGATTAAGCTTAGTGTACTTTCTTTGAACTTGAATGATAATGCATCTTCTTCTGCTTATGTTTGTGACTCCTCACATGTTTGGCATGATAGACTAGGACATGTTAATTTCAAATCTATTGAAAGACTTGCTAAATTAGGCTGCATTCCTAAAATAAACTTTGACAGAGGTCATAAATGTAAAATTTGTGTTGAATCTAAATTTGCTAGAAAACCCTTTAACAAAAAGGTTGAACGTAGTACAACTCCCCTAGAACTAATCCACTCCGATTTGGGAGATTTGAAATCAACACCAACTAGAGGTGGGAAAAAATGGTACATCACTTTTATAGATGATCACTCAAGATACTGTCAGGTTTATCTTCTTAGAAGTAAAGATGAAGCCCTAGACGCTTTCAAATTATATAAACTTGAAGTAGAAAACCAAAGAGGTGTTACTATTAAAACTCTTAGGTCGGACCGAGGCGGTGAGTATGTGATACCTATAGGAGAATTCTGCAAACTTAATGGCATCATTCATGAAACTACTGCACCTTATTCACCTGAGTCGAATGGAGTAGCTGAAAGGAAAAACCGAACACTCATAGATATGGTGAACGCTATGTTAGCTAGTTCAGGGCTACCTTCGAACCTGTGGGGGGAAGCAATTCTCTCTGCTTGCTATATCTTGAACCGAGTTCCATTTAAGAAATCCGACAAAACTCCATATGAGTTGTGGAAAGGAAGACAACCGTCCTATGCATACTTTAAAGTGTGGGGGTGTTTGGCCAAGGTGGCCACTCCTCGTTCCAAGAAAACCAAAATAAGACCAAAAACTGTAGATTGTGTTTTCCTAGGATATCCTGAGCACACTAGTGCTTATAGGTTCATGGTAATTGGTGAGAACACCATAATGGAATCCAGAGATGCAGTGTTTTTCGAACACATTTTCCCTTTAGGGTCTGGACCTCATAAAAGGGTCCGCGATGATCTCTCAGATGTTCCTTCGACTAGTCAACCCCCGTCTCTAGATGCTGAAACCGAACCTAGAAGAAGTAAGAGGGTCAGAACCGAGAAAGGTTTCGGTCCAGATTTTGTGACTCTTACGGTAGAGTCTGAACCCCAAACCTATAAGGAAGCTATGACTTCTCCGGAAGCTCCCTTCTGGGAAGAAGCTTCAAATAATGAGTGGGATTCCATTCAACAAAATGAAACTTGGGAGCTTGTAGACTTACCTCCTGGTAGTAAAACCATAGGTTGCAAGTGGGTCTTCAAAAGGAAACTTAGAACAGATGGAACTATAGAAAAACACAAAGCTAGGTTGGTAGCTAAGGGGTACAGACAACAGGAAGGATTAGATTTCTTTGATACCTATTCACCGGTCACTAGAATCACTTCTATCCGGATGATGATTGCTATTGCTTCTATTTATGATTTGCATATACATCAGATGGATGTTAAAACTGCTTTTTTATATGGTGAATTGAATGAAGAAATTTATATGGACCAACCGGAAGGTTTTGTTGTGAAAGGTTTTGAAGATAAAGTATGCAAACTGAAAAAATCTTTGTATGGTTTAAAACAAGCACCTAAACAGTGGCATGAAAAATTTAATCATGTAATGATATCTAATGGCTTCAAGGTTAATGAATCTGATAAATGTGTTTACATTAAATCTGTGGATGATTCTCATGTTATTGTGTGCCTATATGTTGATGATATGCTCATATTAGGTAGTAACCTTGAAAGTATCAATACCACTAAAAGCATGCTTAACGAAAACTTTGACATGAAAGACTTAGGCCCTGCTGATGTAATCTTAGGGATGAAAATCAGAAAGATGTCTGATGGATATAGTCTTAGTCAATCTCATTATGTTGAAACTGTGTTTAAGAAATTTAATCATGAAAATGCTAAACCTGCAACTACTCCTTATGATCCCAATTGCAAATTGAAAAAGAACAAGAGTGAGTGTATTTATCAACTTGAGTATTCTCGTGTTATTGGCAGTCTTATGTATTTAATGAACTGTACAAGACCTGATGTTGCCTATACTGTGAGTAGATTAAGCAGGTACACTTGCAACCCTTGGCAGGATCACTGGAATGCTCTCTATAGAGTTCTACGGTACCTGAGAGGAACTTCAAACTATTGCCTAAGTTTTGGGAAGTATCGTGATGTGCTAGAAGGGTATTGTGATGCTAACTGGATATCAGACTCAGATGAGTGCAAATCCACTAGCGGGTACATCTTCACACTTGGTGGTGCGTCTGTGTCATGGAAGTCTACCAAACAGACATGTATAGCCCGATCCACCATGGAGTCTGAGTTTATAGCCTTGGAGAAAGCTGGAGAGGAAGCTGAATGGATACGAGGTTTCCTGGGTGGAATTCCACTCTGGCCCAAGCCTGTGTCTTCGATCGCAATCCACTGTGACAGTCAAGCTGCTACTGGATGCGCAAAGAATAGTGTATACAACGGAAAGTCTATACATCTTCGAAGAAGACACAAGACAGTGAAACAACTACTCTCTACTGGCATCATCTCTATAGACTTTGTAAGGTCTAAAGAGAATATTGCAGATCCTTTGACGAAAGGGTTATCTAGAGAGGTAGTTAGATCCACATCGAAGGGTATGGGACTCAAGCTCATAGAATAAATCGCCATGAAGGACACTCAACCTTGTGAATGGAGCTCCAAGATCAAGGTTCAATGAGATAACTAATTTTTGGTAATGTCGAGAGAAAGCACTATCTTTGTCCCTCCCTATGGTGTAACCATATGATAGTGCTGCCTGCATGTTTTAGGATGATCTGTCAGGATCTTAATGAGTTCCATGGCTTTACTTAAAGCGGAGTGTGGCAGGACACTCTTAATGGACTCACCTATGTGGATGTTGGAAGTGGGGCCGCTTCCTATGAGAATTTGAGCTTTTTCTCTAGAGACATTCATTAAGTCCGGGATTTAGCCCACGGCCAAAACGGGCACAACGGCAAGAGCTTGGCAGCTTTCTTTTTCTTTGAGACATCAAAGTGTGGTTGTTATTTCTGAATTGCACTCACTGTTGACGGTTCAAGACATTGTGTTCACCGAAACAACAAGCAGTTCCGGTAACCTCTCACTATGTTAAGGTTCAATCTCTGGGACACCTTAGCCTAATATTGATGTATTATGTTTTCTCGTATTTCGTCGATATGTTTTATCATTCATGTGGGGGATTGTTAGAAAAAAACGCTTTAAAATTACCAATTTTTCCATGGACTATATTTTGATCCCTAGACCTATTGCCCATTAATTGTTTTTTCTTTTGAATAGATAAAACAATAGTCCCACATTGACTAAAATCTAAAGAGTTTTAGACATAAATACCATAGAGTTGGCTATAAGGGCATGGCCCTTGGGTCATTAGACTTTTGTGCTTGGGGGGGAGGCTTGGACTAGGGCAAGGTTGCCTTTCCCGTACGCGTGGTGCTTCGCACAGAAGCACGCACGCCGCCGCCGCCGTCCGTCTGGTCGGGCGGTCGGGCTCGGGTGTGGGTGTGGGTGTGTTAGATCCTATCTTTTTGCTGAAATTTTTGGTACGTGTTTTCCACACAAGTAGAAGAATCTTTTCTTTTGTCCTGACTTCTTTGTCTGAACGTGCTTGTCTTGGCTTCTTTGTCTGCACGATTTTTGTCCTGACTTCTTTGTCTGAACGTGCTTGTCTTGGCTTCTTTGTTTGTACGTGTTTTGTCCTGGCTCCCTTGTATGTACGTATTTGGCTTGGCAGCAACACACTGCTCCATGCCTGACAAAACAACTTTTGTTGCACTATCTTTAACCCAACATAACCAGTTTTTTCTGTCATACGCATGGGTTTTCTTTCTTGTTTGTAACTACACAAACACTATATAAGAGAGTAGTTGTAATCTCAGAAAATACACACCACAGAGAAATATCTCTTCTACTCTCCCTCAGTTTTTCTGTAAACATCTCTTCTACGCCAAGCTCTAAGGGTACCCTTATTGTATGCTACATTGAGGGGTACTAACTGTAGTTGTATCCTGGAGGTGACTCGCCAACTGTTGTAGCATCTCAGAGGAGTGGCAGGCGATATTGCCTTTAGGACAGCGTAGTCTACGTGCCTCTACATTTTCTGTGCAGCAACATCAGCAACATTATTTTGAGCTAAGTATCTTCTTCTCAGTTACTTTATTAGTAATATACCCAACAATCTAAAGGCAATATCCTCTTTACTATATTTTGTAACAACATGGGAAAGAGTACTGTAGAAAAACCCCCAAAGTTTAGTGGCAAAGACTTTAAACGATGGCAGTCCAAAATGTTATTCTTCTTAAAAGACCAAAGGCTAGATGAAGTTGCCTTAGAAAGACCCTCAAGAAGGCTTCATGACCGTGGTTATGAAGATAGACTGGATAGGTGGACTAGGAAAAATTACATGTGCAAAAACCATATTCTTAACTGTCTGGATGATTCCTTGTACGACTTTTATAATGCAAAAGATAATTTTACTGCTTTTGATTTATGGGAAGCCCTAGAAGAAAAATATCTTGCTGAAGCTGCTGGAAGCAAGAAGTTCTTGGTGGCTAGGTTCCTGGAATATAAGATGACTGATGAAAAGCCTGTTGTAGAACAATTCGTCGAACTCCAGCTACTCATCAACGAAATTCTTGCTGAAGGCATGCATATTGATGAATCTCTACAAGTATCCGCAGTGATTGAAAAGCTACCACCCTCATGGAACGAGTACAAGAGGAGGCTGCGACACAAGAATCGTGAAATCACCATGGTGGAGCTGGGGAAAAAGATCCAGGTGGAGGAACTTCTGTGCTGCAAAGACAAGAGCCTGATGCTGAGCAAAGACATGTCAAACAAAACTCTTAGGTCGGACCGAGGCGGTGAGTATGTGATACCTATAGGAGAATTCTGCAAACTTAATGGCATCATTCATGAAACTACTGCACCTTATTCACCTGAGTCGAATGGAGTAGCTGAAAGGAAAAACCGAACACTCATAGATATGGTGAACGCTATGTTAGCTAGTTCAGGGCTACCTTCGAACCTGTGGGGGGAAGCAATTCTCTCTGCTTGCTATATCTTGAACCGAGTTCCATTTAAGAAATCCGACAAAACTCCATATGAGTTATGGAAAGGAAGACAACCGTCCTATGCATACTTTAAAGGGTGGGGGTGTTTGGCCAAGGTGGCCACTCCTCGTTCCAAGAAAACCAAAATAGGACCTAAAACTGTAGATTGTGTTTTCCTAGGATATCCTGAGCACACTAGTGCTTATAGGTTCATGGTAATTGGTGAGAACACCATAATGGAATCCAGAGATGCAGTGTTTTTCGAACACATTTTCCCTTTAGGGTCTGGACCTCATAAAAGGGTCCGCGATGATCTCTCAGATGTTCCTTCGACTAGTCAACCCCCGTCTCTAGATGCTGAAACCGAACCTAGAAGAAGTAAGAGGGTCAGAACCGAGAAAGGTTTCGGTCCAGATTTTGTGACTCTTACGGTAGAGTCTGAACCCCAAACCTATAAGGAAGCTATGACTTCTACGGAAGCTCCCTTCTGGGAAGAAGCTTCAAATAATGAGTGGGATTCCATTCAACAAAATGAAACTTGGGAGCTTGTAGACTTACCTCCTGGTAGTAAAACCATAGGTTGCAAGTGGGTCTTCAAAAGGAAACTTAGAACAGATGGAACTATAGAAAAACACAAAGCTAGGTTGGTAGCTAAGGGGTACATACAACAGGAAGGATTAGATTTCTTTGATACCTATTCACCGGTCACTAGAATCACTTCTATCCGGATGCTGATTGCTATTGCTTCTATTTATGATTTGCATATACATCAGATGGATGTTAAAACTGCTTTTTTATATGGTGAATTGAATGAAGAAATTTATATGGACCAATCGGAAGGTTTTGTTGTGAAAGGTTTTGAAGATAAAGTATGCAAACTGAAAAAATCTTTGTATGGTTTAAAACAAGCACCTAAACAGTGGCATGAAAAATTTAATCATGTAATGATATCTAATGGCTTCAAGGTTAATGTATCTGATAAATGTGTTTACATTAAATCTGTGGATGATTCTCATGTTATTGTGTGCCTATATGTTGATGATATGCTCATATTAGGTAGTAACCTTGAAAGTATCAATACCACTAAAAGCATGCTTAACGAAAACTTTGACATGAAAGACTTAGGCCCTGCTGATGTAATCTTAGGGATGAAAATCAGAAAGATGTCTGATGGATATAGTCTTAGTCAATCTCATTATGTTGAAACTGTGCTTAAGAGATTTAATCATGAAAATGCTAAACCTGCAACTACTCCTTATGATCCCAATTGCAAATTGAAAAAGAACAAGGGTGAGGGTATTTATCAACTTGAGTATTCTCGTGTTATTGGCAGTCTTATGTATTTAATGAACTGTACAAGACCTGATATTGCCTATACTGTGAGTAGATTAAGCAGGTACACTTGCAACCCTGGGCAGGATCACTGGAATGCTCTCTACAGAGTTCTACGGTACCTGAGAGGAACTTCAAACTATTGCCTAAGTTTTGGGAAGTATCCTGCTGTGCTAGAAGGGTATTGTGATGCTAACTGGATATCAGACTCAGATGAGTGCAAATCCACTAGCGGGTACATCTTCACACTTGGTGGTGCGTCTGTGTCATGGAAGTCTACCAAACAGACATGTATAGCCCGATCCACCATGGAGTCTGAGTTTATAGCCTTGGAGAAAGCTGGATAGGAAGCTGAATGGATACGAGGTTTCCTGGGTGGAATTCCACTCTGGCCCAAGCCTGTGTCTTCGATCGCAATCCACTGTGACAGTCAAGCTGCTATTGGATGCGCAAAGAATAGTGTATACAACGGAAAGTCTATACATCTTCGAAGAAGACACAAGACAGTGAAACAACTACTCTCTACTGGCATCATCTCTATAGACTTTGTAAGGTCTAAAGAGAATATTGCAGATCCTTTGACGAAAGGGTTATCTAGAGAGGTAGTTAGATCCACATCGAAGGGGATGGGACTCAAGCTCATAGAATAAATCGCCATGAAGGACACTCAACCTTGTGAATGGAGCTCCAAGATCAAGGTTCAATGAGATAACTAATTTTTGGTGATGTCGAGAGAAAGCACTATCTTTGTCCCTCCCTATGGTGTAACCGTATGATAAGTGCTGCCTGCATGTTTTAGGATGATCTGTCAGGATCTTAATGAGTTCCATGGATTTGCTTAAAGCGGAGTGTGGCAGGACACTCTTAATGGACTCACCTATATGGATGTTGGAAGTGGGGCCGCTTCCTATGAGAATTTGAGCTTTTTCTCTAGAGACATTCATTAAGTCCGGGATTTAGCCCACGGCCAAAACGGGCACAACGGCAAGAGCTTGGCAGCTTTCTTTTTCTTTGAGACATCAAAGTGTGGTTGTTATTTCTGAATTGCACTCACTGTTGACGGTTCAAGACATTGTGTTCACCGAAACAACAAGCAGTTCCGGTAACCTCTCACTATGTTAAGGTTCAATCTCTGGGACACCTTAGCCTAATATTGATGTATTATGTTTTCTCGTATTTCGTCGATATGTTTTATCATTCATGTGGGGGATTGTTAGAAAAAACGCTTTAAAATTACCAATTTTTCCATGGACTATGTTTTGATCCCTAGACCTATTGCCCATTAATTGTTTTTTCTTTTGAATAGATAAAACAATAGTCCCACATTGACTAAAATCTAAAGAGTTTTAGACATAAATACCATAGAGTTGGCTATAAGGGCATGGCCCTTGGGTCATTAGACTTTTGTGCTTGGGGGGGAGGCTTAGACTAGGGCAAGGTTGCCTTTCCTGTACGCGCGGTGCTTCGCACAGAAGCACGCACGCCGCCGCCGCCGTCCGTCCGGTCGGTCGGGTCGGGCTCGGGCTCGGGCTCGGGTTCGGGTTCGGTTGTATCCCTTCATCCGACGGTCGCTCCTCGCTTGCCTCCGCATCACCGTCCGATCCACCTACCATCGTCACATCCTACGGACCAGATCGCGAAACATCATCCCTCGCTGAAACCGCTCAACACTACAGTACCAAACACCCTACACCTCTACCAAACGCCCCCCTCTTCCCAAATCAGTCGACCACCCTCCCCTTCTCCCAAAATCAGTTGCAGAACCACCATCTCCTGCAACCCTCTGCAACTCCACCAGACCTCGAGCTCCACCACAACCACAAACACCCGACAACACCACCATCTCCATCAACCGACAACAAAACCCATCATCCTATTTCACCCATTTCATTAACCCTACCCACTGTTAGGGTTCTGACATGAGAGAACTAGGTTGATGGGAACTGAATTCGTAGCAGAGGAGCAGAAGAGAGCATGGGTCATCGACAAGAAGGACAAGGAACAACAAACAAGGAAATTTGGTGAGTAATTTTGAAAATTGAAAAAACCCTAATTTCAATTTAGGGTTTCTTAAATTTGGGGATTTTTTGTAAACTATAAAAGGGAAGTGTTAGGGATGTAAAAACTGTTCTTGGACTAGCCAAGTTTCCCCCTAATTGGGTTAGTTTGATGTTAATTTTTGCTGCACTGTTAATCATCTGCATATGTTCCTTCTTGTTATTGTACTGTGTATGATGTTGTAATATGCATTTGTTGCCATGTTGTGTAATTGTTTTGATGTATTGTTAGTTCAGTGCTCCTGTTCATGTGTAATTATGCCTGTTAATGTGCAAATGTCTTGTTAGTGCCACCCCTAGCTCACTGTTATGCTGCTTATCATGTTCTAAATCACCCTGCTAGGGACTTGATGATGCTTTATTGTTTTAATGTGCAGTATATTGACCACATTGCTCTAGAAAGCTAAACAAGTTTAGGTAAAACCTGAACTTAGCTCATCATCACCTCACTTTCACAATGTATGCCATGTATACTTTGTAGTTAGGATCATGAGCTGCTGATAAGCTGCAACTCAAGCTGAATTCATAATCTCTTGACTAGTTGTGCTGTAGAAAGACAATTAGTGCTTTGGAAATTATACCATAGTTGTGTTTAACTTCCTATAGGAGAATACACAGTAAACATTAGAGTGAATTCAACCCCTAGCTCCCTGTCATCCACAATTTCATCATCAACTGTTGGCTTTGTTCATGCTTTGTTTTGTTTTTGCCTTGATTGTTTCTTCCAGGCCTTGCAACTCTGTTGCTTTTCTACATTTTCTTCTACTGCATTTCTGCTCCCCCTACTGTTGCACTTCTGCTGCTGCACTACAGGGTTGCTGCTTCACTTCCCTGCAACTCTGTTGCTTTTCTTGTTGCTTCCCTTACTGCTGTCTTCTTTCTTTGCCCTGCATTGCTTCTTTCCCCTGTAGCTGCTGTGCAGCACTTGCTCCTGCTGCTGCCAATCCATTTCTGTTGCTGGCAGCTTCTTCTGCTGCTGCTGCCTTTCTGCAGCTGCTGCTGCCTTCCAAGGCCAACTGAGTCCAAGGTCCTAAGCCCAATTCACAGTTGAACTGTTGAGCCCAAAGCTCAAATCAGTTCACTGAAACAAAGCCCAACTTTCAAAGCTCAAGCCCAGTTTCTAAAACCAAAAGCCCAGAGCACAAATTGGGCTCATCAGAAGACCATAACCAAAGCCCAATTACTGTGAAAGACCATTTCACTGTTAAGGTGAAATTGAGCCCAAAGCTCAATCAAAGGCCCAAAGCCCATTTGCACTTCAAAGATAACTGAGCCCAAGCTCAGTTCATTTTATCTTTAACAAACCCACTAAGCCCAATTCATTCAAAGGGCATTCAAGCCCATTAGTACTCAAAGCCCAATCTAAGCCAAAAGGCTTCTAAGCCCAAAGCAAATCTAGGAACCCAATTAGCTAAAACACTTCCGAAACACACCCGATCTCTGTGGATCGACCCGTACTTGCACGAGCTACAACTGACGACCGTGCACTTGCGGTATTACTGTAGGCCCGCGTTTTTATTGCGCTCATTTTTATACACCCTCCGGACCTGCCAAGTTTTTGGCGCCGCTGCCGGGGATTGGTGCTGTGTTTTATCTGTGTTTTCTTAGCTATTTTGTATTTCATTCATAGCATTTGCATCTGCATCTGCTTCATTTCATTTGCTATTGGACCTGCTGATTCTGAACCTGTTTTTCCTCTGCTGGGACGCCACAAGGAAAAGAACCAAAACCCAACTGGGTTTTTGCAACAATATCAGAGCAGCTGGGCTGTGCTAAAAAGGTAAGCCTAAACCCATTCATTGAGAGAACCCAACCTGTGGGCTTCCAATTTTTTAATTGTGGGCTTGTAATAATTAACCCAATTTTTTGGGCTTTTTATTTTTCTATTTTGGGTTTGTAATAATTTATTTGTGGGCTTGTTTGTTTAATTTGTGGCTTGTATTTTTTGTGTGGGCTTGTTTAAATTCTTTCATTGGACTTGTATTTTAGACTCTGGTTTAAACCCAGCTGAGCTTATAACTGATTGTGGACTTGTAAGTGAACCTCGAACCAACGTTTTAAAAACAAACGTCGGCCTTACCAACTGGGCCAAATTAAACTTTCAAAATTAAAACTTGAATTTTCGTAGGCCGCAGCTTCCATTTCATTAGAGGCTTGCACAGTGGGCTTGCTCCCATTTCAAAAACCAAATTTTATTTTCTTCATTTTATTTAAAAAAAAAAAAAAAAAAAAAAAAAAAAAAAAATTCTTTTGCTCCCAATTTTAAACCAAATTTCTTTTATATCCCACCAAAACCAAATTTTTCCCAAAAATCCAAACCCATCAAAACCAAATTTTTGAAAACCCTTTAAAACCAAATAGTGGGCTTTGTGTCATTTCAAAATGGACCAACCTCGTGCTCTCCATGAATACATGTATCCATCAATACAAATTCCATTATCATGTATTGTCTTACCTCAAACCAATAACCCTTTTAAAATAAATGCAACATGATACAAATACTTCCTATATTTCGAGGGTTCGATTCTGAGAACCCCTATACTCATGTAAGAGAGTTTGAACAAATTTGTCGGACTATGCAACCTGATCATTTGTCCGAAGACTCTCTGAAATTGCGTTTGTTTACATTTTCTTTAAAGAAAGGGCCAAAACATGGTTTTACGGTTTGAGACCACAATCAATCACCACTTGGGACAACTCACAATCAATTTTTCAAAAATTTTCCACACCATAGGACCATCGCTATTCGTCAAAGTATCAATTGTTTTGTCCAATTGGATGAGGAAACTGTTTTTCACTATTTTGAACGTTTTAATGATTTGTTGAGTGAATGTCCGCACCATGGAATTGAGAAGTGGAGACTTGTCGTCATCCTCTATGAGGGACTAGACTTTAAATCTCGAACCATGGTTGAGTCTATGTGTAATGGTGAGTTTATTGATAAATCTGTGGATGATGCATGGAATTTTTTAGCCGAGATTGCAGAAAAAACCCATCAATGGGAATCCGTTAGGGAAACAGGAACAACACCACATGATATGATCACCCCATGAATTAGAGTTTTATTCTTGTAATAGCTCCGACCTTAGGATTGAAAATTATCCTAGATTGCAAAATGCCTATCATGATGATGATGATGATTATGATGTTATGTTAGAAGAACATGTCTATACTGAAAATGTTATGGAACCTTTGGGTTCAAATACATTAGGCTTCTCTGCCCCGACCTTAATGCATGATATTTCTTCTAGTATTCCATGTGATGTTTCCCCTGATGTGCCGATACACGAGAATAAATCTGTTGATGATGTTGATAATTCTGATTGTGATCTTGCCAATTTGATTGATGATTGTGAGCATGATGTGACATGTGTAGATGAGTTAGAAGATTTTGATTTGATTGATAATGATATGCCTATTCTTCTACCTAAGTCACAATCTGATGGCCTTCCACCCAACCTAGATTTGGTTTGTACCCATATTGTCAAACCAATTTTTCTGAAAATTCCTAATCTAGGATTGGAACTGTGTGCTTCCCAAGTCCTCTTGGACTATTTTGCTTCAAAATATAACATTTAAAGAGCCACAGTTGGAAATTGCATGTTTGCCCATCCCGAAAACAGTCCATTATGAGTTAGACCTTTTGAATCCTGAACCCTTAAAATTGTTAGATTTTGTGCTTAAAAGTAAACCTGTTGAACTTTAGGTTTAGGGGTAATTCATTCGGTTTTTCACTCTCACTCCCATTTAAGTCCAATTTTAGTGTTTTGAAACTTTCTTGTCTCTACACTTTTCTTTTGGGTTGATCCTCAACTCTTTAGATTGTTAGTGTATGGTGAATTTTTTGTATATAATCCAGTAGATAAAATTTTAAAAACCCTTTTGTTCCTTTTGTATATATTTTGCTAATCCAATATGATCTCGGCTGAAATATGTTGGATTTTTGCCTTGAATAACGGAGTTTTAATTCTGCTTTCGCCGAAATCGGGTATTCTCTCTCCTTTTACTCTACTCGCATGTTCTCTTCATATATGTTTTATAATTCTTTCCATATTTGAAACATGAGGACAATGTTTAGTTTAGGTTTGGGGGGTATAGAGTAGATACCATGATAATTTGCTATAATTGAAAACAAACTCCTTCTTCTTTTTTGAAAAAAATTGAAAAATTCCAAAAAAATTAAAAAAATCAAAATTCAATAAAAAAATTAAAAAAATGAAAAATCATAAAAATGGAGCTCATTTACCTTGAAATGTTGACTCTTGTGCAAATATGTATTTTATTAGGAGTCTTAGTCTAGATATTTAGGCACCCTGATTCTAGCACAATTCACATAGTGATAAGAAATTTGCACGCGCACGATCTACCAATACATGTATGGCCTCGATCTTCAAGGTGTTGGATAGGAAGTTACGATTGCCAATCACTTTAGAATACTGAACGAAACTTGACTAGCTTGTTCTTTGGTTGGTTGGGATAGAAGGTGGAGGTTACATTAAGAAAGACAACCATCGAATTTAACTGGGTGCATCAAAAAGGGCTACCTCTTGCAAAGTGTCATGTAATTTTTTGTTTCTTCTTGTTATGTATCAAAAGTGTTTCCTTGTTCAAAAAAAAAAAAAAAAAAAAAAAAAAAAAAAAAAAAAAAAAATCAAGTATTTATCAATTCCATCATCTCTTGTTCCAAAATAAAAAGAGATTTGTCAATGTAAATAAGAGTCATGTAAAGAGTTCTTTTGTGTTTCGTTGTAATAAGCAAGGAGGGTGTATGCCATTGATGTACAACGCGAGCAATTGTGAAATACCTCCAACTCATTCACAATTCTCGTAAAGTCCGGACAGCTAGCTAGATTTCGACCTCAGTTCTTAGCCTGAGAAACTATCTCTTGGTGATTAGTAGTCATAACTTCAGATCTTTCTTTACACATGTGTAGATACACTTTACACTCTTATCACATGTCCTTATTTGTTATCAGTGCTAGGATTGTGCCTTCGATAGCTAGATTGACATCTCCATTTTGCTGTGAGCTTAACTGTTTTGCACATGTCACGTTTGATGGAATCTGAGCTCATATTTTGTCCTTAGGTTTTGTAGGCACACCTCTGGTAAACCTTCACGAGACTTCAACTCGTCCACTAGGGACACTTAGTGGTTTAAAAGGCTTAGTGCATACGCTAAATGCATTCGAGAGACCAGCGACAGTGGTATAGGTAGGATTTCCTTAGTTTTGTTTTACTTGAGGACAAGTAAAATTCAGGTTTGGGGGTATTTGATGAGTGCTAAAAAGTGCATATTTCTATAATATTCTTGGCATTTAACTCATCTTTTGTGCGTTAATTCTACATTTTATCCCATATTCTGTATTTTCATTGTTTTCAAGAATAAATATTTTATTAATTAATTTGCATTTTTAGGTAATAAATAAAGTTCGGATGAGTCGCGGAGCGAAAAGAGCAGAAAAGTAGTGAAAAGCCGGGAGAAATTACGCAAGGAAGCCGCGAAGAATGGTGCGCACAACCTCATTTTCTACACACAAAAGCGCCTCCGACCTCAGCCATCAGATCATTTCTCAGAAGCATCCGACGGTCGCTCCTTGCTGAGCATCAAAATCTGATGTCTCTGCCAAGCACCACAGCGCTGAAATTCCAAGCCTTCAGATTAGATGGTAGCTGAATCCAACGGTTGCTCCCTTGCTGTTCATCAAAGTTTGATATCCCCGCCTTACACTACAACACCTAACCCCATCTAGAGCCGTTAACTTCGTTGTATCCCTTCATCCGACGGTCGCTCCTCGCTTGCCTCCGCATCACCGTCCGATCCACCTACCATCGTCACATCCTACGGACCAGATCGCGAAACATCATCCCTCGCTGAAACCGCTCAACACTACAGTACCAAACACCCTACACCTCTACCAAACGCCCCCCTCTTCCCAAATCAGTCGACCACCCTCCCCTTCTCCCAAAATCAGTTGCAGAACCACCATCTCCTGCAACCCTCTGCAACTCCACCAGACCTCGAGCTCCACCACAACCACAAACACCCGACAACACCACCATCTCCATCAACCGACAACAAAACCCATCATCCTATTTCACCCATTTCATTAACCCTACCCACTGTTAGGGTTCTGACATGAGAGAACTAGGTTGATGGGAACTGAATTCGTAGCAGAGGAGCAGAAGAGAGCATGGGTCATCGACAAGAAGGACAAGGAACAACAAACAAGGAAATTTGGTGAGTAATTTGAAAATTGAAAAAACCCTAATTTCAATTTAGGGTTTCTTAAATTTGGGGATTTTTTGTAAACTATAAAAGGGAAGTGTTAGGGATGTAAAACTGTTCTTGGACTAGCCAAGTTTCCCCCTAATTGGGTTAGGTTTGATGTTAATTTTTGCTGCACTGTTAATCATCTGCATATGTTCCTCTTGTTATTGTACTGTGTATGATGTTGTAATATGCATTTGTTGCCATGTTGTGTAATTGTTTTGATGTATTGTTAGTTCAGTGCTCCTGTTCATGTGTAATTATGCCTGTTAATGTGCAAATGTCTTGTTAGTGCCACCCCTAGCTCACTGTTATGCTGCTTATCATGTTCTAAATCACCCTGCTAGGGACTTGATGATGCTTTATTGTTTTAATGTGCAGTATATTGACCACATTGCTCTAGAAAGCTAAACAAGTTTAGGTAAAACCTGAACTTAGCTCATCATCACCTCACTTTCACAATGTATGCCATGTATACTTTGTAGTTAGGATCATGAGCTGCTGATAAGCTGCAACTCAAGCTGAATTCATAATCTCTTGACTAGTTGTGCTGTAGAAAGACAATTAGTGCTTTGGAAATTATACCATAGTTGTGTTTAACTTCCTATAGGAGAATACACAGTAAACATTAGAGTGAATTCAACCCCTAGCTCCCTGTCATCCACAATTTCATCATCAACTGTTGGCTTTGTTCATGCTTTGTTTTGTTTTTGCCTTGATTGTTTCTTCCAGGCCTTGCAACTCTGTTGCTTTTCTACATTTTCTTCTACTGCATTTCTGCTCCCCCTACTGTTGCACTTCTGCTGCTGCACTACAGGGTTGCTGCTTCACTTCCCTGCAACTCTGTTGCTTTTCTTGTTGCTTCCCTTACTGCTGTCTTCTTTCTTTGCCCTGCATTGCTTCTTTCCCCTGTAGCTGCTGTGCAGCACTTGCTCCTGCTGCTGCCAATCCATTTCTGTTGCTGCTGCAGCTTCTTCTGCTGCTGCTGCCTTTCTGCAGCTGCTGCTGCCTTCCAAGGCCAACTGAGTCCAAGGTCCTAAGCCCAATTCACAGTTGAACTGTTGAGCCCAAAGCTCAAATCAGTTCACTGAAACAAAGCCCAACTTTCAAAGCTCAAGCCCAGTTTCTAAAACCAAAAGCCCAGAGCACAAATTGGGCTCATCAGAAGACCATAACCAAAGCCCAATTACTGTGAAAGACCATTTCACTGTTAAGGTGAAATTGAGCCCAAAGCTCAATCAAAGGCCCAAAGCCCATTTGCACTTCAAAGATAACTGAGCCCAAGCTCAGTTCATTTTATCTTTAACAAACCCACTAAGCCCAATTCATTCAAAGGGCATTCAAGCCCATTAGTACTCAAAGCCCAATCTAAGCCAAAAGGCTTCTAAGCCCAAAGCAAATCTAGGAACCCAATTAGCTAAAACACTTCCGAAACACACCCGATCTCTGTGGATCGACCCGTACTTGCACGAGCTACAACTGACGACCGTGCACTTGCGGTATTACTGTAGGCCCGCGTTTTTATTGCGCTCATTTTTATACACCCCTCCGGACCTGCCAATGCTACATTGAGGGGTACTAACTGTAGTTGTATCCTGGAGGTGACTCGCCAACTGCTGTAGCATCTCAGAGGAGTGGCAGGCGATATTGCCTTTAGGACAGCGTAGTCTACGTGCCTCTACATTTTCTGTGCAGCAACATCAGCAACATTATTTTGAGCTAAGTATCTTCTTCTCAGTTACTTTATTAGTAATATACCCAACAATATCAACACCCATAGCAACCCAATTTATTAAGATGATGATATAGCTATTGAGGAAGTTGGATCTGATGGTAACAGAAACTTAATGGAGTTTCATATGGATTATCAACACAATCATGGGGGAGAGAAAAATTGACAACTCACCTATGCAAACTGGAACAACAAAGATTCAACATGGAGATCCAGTCAATTGTGTGGTCATTTTTACAACCCTAGAAATTTGCCCTAGTTTTGATTTTAAATTTAATTTCATAAGTTATTTCTTGTTTATCATTCACATCTTGTTAAATTCTGTTATTACTTTACAACTAGAATTTTGTTTTCCTAAAATTGAGTTTGATAGCTGTTATTTCATCATTTAATGGTTTTATTTTGGAATTTGCTTGCTATTTATGCCCGTTTGTCTTTAATATAGAAAAATAAGAATTATTTCTTGGAATGTCCAATGATATGGTAACAAAGACACTAGAGCTCATCTTAATACACTAGTTTAAAACTAACGATCCTGCTATAATTTTCTTAGCTGAAACCAAATCCTACTATAGGAAGATGAAAAACCTTATTAGACACTTGAATTACCCAAATAATTATATGGTTAATCCTATTGGGATATCTAGGATTGTTTGCATAATGTTGAGGATGGATTGGATTTTAAGATTATTAATTCGGCCTATATAATGTGATAAACTGTGAACTTAAGATTGATGCTAGAGATAAAAATTTTCTATCTCGTGTCTATGATGCTTTGGCTAATGGAAATAAAGATGCTCAATGAGAATTCATAAGGCAAACTAGTCAAAATTTTAATGGTCCCTGAGTTTTGGTAGGAGATATGAACATTATTCTTGACAGTTCTGAGAAAGAAGGTGGTTTTCAAGTCTCTCAATCTGTTTTAGATAAGGCTAAAGATTTTTATTGATTCTTTTGGGTTGTATGGAATTAATTTTTCTGGAAATCCTTTTTTTTACTTGGTCTAACAAGAGGGATGGTGATGATTTCATTTAACAGAGACTTGATAGGGCACTAGTTAATGATTCTTGGTTTAATTTGTTTAAGAATTCTCATGTTTATCACCTTGTTCCATTTGTTAGTGATCATAGTCCTTTAGTTATTACCACCTCTAGAGATACTAATCATGTTAAAAGACCTAAGAAATTTAATAAGTGTTGGCTGAGGGATGTTGGTTGTAAGACTATTGTTGAGGATCACTGGAGGGTTAATATTCGGGGCTCTAAAGCTTTTAAACGTAATTAAGCATTCACTAAGACAAGTTAGGCAGGAATTAAGACAATGAAACTTCACTAATTTTAGTCATATTCAAACAAAAATTACATGTTTGAATGCCAAACTTGAGGATCTCCATGTTCAAGGTATTGTTGATCCAACTGATCCTAAAATAGTTAGCACCTTAGCGGATCTGAACCACTGGCAAACTATATATAGAAGAGGATTTTTACAAACATAAGGTTAAAGATGATGCTCTTAAACTGGATGATAGGAATACTAGGTATTTCCATTCTGGATCCAATTATAGGAAAAGAATGACCCAAAATGAAGCTTTGCAAGATGCTACAGGTGTTTGGATAACAAATAGGAATGAGCTTGCTGAAAACCTAAAACAACATTTCTCTAAAATAAGTAAAACTAGTAATCCGGTCTCTGTGGATAATTTCTTTGATTGTATCTATCCTTGTATTGATAATATTGATAATGAAAGACTCTAAAAAGTCACTTCTTATGATGAAATAAAATCTATTGTTTTCAAAATGAAGCCATAGACCTCTCCTAGTCCAGATGGATTTCCTCTAGGTTTTTACAGCAGATGTGGGACATAGTTGGTAATTACATTGTTGATATGGTTCAATTCTTCTTTCATGGTTAGTTTATGCTTAGGGAGAATAACCATAACTTTCTGTCTCTGATTCCTAAGATAGATTGTCCTAAACCAGTTGCTGATTTTAGACCAATTAGTCTTTACTAAATAAGATAATATCTCCTTATCAAGCTGCTTTTGTGCAAGGAATATTTATGATAGATAACATTGTAATGGCTCATGAACTTGTGGATACTATTAAAAACATAAATCTCAGAAAGGTTTAATGGCTCTTAAGTTAGACATGTCTAATGCTTTTGATAGAATAGAGTGGAAATTTTTATTGGATTGCTTAGCAAAGCTAGGTTTTAATTCAGATTGGTGTCAACTCATAAGTCAATGCGTTACCAATATTTCCACTTATGTCCTCCTGAATAGTGCTCCAGGGGAGCATTTCTCACCTCATAGGGGTCTCAGATAGGGAGATCCTTGTCTCCTTATTTGTATGGATGTTTTTTCTAGAGCTTTGATCTATGCTGAGCAGCAAAATATTATACAAGCTATTAAGGTGACTACTTCTTGTCCTAATATCTCACACTTTTTTTTGCAGATGATTGTCTAATATTTTCTCAAGCAAGAAATCTTAACTCTATTATTGAGGATTTTAGTAAAATCTCAGGTCAACCTATTAATTTTGATAAATCTGGATTGGCCTTTAGTCCCAAAACTAATAGTCAATCTATCAATAATGTTATTAATATTCTTAATATAAAGAGAATGGGGATTAAAGATAAGTATTTAGCAGTTCATTTGTTACTACAAAGGAATAAGACTGAATCCTTTAGTTGCATGACAGATGGATTTGATTGTAGATTAGGTAATTGGAAAGCAAAGCACCTGAATCTACCTGCTAGATTTGTTCTCTCATACAATTTTAGGATATCTTTCTACTCACCAAATGTCAGTCTTTCCCATGGCTAAGAAGCTGACAGATAAACACTATCCAAAAAAGGTTCATATGGAACAAAACTAATAGTACTAGAGGTATTACCTTAATCCCATGGACATCCACTGTTGGTCTAAAATGTAATGATGGACTCAATATTAGGCAGTCTGTTATCTTCAATAAAGCTCTCTTAACCAAACTTGCTTGGAGGCTTCCTAATGAACCAGGTAGTCTGTGTTTCATTGTCTTTAAGCATAAATATTTTATTGATTGTGATCCTTTATCTAATGATTTAAGCACTCATGATTCTTGGTTGTGGAAAGGTATCTGTCAAGGATTAGAAGTTATTAGAAATCATTATTGTTGGAAATTGCTAAAGGAGAAAATGTTCACATTTGGAAGGATGTTTGGATCCCAACACTGGGATCTAGAGTTGATGCTACCCTTAGCAGTTCGGGTATGAAAAGTATTAGCCAAATCATAAATAGAGGTGTCAAAAATTGGAAATTGAATATATTAAATACTCTTTTCTCTGTTGAAACTGTACAGGAAATAAATAAAATTAGGATTCCTATGATTGGCAAAGATCAGATTAGATGGAAAGGTTCCAAAAAATGGTCAGTTCTTTGTTAAATCAGCTTATATGGTCTTATTGAATGAAATCTACGCTAGGTACTAGCTCTGTGATTAATAATTTCCCATGGAATAGATTATGGAAGATGCAATTGCCACCTAAAATCCAATTCTTGTGGAAATGTTTACATAATGGATTACCAACTAGAGATAGATTTATCAAATATTTGAATAATATTGACTCTGTGCGTGCTCTGTGTGGCGTTCATGCTGAAACTATGAATCACTTGTTTATTGAATGTGACTTATCTAAGCGAATTTGGTTTGCCATGGATAACAATCTTGTTGTGTCTATGAATAATATTAATATGCTGGACTGGCTTCATCAAATGTTCATGTCACATATTTTCTTTCATAAGGCTTTACAGGGGAGATTCAGGTTTGTGTCTTATATAATTTGGTATATCTGGAAACTTAGATGTTCCATTGTTTTCGATAAAAAAAAATTCAGACAGGTTGGATTCATTTCCTTTTTACAACAATTCATAAGTGACTGTGAAACTTCAATTTTACCAACACAACAACATACAAGTAATGTTAGCAGAGATTCTGAAGAGATCAGATGGAGTCCTCCTCACATTAATTTTGTCAAATAAACTTTGATGTGTCTTTCATAAATGATTGCGTACCAAGTGGAGCTGGTCTAATTCTGAGGAATTGTGCAGGAAAATTTGAAGTAGCTAAAGGAGAAAGGATACAAGTAGTCAATAAGGAGCAAGGAGAAGAAGCTCTTGTTGCACCGGAATCCATCAAATGGGCTAACGAGCATGGAATAAGAAATGAGCTAAGGAGCAAGGAATAAAGAATTCGATTTTAGAGGGCGATAATAAATATGTAGTTAGTGCCATAAATGGAAACTTAAACTACATCAGCTGGACCAGAATCCAGGAGTGTCTTTTTCCATTAAAAACCTTTGTCAATTGGCCTTGTTTTTTGTTAAAAGAGAAATGAACTCTGTAGCTGATACCTTGGCTAACATGTTAGAACCAATGATAATGGTCTTTGGTACACGGTAACTCCAAATTTCCGTATCGGAGATTTATCAAAAACACTGATACATGTAATCTCCCTTTTGATATAAAAAAAGTTTCTTATCTAATAATAATATCAGGGGAAGAAATTCTTTAGATGGCTACTTGCCGCAAATGGTTTTATCGTCTGGTTGTAAGAGCCGATTCTAAAGATTTTCATCTGTAAGAATATTTCTTTTTGTGGGTGGTGTCACATGCCCCATTCGGTAACATTAGGCCAGTTCGAGTCAAAACCTAGGTAGCCAACTTTAGCGGAAAGCAAAAATAAGTAACCCGTTATAGGGGCGGCATGGTTTATTAGAAGGGCGGCATTCTAATAGGACAAAAAGGGTCATTACATGATCATTCAAGGTGTCCCTTATCAAAAAACTGGAAACGACAAATTAAACCTCATAATTGATAACCTAGTTTAGTGATGATAATCAAGTTTAATGTTAATGATTAATTTCACTTATATGAACTCAAAATCAAATTTTAGAGTTTAAAATTTATTTTTGGAGATGGTAGAGAAGTTTTAACCCAAGGTGAAGGTCAATCTCAATCAATTGAAGAAATTAACCAACAAAGTGAAAACTCAATGCCTGAAAATGATCAGGTATACTTCTAAATTAATCCCAACTAGCTTTTTGTTGCTCAAATACGTAAAAAAATTCAATTTCTTACATTTTCAGAGCTAATTAGGGTTGACATTTTTCCTCGTAACCAACCGTAATTCATAGTTAAGGTTCGTAAAAGATGAACTACCAACTGTAACTGGTTAAATTTGGGGAAAACCCAATTGTAAAACCAGTTACGGTTGGTAACCAAATGCTCGATACGAACCGTAACTGAGTTACGGTTGGTAAATAAAAATGGTTACCAGCCGTAACTGAAGAAAATTCTCAGATATAAGAACATACGGTTGGTAATTGAATTATTACCAACCGTAACAACATCAAATTCCCCAGTTACAGTTCGTAATAGAGTTAAAATCAACCGTAACTCACATAAACCCAGAAATTTCAATTTCAATTTTCACCTAAAACCCTTAATTTCTGATAGAAATTAAACTTAAATCGAACAAAATAAACTAAACCCTAACTGGGTTTTTCATAACATACCTCATATAAGTCATTATACTTGATTAATTTTCGAATCGCTGGTTAATCGAAGACGATGAAATTTTGAGTTTTAATGGAAGTTACGGTTGATGGGAGGAGAAGAGAAGAAGAAAGAAAACAGATTTTCAATTTAACTTTGATTTAAGTTAAAACATGGAGAGGGTAATCTAGAAAATTTACAAAACCATTTGGACACCTCCTAACCAACTAGAGGGACACTATTATCACACTGCCGTCCCTCTAATAAACCATGCGGCCCTGTAACAAGATACAAAAATAAACAAACAAACAAACAAAACAAAAAATCCAGAACTAAACTGAAGAATGCTTTCTTCCAACCAGCAAAACCCTAACAGACCTATAAATGAACGCATCTTATCAGTATTACAGAAATCTAATCATATCAACCATCTCAAGCAACTCCAATCATTCCTCATAACAACTGGTAATAGCCAGATACAATTCATAACATTCAAACTCGTTTGCTTCTGTATTATCACACTGTCAAATATTGATTACGCACGTCTCATTTTCAATGATCTACACTCCCCCAATGTGTACTTATACACTGCAATGATTACTGCTTATACTTCGCAGTCTGATCATAAATCAACTCTTCTTTTGTACAGAGATATGGTTCGCTCTGAACGAACTCGTCCCAGTGAATTCATCTATCCCCATGTTTTAAATGCATGTCTTGACGAAACCCATGGTGTTAAATCTGTTCATAATCATATTATGAAATCTGGGTTTGGTGGATACTCTATTGTGTTGGGTGCAATAATCAAAAACAAGGAAAAATAAAATAAGAAAAAGTTATTGATACTTAGCTCCTTTATAATGGAAGTGATCGATTTGATGAAACGGACGAGCTCCCCATATCTCCGCAACAGCAACAAGGCAAAAATTTGGAAAAACAGAGTGAGTCACGTGTTCAACACGTTGCCCTTAAGACATTAGCGCCCGACTACACTCAAGAGTGATGCTATAGCCCTCACAGGACGGATATCTCCAGGATAAAACACCCTACTACACCTACTAGCATATGTAGTAGATGCTCAACTTGAGCTTGGAAACTCCGAAAAAACCATAAAGGAAAATATCGAACACTTGAGAGAAGAATATAAATTTTTTTTTCCCTTAGGGGTCCCTCCAAATATAGAGCAACCCCTTTCCCATAGATTTTACAAAAATAGTGAATTTGCTTATATAATTGCCAGATACAACTTAAGAAGAAAAACTCCCCGATGTGGGACTAAAAGGTTTATATAGTTTCTTAAAACTACTAAAAATTGGAAACTCCACGATGTGGGACTAAAAAGTTTCCTTCACAAAATAAAACAATAAATTATAATTTTTTATTAAAACTTTAAAAAATTATTTTTTTATTAATCGTTTTCCAACAATCCCCCACATGAATGAAAACTCAATAAAACATGAAAACACAGATAGATCTTGGTAAATCAACATCCCAACCTCACGATCCAAACAGACTGATCGTGCAAGTGTTGAAATCATACTAGTCATTTCTACGTCCTCTCCCTCACACAAAAGTGTGTTGACCCCAGGGTCATACTATGGATTGCATAAATCATAATGGTATTGAGAGCTTTCATCTTTAGTTCTCACATGGTGAGACTATAGGTATCTTTCACCAAAGTGAAAAATCATGAACTAGTGAACCTTTAGTGACCTTTAGGTCCTAAGTTCCAGTAATACCAAAACCATCAAAACGAAAATCACATAAAAAGCGCAGGAAATACCATTTTAGGCAGAGGTGTCCATGAGATCTTGAACCTTTGCTTAGTGAGATATTACCAGAATTACTTACTAGAGACAATGAACTATGTATTGAACTGCTAGCATTTGATGTAATTCGCGATAACAACCACGGTTGATGTCTCCAAGGTTGCTGCCAAGCTCGTGCCATTTTGTCCAATTTGGCCCTGGACACATCCTGTTTCTCAGAATGCTCTAGAGAATCAAAGCTCATATTCTCATAGGAAGCGGTCCACTTCCTCATTCAGAAAGGTGAGTTTCCATAAAGAGTGTTACTGCTACACCCCACTTCGATCTTAAATTGAAACTATATAACTCATTAAGACTTCTTAAAAGTCATCCTTCACATGCAGTCACACTATCACGTCTACACCATAAGGAAGGGACAGAGAATAAAATTCTCTGATAGAGTTTACCTTTACCCACCATAAGTTAGTTGTCTCATTCGAAACCTTGATCTTGGCATCTCCAGTCAGCAAGGTTGAGTATCCTTCAAGTTTAATTCATGAGCTTAAGCCCCTTCCCCCTCGATGCATTTCTAACTATCTCTTGGGATAAACCTTTCGTCAAAGGTTGCGCAATATTCTCCTTGGACTTTATCCAATCAATGGAAATAACGCCGATTGAGATTAGTTATTTTCAGCTTTAGCTATTATAGCTTGGCTAACACAATGTATAGATATAGCTGGCACAGGCCTATGCCAGAGAGGAATGTCTTTTAAAAAAGCATCTTAGGCACTCGGCCCCCTCTCGTGCTTTATCTAACTCAATAATCTCAGATTCCATAATGAATTGAGCAATATATGTTTGTTTGTAAATCTTCCAAAAACAAACCCTCATGTTAGAGTGAAACATATCCACTCGTAGACTTAGACTCCTCTGAGTCAACTATCCAGTTTACATCACAAAGTCCCTCAAGGACAACAAGATACCTTTTATAAATCAAATAAAGGTAATAGGGTATTTTAGGTACCATAATACTCTACTCAGTGCATCTGAATGCTATTGCTCTGGACTACAATTATATCTACTTAACTTACTCACAATATAGGCAATGTCTGGACTCTTACAGTTCATTAAATTCATCAGACATCCTATAACTCTTGAGTATTCAAGTTAAGATACTCAATTACCCTTTTTTCTTGAGTCTACAAGAATAATCGTACGGAGTACAAGCAGGCTTACAATCACACCGATTGTATCTCTTAAGTACAAATTCAACATAATGAGAATAACTAAGACTACATATGTTAGATTATTTTCTAATCCTCATCCCTAAGATTACATCAACAGGGCCCAAGTCTTTCAAGTCAACGTTCTCATTCAGCGCATGTTTTTAGTGGAATTAATCACATCTATGTTTGTATCAAGTATAAGCATATCATCAACATACAAGCATACAATCACACAGGCATCCTTAACAAGTTACTTGTAAATATACTTGTCAGATTCATTAACTTAAATCCACTACACATTATCACATGATCAAATTTTCCATGTCACTGTTTACGTGCTTATTTTATAAGCCATACAAAATTTTGTAACTTACAAACTTTGTCATCATAACCTTTCACTACAAAGTCCTCAGGTTGGTCTATGTAAATTTCTCTATCTAATTCACAATTTTAGAAAAGTTGTCTTAACATCCATCTGATGTATCTCTAATTTGTTTATGACAGCAATAACAATTAGCATCTCAACGGAAGTAAATCTCGTCACATGTGAATAAGAATCAAGGAAATATACACCTTCTTTTAGTTTATAGCCTTTAACTACCAACTTAGCCTAATATTTTTCCACAGTTCCATATACCTAATGTTTCCTCTTAAAGACTCATTTACATCTCATGGTCTTACTCTCTGGAGGTAAACTAGAAACCTTCCAAGTCATGTTCCGACGGACTGAGTCCATTTCACTAAATGAAGCTTCTTACCAGAATGGGATTTCAGTAGATATCAAGGCTTCTTTACAAGTCCAGGGCTTAGACTAAGCTAGACATGTTATGAAGTCGGTTTCATAAGAAGTCTCAAGTCTAATTGTTTTACTTCTCTTAGGCTCAACCTTAACTTCATCTTCCTTTAAGATAAGTTCTGACTATTTGAAAATAAATCTAGGGGATCAACAACACATCTCTAATGAGGTACAGGTTTAAGAATAAACATGTTCAAAGAACTCAGCATCCCTAGATTATGTAATAGTATTCACAACAAAGTCAGAAAAATCACACCAAAAGTATGAAAAATCAGAACACACAACCAAAAATCTATATGTAGAAGTATACTCAGCATACCTTATATGAAGACACAATCACCATTTTTGGTTTCTATCTAATCTTCTAGGAAGAGGAATGACAATCTTAGTCAAACACCCCCACACTTTGACATATTCATAAGAAGGTCATCTACCTTTCCATAAATCATATGGAGTTTCATCTGATCCTTAAGGGTACTATATTCAGGATATACTAGTTAAGAGGACTTCCTCCTCCCACAAGACCGCAGGTAATCCTGAACTAATCAACATGGTAATTATGATATCCTTAAGGATACAATTAATATGTTCAAGTCTTCTAATTGGTTATCAACTTCAAGTTTATACATCTTAAGGCTTCTAAGGCATCATCCTTATCCCTAAGCAATTATACAAGATAGTACCTCGTACAATCATCTACGGAAGTTATAAACCATCTTTTACCATAGTGGTTTTGGGTTGAACTCATGTCAACTAGGCCTAACTGAATTAAATTCTAAGGGATTAGAATTACTATGAACATTTGTGCTAAAAGATTTTGTAGCATATTCATTTCACTTTTGTGTTCAAGATCCAAACTAAATTTGGGTACGAAGCCTATGCTAGGCAGTTTATACATTGACTTATAATTTTACGGTTCCAAGTCTACCATGCAAAACATTCAAAGACACACAAAAGAAAGCACAAGAATCAACTATGTTCACTTCATCAGATTTTCTTTCAAACTTATATAAACCCTAAGTCCTATAACTGTTTCCTAAAAAATCAATACCCTTAGTTATAACAAGTTTTCCATATTTAATTAAGATCTTCAATCTTTTACCATCTTCAAGAGAACAAGATACAATATTATTTCATATGCTCGGAACATGAAAACTTCATTCAGTGTGAGAATATTACAGATATGAACTTATGCTCGACCTTTCCCTTTTATGCAACCTCTGTCGCAGATGAGTTACTCATATAGAGTTTCTCGACATCCCTTATCCTCTGATAAGAGGTGAACATGTCTCTGTTTCAAGAAACATACTTAGTGGCTCCAGAGTCCACCCACCAGTCTCTCACATTGGTTATTAAAATAACTTCCGACATCATGGTTCATTTTGTTTCAACTAAATTAGCATTAACTTTCTACTTATTAAGGTTTTATGTTGTCTACACTTTACTGCCGTATGGCCAGGAATTTTACAAACATAACAATCACACTTAATTAAAGTAATGCCGGATTCAGTTTTACGAAACATACCTTTATCATGAAGACTATGCTTAGAGTTGTGTTTGATGTTCTCTCCTTTGTCAGCTTTGGAAGACTTTTGTTCATCCACATGCGCCTGGTAGCCATATTCCTTTTTAATTTCATGTCACAAACTTCGTTTATACTCTGACCACGGACACGGTAATTTCCCAATCACCTAATACACCGTATCTCACAAACCTTAGTTCAGGTAAAATATGAGTTTGAAGATAATATCTATATTTATAAACTTCATTTAAACCACCATATCAAAAAACTCATGGTTACCCCATAAAAACTACTTTAGTTAACAACAAAATTCTGCCCGTCAGAATTTTTCAGGAACGTTTCTCAGTTTTGTAAAATATCAAAAAAAAATACTCTTACAACTCCAAAATTTATGAAATTTTACGTGGGTAACTATCAGGATGTCTACTACTTTGTGTCAAAAGGGTTCATCGAAATTCCTTTTAGGTTAAGAGATAAACTCGAAACTCTACAGTTGACCAAAAATTCGTTTTTGTTTTTCACTCCACAATTAACATCCATGATTCACAAACCAACCAACCATTTTTTTATTATTACAAATACTAATGTCTTAAGATTGTTGGGTGCAATAATCAAAAACAAGGAAAAATCAAATAATCAAAAGTTATTGATACTTAGCTCCTTTATAATGAAAGTGATCGATTTGATGAAACGGACGACCTCCCCATATCTCCGCAACAACAACAAGGCAAAACTTTGGAAAAACAGAGTGAGTCACGTGTTCAACACGTTGCCCTTAAGACATTAGCGCCCGACTACACTCAAGAGTGATGCTATAGCCCTCACAGGACGAATATCTCCAGGATAAAACACCCTACTACTAGCATATGTAGTAGATGCTCAACTTGAGCTTGACAACTCCGAAAAAACCATAAGGAAAATATCGAACACTTGAGAAAACAATATAAAATGTTTTTTCCCTTAGGGGTCCCTCCAAATATAGAGCAACCCCTTTCCCATAGATTTTACAAAATAGTGAATTTGTTTATATAATTGACAAATACAGCTTAAAGAAGAAAAACTCCCCGATGTGGGACTAAAAGGTTTATATAGTTTCTTAAAACTACTAAAAATTGGAAACTCCATGACGTGAGACTAAAAAGTTTCATTCACAAAAAAAAACAATAAATTATAATTTTTTATTAAAACTTTAAAAGATTTTTTTATTAATCGTTTTCCAACATATTGTTCAAACATCTCTTGTTGATGCTTACTTGAAAACTGGGTCGCCTGATCTTGTGTTTGCTCGGTCCCTGTTTGATGAAATGACAGAGAGAAATGTTGTTTCTTGGACTGCTATGATAGCGGGGTATGCGAGACTGGGGCAGATTGGAAATGCGATATCGTTGTTTGAGGAAATGCCGGAAAGAGATGTCCCTTCTTGGAATTCTGTTATTGCTGGTTGTACTCAGAATGGTTTGTTTACGGAAGCAATCTCGTTCTTTAAACAGATGGTTTCATTGGATAGTGACTACAAACCAAACCAAATTACAGTTGTTTGTATTCTATCAGCTTGTGGGAATCTTGGAATGCTTCAACTAGGGAGATGGATTCATGGGTATATTTACAGGAACTGTATCACTCCAAGTCCTTTTATACTAAATGCTCTTGTTGATATGTATGGTAAATGTGGGAGCTTGAGAATAGCAAGACGGGTATTTGATCACACATCGACAAAATCCCTAACAACTTGGAATTCTATGATTAATTGTCTGGCTCTCCATGGGCAAAGTGAAACTGCAATTACTGTATTTGAGGAGATGATAAATTATGGAGGTTCAGTGAAACCTGACGAGGTTACATTTATTGGTTTGCTTAATGCTTGTACTCATGGAGGATTGGTTGAAGAAGGTCGCAAGTACTTTAAGTTAATGACCGAGGATTATAGAATAGAGCCGTAGATTCAGCATTATGGTTGTATTATAGATCTTCTTGGTAGAGCAGGTCAGTTTGAAGAAGCAATGGAAGTCATCAAAGAGATGAGAATGGCACCAGATGAAGTGGTTTGGGGTTCATTATTAAATGGTTGTAATGTCTATAGACGTATGGATTTAGCGGAGTTCGCAGTAAAAAAACTGATTGAGATTAACCCAGATCATGCTGGGTATGGAGTAATGTTGGCAAATGTATATGGCGATGTAGGAAAGTGGGATGAAGTTGGGAAGGTGAGGAAAAAGTTAAAGGAAATGGGAGCAACAAAGACGCCTGGATGTAGTTGGATTGAGATTGACAGTCAAGTTCAGCAGTTTTATTCTGCTGATAAAACACATCATAAAACAGAAGAGATATACAAGATGTTGGAAGTCAATGTTGGTTTTTCTTAGTCTGAACTGTAGGTACGTCTTGTACAGTCATTCTACTACGCCATGGAGATTCATCAATTCAAATCATTTTCATTTCTTCCATATGCAGGTATTCCCGTAACAATTACAACTGACTCAAAGTTCACAATAGAATGAGCTACCAGTGTTTCGTGTTTTATAATTTCAGTATTGGATTTGGCTTGTGCCAATTAGCCACTTATTTGGGGATGTGAAATTTCTCCTAATAAAGATCTGTAGGAAACCCAAAAACCTAACAATTTGACCAGACAAAATAGAAATAGAACCTAGCAGTGGCAAGAAAAAAATAATTCCATAGTAATATGCTCCTTCAAACTTGGTGTAGGTCTATTTCCTTACATTTGTTATCATTCTTATGTTTATTCAGATGCTGTTTTCACTCCTAAAATTCCTTCTGCAGAGACACCTCAAGTTTTCCCTTGAACTCAATGCGTTGTTCTTGTTTCCATCTCAAATTTATCACTAACTTTAACGTTTCACGTGCTTTGCGGTTATTGACGTATAATCCTCTTCGTTATCTTATTCAATGGCATCATGACCTGAAATCAATGACATTACTTTATTAGGAATGATCAAGCATCTATAGTTAACATTCTTGTGTGTGCAATAGTGCAGGTTGGGGTTGGAAACAACTATTGATTATCAAAAGTAGGATATTAACTAACTGAAAGTGGAGGTAGATGGAATGTAGAACAGCTGCAAAGCAATCCAGGTATACAGCCAACACTATTTTAACTGCCATGTTTCACAAAGTTTATAGAAGGAAAAAGGAAAGAACAACCAACTTCTGTATTTAACTTTGACATGGCAGATGCACCAAATCAACCGAGACACAGGAGTTCCATCATCAATGCCTCTTCACAATGGTTGGTAGTGACTCAATACACATTGAAAGAGAGTGCATTCATGTTCTGAATGGAACAACTTTTATCGCTTAAAAGACGAATAACATTGTAACTGATGGAAATCCAACAACGCATCCAAATGATAAATTACTCAAACTCTAAGACATGTTTAAGAGATTCAAATCAGAGTTCTTCTTATTATGAAATAAAATAATTATGATGATGGTAATACAGGTATACAAACTCACAAGAATTCTAACTTACTTTCTCTCGACATAAGCTTTCTGAGTACAAATTATCTAACCCTCTTTACAATAATCTAAGGTCTCTGACTCTCTATTTATAGGCAAACTAAATAGTGGAGTACAACTCATTTTTACTTCGCAGATAGTCACACAATCCACGTGATTCTATTTTTTACTTCGCCTGATCCATTTTCAATAAAGTTTTTCCCTCTCTTTCGCCGATAACCCCGGTAACTTGTCGGTACAGCTGTTTTGATTTCTTGTTCAACAATTCATCTTCGTCAAGAACTATCATTCACTTCGCTTCGCAACCCCTTCTTCGCTAACTGTTTCTTCATTCAGTTGTCTTTATCTCGTCTACTAATTGCTTCGAGGCACTCTTCTTTGTTATTTATTTCGCAGATCTATTTTCACGAGAGAGTTTTCATACTTCGCAGGTCCAATTTTCATAAAAATAGCTCTCACAATTTGATTTGACTTATTACTGACATTTATCCTCGAAGATCTTTTGATGAGATCTACTCGTCTATTTCGTGCCATCTCGTTTGACCATGTGGCGAGTAAGTTTTCTGTACCTACATTTTGCATTTTCTTATTTCATGCGCAAGAATTAAGTATGAAAAGAGAATCTTATGGTAGATTCATAACCGCCCCGTCTCCGACATTCCAGCCTCCACGTTGTCATGTTCTCTCCTCCACCGTTTATTGCCGGTTTCACTTCTTCCATCGTGTCTATGACCTGCCTTAGCCGGTGACTTGCTGCCTTACTATAAATATTTCAATCATCGATAACTTCTTTTATTTTCCCCTTATTCTTCTTCTCCCTTCTGTTGCTGTTTTTCTTTCAGATTTATCAGTTTCCCCAATCGCTATTTTCTTCTTTTTCTTATCTTTTGAACCCTCAATCTTTTAATTTCATGGCTCCCAAGAAAACTCCATCACCAACATCGTCTAAAAGCTATGAAGAATTTCAAGCCGAGTTTAGACATAAAGGTTTTTCTCTCTTCCCTGCGGTGGATTCTTCTGTCTGTTACTTCAGCAAGGAATATGGAGTTGAATTATAGATGGATTCAATCTGATACATGGTCTGCTAATAGAATCATTATCACGGCGGATCAGTTGAGAGCAGGTCTGTCTTTCCCCTTGTACGATCCTGCAAACCCTCTCTTCTACGAAGCTCTTACCAAGATCGAGCGAGGTATTTTTCAACTCAGTGGAAACGCCATTCGTATAGTGAATGAATTTGTTATTCGTTCAAAAGGTGGCTCTTCTCAGATTCCGAAATTCGCGAAGGAATATAATCCTTCGGATTATAACATCGACCCTTTCGTTGCTAACTATTCTGCCAAAACCATGAGCACGAGGAAATATCAAGAATGGGGTATTAAGCTCGCTCGAAATACTCTAGATGATCCTTCCAAAGCTTTTTTTCAAGATGTTGAACCTTTTGGTCGTGGGAAGAATGACCATCTTCGCTGGTCCAATGACGAAGACTGGATGATGTATCCTCTTGTTGTCGAGGGTCCCTGGATCTGGGGTATTGATCCTGATGGAAAATGTTCGTTCTGGTCCCCTTCCTGAGCATAGTCACTTTGCTGCTTATGAGCCTTGGAGGTTCAACTGGTCTGAGATGCCGCTTGGGGTAATTCTCGTTCTTTTTTGGCTTCAATTGTTTCATGATGATGATACTTTAACCACATTTCCTTGTTTCAGTACCCTACTCCTCCTCCTGGTTTCCTTAAGGACCGTAAGAAACGGGATCCTACAACTGAGTCTGCTGCCTCTGATTAGGTATTATATGGTTATTTTTACCTCGCCGCTTTTATTATCAAATTATCTTCTAACTTTGAGTGTTTGTAGGAGGATGACTCCGCTGGTCCTCAGGTTGCTCTCGGGTTGGCTATAGGTCGCAAGAAGCGTGATCGTCCTGTGGTTTCTCCTGTCTCTAATCAGGTATCTTCGTCGATCTTCACTTCGTAATTTCGTTCTCCGAGTTGTTTTCTAACTTTGCATCTCGCAGAATGATCCTATCAATCCTCCAACTGCTCATGTCCCTGCGAAGCGTACTCGTAGGACCTTGGAATTTGGCTGAGATAACCCAAGTCAAAGATTCCAAACCTCTTTCGCGAAAAACAGTTCCTCCTCCGAAACAACCATCGTGCTCTGCTGTCAATGGTTGTTTATGATTCCAATTCCTTCTATTGTCGATGTGGAGGAGTCAGCCGAGAAGCTTCCAAAGAAATGAGCAAAGGCAAAGGAAAGGTTTATGATTCTGAAGATCCTGCATACATCCCTGATCTTGGCTTTTTGAAGGATATTTATGTGGTTGCTCAGCAAAACCCTTGATGCATTGGTCTCCTTTTGCACTGATACCTTCACAGCTCGTGATCAAGCTTCAATGGAAGATGCTTCGTTAGCTTTATCTCTTCGTCAACACTCTGCTTTGATGGCTCTGGTACATTTACTTCTCCTTTGTGAACTACTTCTTGTTTTACACTTCTTCCTTATTGTCTCTTTTGTCTTCGTAAGAGTTCAATCGCCACTTTGCGAATCTTGTGGAGACTAGAGCGTCTCGTGCGAGATTGGAGGGAGCCAAGGTTCGTATCGCAGAATTAGACAAGGAACTTGCTGAAGAAAAGAACTTTTCAATGAAGCATGAACAGAAAGCTGATGAACTTCGCAGTAAGTCTTCTCGTCTGATGCATTCATCTTTTGCCCTAATCCTTTTCTCTGTTATTTTCTTATATTACTTTTCGTCAAGCTCGTTGTATGAAACGTCAAATGGATGCCGCTGAAGCAAAAGACATGGTTGAAGATATTCGTGTGGAGAATTTAAACCTCAGGACTCAGGTTGATAGTTATGGTATGGAGAATGAGATTTTAAAAGAAAAATTAGACATTTGCACTGATGAAGATATTTCCGGTAGATCGTTTAACTATGGAGTGTGCAAATACTGAAGAACTTAATCTCCATTTGCACGAAGACAGTGAGAATTTAAAGCTTGAACTTAGACAAGCCAGGAATTCACTAGCAACTCTAAATAATCTCTATTCTTCATCTGTGAACTTAGTTACCCAGTTGAAAGAAGAGAAAGTCAGAATCATCAAGAGAAAAGATAAGACTGAGGCAGATCTTCGTAAATCCCGCAACGAAGTGAAAGATCCAAGAGACGAGGTTCAACGTTTAAAAGATGAAATTGGTTTTCTTCTTCTTCGCCTGGAGAAACTCCAGTGTAAAAGGCCTGCCAATTCTTCTTCGAACAAAAAACAAGTAGAACCTCGCAAGAATAGATCCTCTATTACCATTCGTACTGATGAAGATATTTCCGAGTCTGGTCACGGCAAAGGATGGGATAATTCGTATCATGAGATCTGTTCTCAATTGGAGTCCGCGAATTTAGAGCTTGGGAAGCTTGATCACTATAATATGGATATTCAAAAAACTTCGAATTCTACCATCCTTTGCAAGGAAGGTAGTTTTTTGATGCTGTAGGTGATCTTTACTTCTCTTCCATTTTTCTTATTCTCTTTCCATTTTTGCAGAGTCCGAGCAGCACTTCAAGAATTAGATTGTCCATGTTTCTCGTGAAAGGGATAATCTTGCTAATGAGGTTTCCAAACTCAAGGAAGAGGTCAAATGTCTGAATGAAGATATGGACGAGATGGAGAAGGATGCTGCCAAAGTTGCAGAGATGACTCGGAAGAACTGTGAACTCGTGAAGCAAAAGCAATTCAATGAATTCTGCGACAGGCGTGGGATACCTCGTGAAAAGCTTGATCTTGAACAGTTCTCTAACGGCGAGCCATCTGATGACGAAAGGACTGCAACTGATGGTGAAGGTGGTGAAGATGGTGAAGATGAAGAGGTTGGTAACGAGGTTGATGAAGAGGAAGAGGAAGTTGAGCATGAAGTTCCCAAGGACAAAGCTTCTACTCCCGTGAATTCAGCTGGTCAACCTTCAAATCCTCCAAATTAATCTCAAGATACTGATGCCATCGAAGTAGAAATTACTAACGCCACTCCCATTCAGCAACTACCTCTTTAGTCTTGATCTCCCTTTCTGTAACTTGTTGGCTTTCTTGTTCTTGACATTTTGCTTCTTTTGACGTTTTCTTTGGACTGGGTGCTCCCAAGCTTAAGGGGCAAAACACTTTGAATCTCTTTCACATTTTCAATGCCATCTGTTTTGGTTACTTCTCACCTGTTTCAGAATTTCTATCGTATACTTGAAACAATATGATTAGTATGTTTGAGATATATTTCGCGTGATCATGACCTAATATCCGAGATGACTTGGTATGTTATGATGTATCCATATCTGCATGTGATTTAGAATATAGCTAATCTCATTCTTGGAAGTGAAAAATATTAAACTTGCCTCTACTATATACTTGCCTATATGTTTTTTACTTCCAAGAAAATGAGAACACTCATAAGAATAAAAAATTTAAAAGTAAATACTTGCCTCTTGTTCTTCTGTGTAGTACCAAAGCATACCTTTGTTACCTATTTTCTTCGCTGCCTCAGTTTAGTGTTAAGTTTGTTTCATTTTCACAGCCCTTCCCGCGTGTTGATTTGTAGTGGTTCCTCTCTTTTATCCTTCATACTTCGTCATTTGAGATTTTCCTGCAATATTAATGATAATGATGTACTACTTGTAAGAATTTTTTCTCTTGTTTTTGTTTCAAATATTTGCCTCTTGTATTCATTTTTCGTTAATTTGGATTTTGCATTTTGCTTTGGTTTTTCTCGTTTTCAGGTTGTCTTCTTTTCGAATCCAGTTATTCGGAGTCTTAATTTTCTTGACGAAGTCTTTGGCGCTCATTATTCTTGCGAATAATGATCCAGCAACCTCGTCTTAGTTCTCGTGTTCTTACCTCGTCAGGTTACTTCGCGACAATACGACATGCATAGTTATTCTCGTGAATAATAGCCCCGTGACATTGTCTTCTTTTTTGGTCACACAACTCCCTAATTTGGAGGGTGTCGTCTCTTTATATTCCCACTGATTGCCCCTTCAAGGAAGTTATCCCTAACATGCATGTTGAGCTCTTCCCATCCGATTATTACAACAATCAGTTGATTTCGTGACTTTTTATCCCTTCACCGATATGGCCTATGGATACGAAGTCACACCCTAAGTGGGATTTCTTGGGACCAAGTGCATCGTAGCCAGAACTTGTCATACGGTCATGGCCGGTAACGCTCCAGACTTCCTAGGCACCCGCAGCTCAACCGAATACGTCGGCGCCCTGGTCCTATTTCTTCACCCCTTACCGAAGGCCATCATATAAGGGACCCGCAGCGGATAGGTCTTATCATTGTTCCTAGTTCATATCTCTGGGAATTGTTCAGCATGACGTGCGTTAGGACTTACATATGTGCCTCTTGCACTTTCGTACGGACTAAGATGCACGCCATGAGTCCCCAGCCTTCCTAGGGGAAAGGTTTAAGTTTTTATTTTATTTCCTGGGTCTTATTAGCCCCCTAATGAGGTCTTACTTGCCTACTGAAAATGTCTTATTTTGACCAGTTGAACATGTATTTTCTTCTTAAACATTTGAAAAGATATTTCATTATGTATTTGATCTGCTGATGGGTACATATCTTTTTCCTTTATTCATTTGATACTACACTTTATGATTATAGATAATATTTATTGATATAAACTGGATTCCACGGATGATATAATCTTCGACCTTGCCTTTCCACCTCACCATATATCAGATTCCTTCGTCATTTATGTCTCTCCCTTGACAGTCTGCACGTTCGTAAGCTCCGTTGCCTACAACTCTTTTCACGAGATATGGACCTTCCCATATAGGCTCTAACTTTCCTCCTGGCCCCTTCTGATAAGGTAGGATTTCACGTAACACTAATTCTCCTGGCACAAATCTTCATTCGTTTACTTTTTTGTTATACTCCCGAGACAATCTTTGGTGATAATTTGTCATGTGTTGAAGTGCAGTTTCTCTATTTTCTTCCAAATCATCTAACTTCGCGAGAATCAATCTGAGCTTAGGCTCTTTCTCCATGCCTCTCTCTTAGTTGTGGGGATGACGATCTCGGCGGGTAATATTTCCTCTACTCCATATGTCAAGCAGAAGGGTGACATTCCTGTGGCATCTCGTCTCGTTGTTCTATATGACCACAACACATTTGGGACTTGTTCGCACCACCCTTTGTGGTGACTTTCTAACTTATTCTTCAATGTGGTTGCTATTGTTTTATTTGTCGCATCTGCTTGCCTATTACTCTGTGGGTATAGTGGAGTTGACTTTTCTGACTGAATCTTGAATGTATTGAATAGCATAGTTACATTCTCTCCTTCAAACTGCTTCCCATTATCAGAGACAATTTGCACCGGAATCCGGAATCTGCATATGATGTGCTCGAGGATGAAGTCATAAACATCGCCATCTCGAGTATGTTGTAGTGCTTTATCTTCGACCCACTTCGTGAAATAATATATTGCCTCTATTAAATATCTTCGTTGTTTTGTCCCAGTCACGAATGGTCCAATGATGTCTATGCCCCACATGGCAAACGACCAAAACTCAGTATGGAATTCAAACTCGTAGCTGGCGCGTGTATCCGTTTCCCGAATCTTTGACATGCTTCGCATCTTGTGGCAATATTCTTAGCATCATTATGTATATGTGGCCAAAAATATCCTTGTGCCTTGGTCTTAAAAGCTAATGACCTGGTGCCACTGTGATTACCAGCGTCCCCATAGTGCAATGCCTTCACTATTTCAATCCCTTCTTTATGCGATAAACATCTCAGCAACGGACCTAGGAATGATCTTCGGTATATGATTCCTTCTCTCAATTCATAATTCTTCGCTTTGCTTTTAATCTTATTTGTCTCAAATCTGTCACGAGGTAAATCTCCTTTCACCAAATATCTATGAATGGGAGTTCGCCAATCTTCCTCGTCCAATTCTGTTCCTACTTCTTCATTTTCTACGAGCATGATCTTTGTCTCATCTTCTTCTTTATTTACTGATGGTTGCATTAATCGTTCAATGCAGACATGTTGGATTTTGGGATCGACAATCATTGAGGCTATGAAAGCTAATGCATCAGCATGTCTGCTATTTCCCTTGCATATGTGCCTCCAAATTATATTTGGTATTTGAGAAGAGTGCTCTTTCACGAGTTGTAAGTATTTATGCATCGTGGGATTGCTTGTGTTGTATCTTCCTTCAATCTGCCGAACCAATAATTGCGAATCACTGGTTATCCTTACTTCTTCTAATTGCATATCATTAGCTATCCTTAAAGCATGTGTCACTGCCTCGTACTCTGTTTCATTATTGGTTGCCTTGTACTCTAGTCGAAAGCAATAAACTATTCTCGCTCCTCCTGGCGAAGTTAATACGATTCCAATGCCTCCACCCACACTATTTGATGATCCATCAACAAATATCTCCCATCTTCGCGCATGATTTTCTTTAAGCAAGTCCTCGGGGTCCAGACGATGTTCCTCCATATCCATCATTTCCTCTACTCCTTCATCTTCTTCGGATGGGGACTCAGCTAGAAATTCCGCAATTATGTGTGACTTCGTGGAAGTTTGAACTTCGTATTTTAGCCCGAATTGATCAATTTGAGTGTTCCACCTCTCGATTCTTCCTACTCTCTTCGTGTTTATCAAAACAGACTCTATTGGGACTCTGGTCAGCACCTTGATTTTATGGGTTTGAAAATAAGTCTGCAGTTTCTGTGCTGCATATACCAAGGCTAATATTAATTTTTCAATCTTTGGATAATTTGTCTCTGCGGAATTAAAAGTTTTGCCGACATAAAAGATTGGTTTCTCCGCGGAATTAAAAGTTACTAGTTGATGATTACTCCGTGCTTGCCTTCGATTCTGTGCATAGAACGTTTGATCGCAAAAAAGGAATCAAACTTATTAAGAAGGGGATTTCTTATACTCTTGTTGTTGTTTATGAATTCTTCTCTGACAAAAATACTTGTGGGTTGTTGGTTTTGTGTTCGAGTTCACTGGCTGCATACAGTGGAAACTCTGTTCGTAAGCTAGTTCTGGAACAAGGGTATGGATTAAAAATTTTGTATATGAATGTCGATGCATACATATTGGTTATAGGTTGTGACAGTGATACTGGCAGTAAACTACTTAGGAAAATGCCGCAAAGAATAAGTATATCCGAGAGTACTTTGACTCCCCAGTCTACAAGAGTTTTTAGAGTTCAAATATATTATCAGTTGTGTGGTCAAAGGCTTGTGATGTGGGAAGACGGTTTTTTCTTGTTGCAGCTGCAGTATCCATTGTTCAATGTTGCAATTTATCATCCTAGATTATTGAATATTTTTCAGATTGAATTGGAGGTTTTAAAGGTTTCATCGATTTTCTTTCATTTGATACCTTAGCTATAATTCATTATGGGATCTGTAAATTGAAACCTGGAACTTGCCCTCATCATGTGTTGCGATCCTAAGCTAATTGTGGTGTTGGTTTTGCTCGACACATGAAAGAAGCTTACATGCCGGTAACTAAATTTTCTCAGGTCATCCAATTCTTGCATTCAGCTAGTGATTTTAGTGGGTATCGTGACTGTTATCTTATGGCAATTCTCACAAATGTTGTACGATGCTTCAGGCCTTTAAGGATGGCTTTATTTCTGCATTGTCGACTACCCGCACCTGTGACTTATGAAGCTGTTACTAATTCAGAGATAGTTGAAATGATTCTTAAAATATTGCTGTGGGTAGGATACTTGAGGTGGAAATTCTGGTTGGTTTCAACTGGTTTGTGGAGTGTGCGCAATGTCAACTGGGTTGATCACAGTTTTATCTCCATGATGTGTACAGTGTTTCAATGGGATGCCACATCCTGGAATTCGGTGGTCATTCAAGTCCTAAATCATTATGCAGTTGAGCAGACAGTGGAATGGGTTGGCAGAAGACATGAAAAGTGTGTGTGGAGTTCTCTTAGAGTAGGAATCTGTATCATAACTGTTGCAGCCAATACTCAGTTAAAATTTTTGATCTCCACGAGATGTGAATGCAGTTGGCTATTTAGTGGGATACAAAATATGGGACTTCATCTCTTTGTTGTTATTTTTTCTGATCAAATGGAAATCTCAAAGGGGTCTACACTAAGTTCATCTCTCGCCGAGATTTCTGGTATCACTTTTGTCATGATATTCCTCTACGAGGGATGGATCTCTCCTGCGGTTCGGGGTGGTGACATTTTCTGTGTGGAATTCAGTTTCGATCTATTCTTCCTGAATCTATCTTTCAGCAAGACAACGTTACCACCAAGAGCTCCGAATAGCTTTGCTAAATTTCTAGAGTTTTCTAGTTCATTTGTGTTCGATAGGGGAAAAGTTTAGTTACGTGTGGGGATTGTGGTACCAACCGGAAAGTGATTATAGCTGGATAGAATCCATCCTTTTAACGCTAGTGCGAGTTCATTTCATAACTATTGAAGCTCATTTTTCTGGTCAGGTTGAAATTTCAGATGCGGTTGCACCAAGGCCATTTCTTACTGAAGTTTTTTCTGTCACTTTGGTCATAGTGTTCACATATGAGGCGAGGGTCTATACTGCAGCTCTCGAGCAACTAGAATGGCATGTATTCACGAGCTTATTTCCTTGTCCAATTCTGGGAGCTGAAGAAATGGTGAACCAGCTGCATCATCTCAGTTTGTATAGGGTCAAGACTAATGCAAGTGGTGCTTCTATTGGTGCCTCCTCAACAAAGAGTTGTGAAGATAAGGGACCAGTTTACCTTGGGGAAAGAACACGCAGGAGTTAACTCTACTGGTTCATTTTGAGAGTGTAATTACAACTTTGAGACTCACATGTAGTCTACAAAGAGGGCAGTCGAAGGCTGGGCTTGGTACGGTGGTGTTATGGGCCTCACATTGGATTTCAGTGGCATTATGAGTTCTGGTCTTCTGATGAATTATGGGATTGATTCTTTTCACTTCCATCCTTGAGGACAAGGATGTTTTCAAGGGGACTGGAATGTCATGTACCTGCTAATGAATGGGAGTGACCATATCTTATTATAGTTTGTAGTTAGCTTAATCGGTGTTTATCTGTAACGGGTGGTTGAGATGTAACCACGTGGCGGGTTCATAGTCGTTAGATATTTGAGAGAGTGAGTGAGTTATATATTCTCAAGTCTCTGTAATGAAACCCTAAGCAATTTATTAATCAAATTAGAACTTCTGTTCTTCTTAGGCTGTGTTCTTTGAACTCAGAGGCTTGATTCTCACGGATCACGAGAGGTTTATCCTCAAATTATCACCCAACCTTGTCATTTTACATCAGGTACATGACACCTTCATCCGAACGAAGCAAGACTGTTATAGCATAACTCAGTTGAACCCACCAACCGTTGGTATGTCAAGTTTGGTTGTCATATTTTAGTGAATCAAAACTCATTTAAAGATTCGTTTGATTATATACTAGAGTCAACTTCGTATATGTTAGCTAGAAAGTGTTAGGATATGAGACTTACAAGTATTACATGAATACTTGAAGAATGTCAAGAAGTATGGAGCTACAACGAAAACATCATCCTTCCTCTTGAGGTTAGTAATATTTGACTTGAACTGTTTCATCCCCTAACGTATCTTTCAAGTCGTGCATATTGAAAACATAACTGCTAAGCTGTGTATGATACTCTAGTTAGACATAGTATTAAGGAATACAATACGAGGTTTATTGCTTAACCATTAAACTTTGTATATAAGACATCGACATGATCATATGAATGCTATTGTAATTATGTATAGGTATGAGTGAAGATTTCATCATAGGAAACAATGTTTTACATTCGTTTAAAAGAAGTAAGTTAATAAACTCGTTTTGTGAATCGAAAGGGAAATCGATAGGCTTTTAGGTATTGTTATTCATTCCAAATCTATTTTGAATTACCAATATGTGTGTTTAGTGTAACCGCCCATAAACTTGTTTATGTATCTTGGTAAAACTATTCACAAGGCACGACTTATGTATTGGTATGACTTTTATTAGCGAAACCGATCTTATGTAATCACTCAAGATGGTATGATCGATGCCTTGTAAATAGAAACTTTTATCTAGTCATTGTGGAACCGATCCTAGTAAGAGGTGCAACAAATTCACAAGAGGGAATCGATCCTTGTAAGAGGTACAACACGTCTTTAGTAGATGGGTGAACCGATCCTATGAACATGTGCAACAAGTTTGTAGTTTTGGGGGAACCGATCCTATGGACAAGTGCAACCGAATACAGGTAGTTACCATAAGTTGTGGGGAACCGATCCTAGTACCTAGTCAACCGAATTTTGGTAACTAGCGTGACTATGCACAGTACTCACATGGAGGTAGAACCGAAATTTTTTTGGTAGAACCGTGAAATCCATAATTGGTGATTTGATAGGATAATCAATCACATAGTTCTTGGAATTCAGACGAACCAATTCTAAACTGGTTTGGAAGTGTGGAAAATCGTTTCCAAGATTATAAGTATGAAAAAGGACTTGCAAAGTAAAGATGTCGACATACTTTGAACATGTGCAGTAACTCTTATCATTAATTGTTCAAAGATATTCCTTAATAGCTAAAGGAGAATCCCAGGATCAAAATAAATTGAGAATCTTTTAATTAAAGTTTCTTAGTTTTCATATGCTATTTAATTTCCAGCAATTAAATGCATATCTTTAGAAAATAATAATTAGTAATGTGCATTTACTGATTATAGATTTTTCTATTGGGATTTCGGTCAATATTTGGACAGTGCATTTCCAGGAGTTATGAAAATCGATTTTGTGTTTATTGCATATCTTTGAGAACATTCGGTTTTGGAAATTCCTTGGTGTCCAAACTTCCTTGTAAAAAAATATTGAAGTTTGCATTTCTAGCAAACTAATCCTCAGATCCAGCAAAACTACCTCAGTTGTGTTGTTACTGATGGAGCCTCCTATCGGAGAGGAAAGTACCCTAATTAGGAGAAATCTCTTACGACCGCTCAGTTTAAAGACTTCTTTGGTATTGAGAAGCTCTATTAGTACCTTTGGTGGGAAACTAGATAATTACAGTTTATTATTAGTTTTCGATTGATTTGATTGACTAAGGGTTGTTGAACTTTGATTGCACCTAGTTTTCTTATGCTTGAGAATCTTCTCTTCTGATATACGATTCACTCAAACTAGATCGAAGTTTCGACGGGGATCTTTAGACTGTTTGTAGATCTAAATACGTCTTGTGATAATCCAACGTTAACAGACTCCGTTCTGTGTGTGATTGATCACAAGAGATTCATGTTGATTGTGTGCAGGTGCTGATTGAATATGAAAGAAGATTTGAAGACAATAAGACTTTTTGTGTTCATAATCTTTTGTGTACACAATACTTGTTTCGGCTGGAAATGGATCCAACTATAATCGGTTTATCTTTGTGATAGATTGGATTGATTAGTTGAGTAGCTCGGCATCAATACACTTCTTTGTGATTAATAGTATTGATTGCATAGTCTAACAATTACTTCGGTAGTTGTTGAGAGATTAATCTAAGGACCCGAAAAAAGAGTTTATTGGTTAAACGGAAGAGCCTTTGTCAAAATCATATCACGTTGTTTGAAAAAAGTTGTTACCGAACATACTTGTTGTTCCTTTACTGTTTGGAATACGAACCAAAGGAATTGTTCCAAGTGCGTGACTTATTAACAAGTTGGAGGCTCAGGGATACTGAGGGAACTAGGTGAAATATAGGTTTAGTTTCTTGGTCTCAACTATACGAAGTTAGTTTGATTTTGTATAGCGGCTTAATTCTGAGAGTATTCAATTCTGGACTTGGTCTCGGGGTTTTTATGCATTTGCGGTTTCCTCGTTAACAAAATCTTGCTGTGTCATTTACTTTTATTTTCCGCAATTATAATTGTGTTTATTATAATTTAAAGTAAATCGTACAAACGTTAATTCCTATTTTACTTGATAGACAATCCCTAGAGTTTGGTGAAGTCCGAACCTATTATCAAGTAAACATATTTCATTGTTGTATTGTCTCGATCTTGTATCCATAGACGATCACACGAAGTGTGAACCGATTAGTTGTATTGTCTCGACTTAGTCCATAGACAATCACTCTCGGAAAAGGACTTATAGGTGGAAAAGTTTTAGATTGAGGTATATTTGGGTACCCTCCTCTTTTAGATTGGTATCAGAGCGTCCAAACACGAAAAGATCTAAAAATTTGTGTTTGGTGCGGATCCAACCTATAAGAAATTGAATCCATGTCTGATTCAGTTAACTTAATGCAAGAGTATGAATATAAAATATTTAAGATGTTCCTATTTTGTTAACTCATGATCCAGGAGTTACGAAAATTGAGAGAACATCTGAATCTATCTCTGATGAAAAGGAAGATGCTAATAAAGAGTTGGTAAAACTCTTAAAGACAATTAAATCTCTGTCTACAAGAATGCTAATATTAAAGACAGAGTCCAATCTTCTTAAACATGAGATCAGAGATCAAGATATTCAACCAAATCTTTTAGCCAAAGAAAATATGGATCTCCCTGTCTAACTAGAAGCTCTAGGTAAATATCTTACTCATGATAAAGAGAATCATCCTATGATCCTGACTAAAGATGTTGTTTTAATTTCTTCTGATAATGAGGAAACAAAAATCCCTAGCTCGACTTTTGAATATTGTGATAATCTTGTCACAACGAAAACAGATCATGATGATGGTAGCCCACCGAACTACATCAAGTCGGGAGAGGATAATAAACCAGCTTCTAGATCTACTAATGATCAAAAGAAATCTTGTCCAGAGGAAACTTTGAACCGATTCAGTAAAGGTGATCCTAAGGAGTACAATTTTCAGTCTCTTGACAGGAAACTCATACTTCTTCAAAAGATGGTGGTAAAAGTATTGAAAGAAGTTTCCTGTCTTAAAAAATTGAAAGATCACTCCTCAGTAGAAAGACATAATTTATTTCTACCCGATAAGATCAATTAAAAGGAATCAGAGGAAAGAGTTGATAATCACTTCTGGAAAAAGGTTCCTCCTCACCCATATCGAAACAATTCTTGTTTTGATGAAGAACGAAACCAGAAGAAAGAGAAAGAAAGAATCTCTGCCAAAAGAAACAATCAGGAATTCCCAATAATTATTTCAGACAATCTTACTGATGTGCATCATAAGGAAATCCTTAGAATGAGAAAATCTTATGAAAATCTCATTGATAGAATTAAGAGAGATTTAACTATCCTGAAGATTCTCACATTAGTACATCTTATCCACATGATCATATATCTAGAGTTAGAAAAGATCATTATTTTGGGAGAAAATATTTTTGGCAGAAATTCCCGAGGAGAAACATGAACTATGTTTATGATGCTCGTTGTAAGCTGGAAAAAGCTTACCACGATAAAACTTAGTTGTATCAATACTGTGCACTCTCATCCTCTTCCGTGCTCATAATTATTGGATGGGAAAAGCACATAAAATTAAGGGCACAGGTTCATGGTAGCTTCTATTTTCAGTATTAAGAGATATTTAGAGATTATCCTCCTTTCAATAAAAAGAGAAGTTCGAAAATATGTCGTGAAGTTTCGGAAACCCTGTTTTTTTCTCTTAAAAACTAGATATACATATATTCTTATCAAAATAAGAAAAATCTTCTCTTAGGCATATTGCCTTCCCTTAGTAAAACTTTTTGAAAGTATGTCTCCTATAACTCGCAGTGTTACAAGGAGTAGTAAAAGGGAAGCACGAAAGGTGAGAAACTGTCAAGGTTTTGTCTCAGAACTAAGAATCAGGAAGATTATCTCAAAAATTGGTTCTGATCCTAACTATGAAGAGTCATATCTTTTTGCTCTTAATGATTCAGATCTTACCATGTGGTTTTCCACAGATGGTATGCTTGAAGTTATGCATGGGTTTGAGGAACTCGTAGAAAATCTCTTTACTTTGGTTCAAGATCGGGGTGAACTAAATGTTAAAATAAAAGAGATGAAAAGTGAACTTGGAGACTTTAAGCTTCAAATTTGTGGTCTCGAAGAACGGAAAGTGGTTGCAGACAAGTCTCTTGATACATGCTTCAAAAGTTTGAGTACTGATGAAACGTCAGTAAACAATAAGAGCACCACTAAAGATTAAGTCTTATGCTGAAGACTTAATTCAGAAAAATAGAATTCATTTTTTGATTTCTTTCAATAATTGTAAAGTCTATTATGAATAAAACTATCTTATTATTATGAATAAAATTATTATAATCTAATATTTCTTGTGATAGTTTTCGGTTACATAGCCTGTGCTTGAATGCTTTATTTTATTGCTATGTATGTTTATGGGATGTTTGATTTCGGTTTTATTACCTTGATATTCGATCTCATAATGTGTGAACCCTTATGGTTTGGGTGACTTTTTGATTTAGCGGGATCAAGTTCTAGCCCATGTTGGTAGGCTTTATCAAAGGATCATGAGGGGTTCCTGTAGAAACAATATGTGAAAAAGTCACAATATGTTGAATCATTTTGTTTAGCATAAAAGCATATGTGTTTCGAGATTTCAACTGTTGCATCGCATAGTTAAAACCGGTTTTCAACCTTTCTCTGGTAAAGGTTGCTTTTTGTTGTTGTTCTTTTGTTTTGGCGGGAGGATGACAACTTTAATGGGAGGGAGTTCTAAGTGAACTTGCGCTTAATGACATATCTTGAGGGGAGAAGAGGATGCGGAATTCGAGGTAACAATCTTGTTAGTTAATTGTTTTTCCAGTTTAAGAAAAGCATGATTTTATTTCATATCCTTATTGCTTTTGCTTAACAAAATTTCGATACAATTTATGTTGATTCCATTATTTGTATATGGATGTTTGATTGTGATTCAATTTTTTCCGATTAAGAAAAACTATTGTTATTTTTTGTTATTGTTTGGTATCAATTGATTAGGCTTACAAAATTGCGGTGCTATAATGTCTATGTTTGTTTCAATTGCTTCTGATAAGATAAATGATTATGCAAGTTGATTTATTTGGTTTGTATGGATTGTTTATGGCTTACCAAAAGTGTTTCGGGATCATTTGTTTAGTCCAAGTTATTTCCGGATAAGAGAAACTAAGAGCCTGTTTGGTACAGTTTTAAAAAAACAATTTTCCACTGTTTTAAAAACATACCCTTTTTTCCTTGTTTTCATTTTCTAAAAATTATTTGGTAAACTGTTTTTGAAAACAAGGAAAATCAACTAAATCCGATCAAATGTAAAAATTCGTCTAAGAGATATTGATATTAGCCATGACTCACTTGCAGTCATTCCCCCGATCTCTTACTTTGTTCTGAAAAGAAAAAAGGAACAAAGAACAGAAAAAACAGGAAACACAACAATAATTTGTTGTTTTCATTTTTTTTGTTTTCTAAAACAAAAAACAGATAGAAAACATTTTCTGAAAATGTCCCTATCAAACGCGTTTTCTCCTGTTTCTGTTTTCTCTGTTTTTGAAAACTATACCAAAGAGGACCTAAGTTTTTCGGATCTTAGTTAGACTTATCAAATGTGAAGGTTTCGGTTATTCAAGTCTAACCGAATGCCTTAACAAGAATTATTAGTTAACTAACCTAGTATTTGTCTTGTTTAAAAGTGAAAGGTCTAAGTTATTTTTGAGAATAATTAAAGCATGATGAGAAAAATAAAGTTAAGTCTGATCTTTATTTTGGTTTTATCGAACAAGCGATTGTATTTGTACAATCGGTTTAGCACAAGAACTAAGGTGCTTAGTCCCTTTTTGATGTGTTAAACTATTAGGGAAAATTGCTTCAGGAAATTGTTTCCTAGATAACATGTTAAACCAAATTACTTGTAGTTTCGGTTTTGATATTGGTTATCTAAAATGGTGTGTAAAACCTTCATGCTCAACTCTTACAGGTTTGCAAATTCTCTTTGTGAGATTTGTAAGATCCTTTCGGTTTGTCCTTTATTTTTCGTTTCTTTGTCATTTTGTGATAAAAAAGGGGAGAAATATATGGAGTAAACAAGTGATATTGACTTGTTGTGATACCACTAAACGAAAGGACATTTGTGCTAAAACGTTTATTCTAACGAAAAGAGTGAAAGCATAGACTAAGGGGGAGTCACATACCATATGATATGTAGTTATGAGGAACTACATGAAAATAACAAAGACGTGTGGATTAAAAATATACTTATCTTACCTTTAGGGGGAGTATTAGCTTTGTTATTATAATGTCAGAAGCGGCATTTAAGGATTGAATTTCATGCAGGTTTTGTGCTGTTGAACTTGGAATCAAGCGTATGTGTAAAATGAATTTTTGTAATTTGTTTATCCATATGATGTAAGAGTTTTGTCACTAAAATTGACAAAGGAGGAGATTGTTAGAGCATAGCTCGGTTGAACCCACCAACCGTTGGTATGTCAAGTTTGGTTGTCATATTTTAGTGAATCAAAACTCATTTAAAGAGTCGCTTGATTATATACTAGAGTCAACTTCGTATAGGTTAGCTTGAAAGTGTTAGGATATGAGACTTACAAGTATTACATGAAGACTTGAAGAATGTGAAGAAGTATGGAGATACAACGACAACGTCATCCTTCCTCTTGAGGTTAGTAATATTTGACTTGCACTGTTTCATTCCCTAAAGTATCTTTCAAGTCGTGTATATTGAAAACATAACTGCGAAATGTGTATGATACTCTAGTTAGACATAGTATTAAGGAATATAATACAAGGTTTATTGCTTAACCATTAAACTTTGTATATAAGACATCGACATGATCATATGAATATTGACTTGTTGACGACCTTACCAACACTCAACTCGGCCTGAGTCGTGCTCTGCAACTCGACGACCGAATCGGAGAATTTTTTTTCTCAACTTTTTCATTTCCAGTGCTTCGTTCTCATTAATTCAGGTGTTTATCCTGAATCAATCGTTAGTTAATATTTAATTCATCATCATTTACTTCAAGTATTAGCATTAATATGTCTGAAAATTGAAGTTAAATGGAGAAATTCTCAAATTCTAGATCTGAATCTGAGGTTTCAAAAAAATTTAGTTCAGAAGATAATTTTGTTCCAATAGCTCTTAATCCATCAGTGTTCATCCCTGATGAGATGATTGATGAGAGTGTAAACGAATGGTGTTTTAGTTTGATCGGAAGGCTTGATTTCGTTAAGTTGAAGATGTCAGTTGCTGAAACAAGTTTGAGAAAACAATGGAAGCTTACAGGTAACTGTCAGTTCATCCCTATTGGTAAAGGATTTTTTATAATCAAATTAGAGAATAAGGAGGATATGAAGTTTGTCTATGAAGGTTTCTGGGAAGTAGAATCTCAATATCTTAACTTAGATTCTGGGAACGAGATTTTAAACCTGAACTAAAAAAATCTTCCAGTGCTTTTGTATGGATGTTATTTCCAGGTCTTAGTATTGAATATTTAAAAGAAGACATTCTTATGTCAATGGGTAAAGCAATTGGTAGACCAGTTCGTGTTGATGATACAACTCTGAAAAAAGAGATTGGATATTATGCTAGTATTTTGGTGGAAATTGATCTTGCAAGCACTATCCCTAACAAAGTAGTAGTGGAGTCAAAGTATTGTAAATTTGAGCAAGAAGTAAGAGTCTCGAAATTGCCAAAGTTTTGTAGTAAATGCAAAATAGTAGGACATTTGGTAATAGAATGCAGAGTGGCAAGAAGGAACATCATCAAGGTGTGAAAAATAACAATGTGCATAAACCTCAATGGAGATACACACCAAAAAAAGTTTCCACACAGAACTCTGGAGGTTTTGATATATGTTTTCCTTCTACTAGCAATCAGATTATGGACTCAACAAATGACAATGCAGTTGAAGAAAATACTGCAATCATAAATCCAAACATAAGTGATACTCATTTGGCTCAGCATAAGATTTTTACAGATCATTCTTCTCTAAATAAAAAAAATGAAGACTACAAGGGTATTTTAGAATCTCCTACAGATTTTCTTGCTTTATCTATAGGAAGACTACTTGAAGTAGGATCAAGTATCCCACCTAGTGCTTATACTTCTATTTTAAATGGTGCACACAATACTTCAACAGAAATAACTGATTTATATTGTGGTGAAGCAAGTGACTTATTAACAGCTCAAGTCTTAACTAATATATCTGCTACAGAAGAATGGCAGGAGGTGGAAAGGAAGAACTCTTCAGCTAAAAAGTTTAGCAATTCTCACATCAACAATGGTTCTGGCAATAAATTTCAAGCTCTGGTAGATGTTGTTGAAAAACAGGATCACACTTTCTCAAGAGTGGTGAGCAAGCCTATTAAAGGTAAAACTACTAAGGTATGCCTAATGTCATCACTAGAAAACAAGCTAATAATTCAGTAAAAACAAACAGTAGAGTGGGGGGGTTCTAATACTTCTCATTCAACTACTTCTCAATGAGAGTCCAATACTGGAATGTCAGAGGCTTGAACAGAATACAAGCCAAAGACAAACTGGTTAATTTAGTTAGGAATTTTAGACCTTCTCTTTTATGGATTGCAGAACCAAAAATAAAAGTTTCTAATAATGGATTAAATAATTTAAGGCTTCCTGGTATGAATCAAATGATTATACATAACTCTACTGATACTGCAAAAGGAAATATTTGGTTGTTTTGGCATTCTTCCTTATCAAGACATGTAGTGGTATCAACTTCAAAGCAAGCCATCACAGTTAAAGTTGGAGATGTTCTAGTAACTGGTATTCATGCAGCATGTCTCACTGTGCATATAAGGCAATTATGGGAAGAGCTAAAAGACATTAGTGAAATGAACTTACCATGGATGATAATTGGTGATTTTAATGTGGTTTTGAGTTGTGATGAAAAAGTTGGTGGCAGAAGGCCTCTCAAAGTGTCAATGCAAGACTTCAGAGACTGCATAGAATCTTGTAATCTAATACAAGCCACAATAACATGAATCAAATTCTCTTGGTGCAATAATAGAGCTGGAAAAAAAAGAATTCTGTGTGATTTAGACAAAGCATTTTACAACACAAAATGGTTGGATAAATTTGAAGGGTGGAGTTATAAAGTAGGAGTAAGGGGTACTTCAGATCATGGTGCTCTCTTTGGTGCAGTAACAAACTCTAATAAACCAGAGAACTCTCCTTTCTGATATCAGTCTATTTGGTCTTCTCATCCAGAATTTATAACTCTAATCAAAGAATCATGGAATGAAGATATTGCAGGGAATCCAGCTTACTCTTTCATGGCTAAATTGAAAAGATTTAAGCAAATTATTAAGAAGTGGAATTGGGAAGTTTTTGGTGACTTGAGAATAAAAGTTAAGACCACAGAAGATGAAGTTTTGGAAGCTCCTTTGATATCTGATAATGATCCTGAGAATACCGAACTCCTAAACAACCTAGTTACAACTAGAGGGAAGCATGAAATTGTTTCTCAACAATACAACGAACTAATGAGGGCCACATTTAGAGTGAAGTAGGTCAAGGAGGGAGGTGCTAACACAGCTTTCTTCCACACAAGTATAAAGATTAGACAGTCACAGAATAACATCATTGAACTTGAAGATGAAGATGGTAATATGGTGACTGAACAAGCACAAATTGCAAATGTTTTAGTGGACCATTACAAGAAGAAATTTCAAGCTCAAACTGTAAGTCTTTATTCTGATATTTTAGATGTTATCCCCAAGATTTTAACTCAAGAGGACAATTACTTCTTAGATGTTGTTCCCTCTGCATTGGAGATTAAATAAGCAGTATATGGGATGGATCCCAACAGTGCACCAGGCCCAGATGGCTTTCCTGGTAGTTTCTACAGATTTGTACGGGAGATTATTGGTTTGGAGTTAATTGAAGCTATCCAATTCTGCTGGAGTCACAGGTTCATACCAAAAGGACTAAATTCCAACTTTATTTTCTTACTACCTAAAGTGCAAGGAGCCAAGAAAGCTGACAAGTTCAGGCCAATAGGAATGGCAAACTTCAATTTCAAGATCATCACCAGAATTATTACCACAAGATTAAGTACAAAGATTGAGAATTTGGTTTCTATTCAACAGGGGGCTTTCATCAAAGGTAGAACCATTCATGACAAGATAATGTTAACTTCTGAGATGATAAATGAATTAAATATAAAAATAAGAGGTGGCAATGTATGACTCAAAATTGATATATTTCAAGCTTTTGATTCACTGAATTGGGATTTCTTATTTGAAGTACTCAGAAGATTTGGTCTTTCAGAAATTGGAATTAGTTGGCTCAGAAAGATTTTTAATTCAGCTATGCTATCAGTGCTTGTAAATGGAGGTCCTTATGGTTTCTTTGGAGTTGAAAGAGGGCTCAGACAGCGTGACCCATTATCTCCCATTCTTTTCATCCTTGTTGAAGAAGTTTTAAGCAGAAATCTTACAAAAATGGTGTAATAGGGGAAGATACAAGCCATGGTAAATAGAGGTGGATGACAACCTTCACATCTGATGTTTGCAGATGATATTTTTGTCTTTTGCAATGGGAATAAGAGAACATTGGATAACTTGATGCATTTGTTAGGAAAATATCAAGTCTCAGCTGGACAAGTTATAAATAGAAACAAAAGCAAATGCTTTGTAAATGGTGTGTCTGATACAAGGAGACATGGAATAGCTGAGTACTTATAAATGAGGTTGTCAGAGTTACCAGATAAATATCTGGGAGTTATACTTAATTCAGGCAGAGTTAAATCTTATCAAGTATGGGGAATGGTTGAAATGATGCAGAAAATGCTAGCTGGATGGATGGGCAAATTGTTGGCTCTCTCAGCTAGGCTAACATTAATCAAGCATTGTTATGCAGCATACCTATCTATAACATGTCAGTCTACAAGTGGCCAAAAGCAGTGATCAAGGAATGTGAAAAAAATTATAAGGAATTTTTTGTGGTCTGGAGACCCTGCTGTAAAGAAATTAATCACAATAAAATGGGATGAAGTAGATGCTCCAATTTCAGAAGGAGGTTTGGGTTTGAGGAGATTAGAAGTTATGAACAAAATTATTAATGAAGCTGCTACGGAAAATTGAAACTGAAGATGTTGAATGGACTCAATTTATGAGAGCTAAATACAAAAACAAGAAAGGTGAATAGATTGCATATCACAAACAATCATCTATATGGCCTGGAATCAAATGGGTAATTCCTAAATTTAATGAAGGGAAAAGATGGTTAGTTGGAAATGGAAAAAATATCTCAGTTTGGCATGACAAATGGATCAAAGAATATTCTCTGATAGAAAGACATGCAGATGATGATTATGTGTCACAACATCCAGATTTAAAAGTTGAACATTTGATTGTCAATGGGATATGGCAAATTCCAATGGAGATGTATAGGTTCTTTGAGGGAAATGAATTACCTGCAATAAGTGGGGAGCAAGATAAGTTGATATGGGCAGCTGATTTAAAAGGCAAGTTCACTGTTTTTAATGCAGCTCAATTGGTAAGAAAGAAGTATCCTGAATATCCTTGGGCCAACAAAATTTGGAGTCCAAGTGTGCATCCTTACACCTCAGCAAACTTATAGAAAATTTTGAGAGGAGCTTGTGCAACTGAAGAATCAGTCAGGAAAAAAGGTTTCACAACTGTGTCCAAATGTTATTTGTGTGGAAATGGACAGGACATGATGAAACATATTCTATGGCATTGTGATTTCAGCAACAAAATATGGGACTGGCTGGGTGGCATTTTTCAGTTTGTGAATCCTTTAAAGTTTGAGGAAATTATTCACTTTGCAAAAGGCAAGAGTACTGCAATTAAAGCAATATGGTTCAACTGTGCTTTTAATGTAATGGTGGAGCTATGGCATACAAGAAACAAAGTGATATATGATGAAGAAGAACCAAATTTCCACAAGTTCAAACAGAAAATCATCACCTTCACAAGAGAATGTACTATAAGGATAAATGGTACTAAATGGGGGAGTATGTATGATTTAAAAGTTACATCATATTTTGGTATCCCTGGAATCCCAACTCAGGTAACTGGTGTGAAGCAATGCTTTTTTAAACTTCCTGCTGGCAATAAAATTCTCATTTGTTGTGATGGTGCTTCCAAAGGAAATTCTGGGAATGATGGTATTGGTTTTATAGCCAGAAATCAACAAGGAGATTGTATGGGAGCAGCTACTGGAGGGCTGGGAGTAGCTTCAAATTATATAGCAGATATAATGGCTTTGGTAATAGCAGGGGAGTTGGCAATGAAAAAAGGTTTCACAGAGGTATGTTTCAGCCTTGAGTCCTTAGAAGCTTAAAAGCTTTTAGCAATGGCAGCATTCCTTGGATTGTTAAGAACAGGTGGAGCAATATCAAGAGAAATATATGCAATATCACATTCAGGCACTCATACATAGAAATCAACTTCTCTGCAGATAAAATGGCCAAAAATGGAGTTCAGCTTGCAAGGGGAACCATTCTTTATTATGATGAGAAACCAAACTTTCTGGGAGAGTTAGAAAAAGAGGATGGTTTATATTTCAGATCCATCAACTGAATTTCTTGTAATTCTATTTTCACAGCAAGTCTTTGGGCTTTGTTCTTTCTGGTCCTGTTTTACTTTCCTTTATCTATAAGGTTGTTTTTTAGTCACTTTTTGTTACTAGGCCTATCTAGTAAGAAGTTTTTGTACACAAACAATTTAGTTTCCTTTTGGTAATAAAATTTACATGATTAAGCAAAAAAAAAAAGACATGATCATATGAATGCTATTGTGATTATGTATGGGTATGAGTGAAGATTTCATCCTAGGAAACAATGTTTTACATTCGTTTAAAGGAAGTAAGTTCATAAACTCATTTTGTGAATCAAAAGGGAAATCGCTAGGATTATTGGTATTGTTATTCATTGCAAATCTATTTTGAATTACCAATATGTGTGTTTAGTATAACCGCTCATAAACTTGTTTATTTGGTAAAACTATTCACAAGGCCTGACTTATGTATTAGTATGACTTCTATTAGCGAAACCGATCTTAAGTAATCACTTAAGATGGTATGATCGATGCCTTGTAAATAACAACTTTTATCTAGTCATTGGGGAACCGATCCTAGTAAGAGGTGCAAAAAATTTACAAGAGGGAATCGATCCTTGTAAGAGGTACAACACGTTTTCAGTAGATGGGGGAACCGATCCTATGAACAAGTGCAACAAGTTTGTAGTTTTGGGGAAACCGATCCTATGGACATGTGCAACCGAATACAGGTAGTTACCATAAGTTGTGGGGAACCGATCCTAGTACCTAGTAAACCGAATTTTGGTAACTAGCATGACTATGCATAGTTTCACATGGAGGTAGAACCGAACTTGTTTTAGTAGAACCGTGAAACCCATAATTGGTGATTTGATAGGATACTCAATCACATAGTTCTTGGAATTCAGACGAACCAATTCTAAACTGGTTTGGAAGTGTGGAAAATCGTTTCCAAGATTGTAAGTATGAAAAAGAACTTGCAAAGTAAAGATGTCGACATACTTTGAACATGTGCAGTAACTCTTATCATTAATTGTTCAAAGATATTCCTTAATAGCTAAAGGCGAATCCCAGGATCGAAATAAATTGAGAATCTTTTAATTAAGGTTTCTTAGTTTTTATATGCTATTTAATTTCTAGCAATTAAATGCATATCTTTAGAAAATAATAAGTAGCAATGTGCATTTACTAATTATAGATTTTTCTATTGGGATGTCGGTCAATATTTGGACAGTGCATTTCCAGGAGTTATGAAAATCGATTTTGTGTTTATTGCATATCTTTGAGAACATTCGGTTTTGGAAATTCCTTGGTGTCCAAACTTCCTTGTCTATAAATATTGAAGTTTGCATTTCTAGCAAACTAATCCTCAGAGCCACCAAAACTACCTCAGTTGTGTTGTTATTGGTGGAGCCGCCTATCAGAGAGGAAAGTACCATAATTAGGAGAAATCTCTTACGGTCGCTCAGTTTAAAGACTTCTTTGGGATTGACAAGCTCTATTAGTATCGTTGGTGGGAAACTAGATAATTACAGTTTATTATTAGTTTTCGATTGATTTGATTGACTAACGATTGTTGAACTTTGATTGACCTAGTTTGTTTATGCTTGAGAATCTTCTCTTCTGATATAAGATTCACTCAAACTAGATCGAAGTTTCGAAGGAGATTTTTAGACTGTTTGTAGATCTAAAGATGTCTTGTGATAATCCAAAGTTAACAGACTCCGTTCTATGTGTGATTGATCACAAGAGATTCAAGTTGATTGTGTGCAGGTGCTGATTGAATATTAAAGAAGATTTGAAGACACGAAGACTTTTTGGGTTCATAATCTTTGGTGTGCACAATACTTGTTTCGGCTGGAAAGGGATCCAACTATAATTGGATTATCTTTGAGATAGATTGGATTGATTAGTTGAGTAGATTGTCATCAATACACTTCTTTGTGATTAATAGTATTGATTGTATAGTCTAACAGTTACTTCAGTAGTTGTTGAGAGATTGATCTGAGGATCCGACAAAGGAGTTTATTAGTTAAACGGAAGAGCCTTTGTCAAACTCATATCACGTTGTTTGAAAAGAGTTGTTACCGAACAAATTTGTTGTTCCTTTACTTTTTGGAATACGAACCAAAGGAATTGTTCCAAGTGCGTGATTTATTAACAAGTTGGAGGCTCAGGGATACTGAGATAACTAGGTGAACTATAGGTTTAGTTGCTTGGTCTCAACTATACGAAGTTGGTTTGATTTTGTATAGCGGCTTAAATCTGAGAGTATTTAATTCTGGACTAGGTCCCGGGGTTTTTCTGCATTTGCGGTTTCCTCGTTAACAAAATCTTGCCGTGTCATTTACTTTTATTTTCTGCAATTATAATGGTGTTTATTATAATTTAAAGTAAATTACACAAACGTTAATTCCTATTTTACATGATAAAAAATCCCTAGAGTTTGCTTAAGTCCGAACCTATTATCAAGTAAACATACTTCGTTGTTGTATTGTCTCGATCTTGTATCCATAGACGATCAAACGAAGTGTGAACCGATTAGTTGTATTGTCTCGACTCAGTCCATAGACAATCACTTTCTGAAAAGGAATTATAGGTGGAAAAGTTTTAGGTTGAGGTATATTTGGGTACCCTCGTCTCTTCAAAGAGTGCACTGAGAGAATTTGGTGCAGCTGTGAGACCAATTAGTAATTCTTCTCCAGGTTCTAGTTTTCTGTAAGATGGACAGCTTGGTGAGATATTCCTTGATGCTTTCCAATGCATGTTCGCCCTCTTGTGTCCATGTGAACTTCTCTCCTTTCTTCAAGATATCAAAGAAGTGTTTACATTTGTCTGATGATCTTGAAATGAATTTTCCTAAGGTTGCTAATTGTCCAATTATTTTTTGCACATTTTTTATGGTAGCTGGGGACGGCATATCCAATATGGCTTGAACCTTAGTTGGATTCACTTCGATTCCTTTCTTCGAGACTATATGACCCAGGAAATTCGTTGATTCTACTCCAAAGATACATTTCGCAGGATTTATCTTCATCTTATACGCCCTCGTCTGTTCAAAAATCTCCTTCAAATCCTCTACATGATCTCCAGATTCCTTGGTCTTTACGAGCATATCATCGACATAAACCTCCAAATTCGTATGCACCCATTTGGGGAAGATCTTTTCTACCATTCGCTGGTATGTGGCTCCTACGTTTTTCAGTCCAAATGGCATTCTTGTATAACAATACAATCCTCTTGGAGCTAAGAAAGCTGTATGTTCTTGATCTTCTTCTGCGAGCGGTATCTGATAGTAGCCTGAATACCCGTCCATCAATGAAAGTCGATGATATCCCGATGTTGATTCCTCCATCTGCGGTATATTTGGTAAAGGGAAGTTATCCTTCGGACAAGCCGTATTTAGATCACTGAAATCAATGAAAATTTGTATCCCCTTATTTTTCTTTAGTACCACCACCATGTTCGTAATCCAGTCTGGGTACTTGCTGGTCGTATAATTCCCGAATCCATCATTTTCTGGAGTTTTTTTTCTATTTGCTCATGATATGCAGTTGCTATTTTTCTTATCCTCTATCTTATTGGTTTTATTGTTGAGTTTAAATCTAACTTGTGACAAGAAACAAGTGGATCAATTTCGGGCATTTCATCCATACTCCACGCGAATACATCTTGATATTCTTGTAACAGCTTCGTCAGTTTCTTCTCTTCTTCCACCTCTAACATTGTTTCAATCTTCACCATTTTTGGCTCTTGTCACTTCCCAAGTTTATCTCCTTCGTGGGATCCACTGCTGCGAATTTCATGACTAGCTCACCAAGTGGAAATGGTTCCTTTAACTGCTATAAGGGGTCTCCCCTCCTTCTCGGGTATTTCACTTGGTATGGCCCATATTTCTTTCGCTTTGGTCATGTATACCATCAACTCTTCTTCCTTATTTGCTTCCAAAACTCTCTTCTTCAGTTCCTTTTTTTTAGCTTTTCTTCGTAGTTATGAACATCCTTTTCGCTGCAATCCTTCGCATCCTTCAAATCTCCTTTTATCTCGCCTATTCCGCTTGGCATGAGAACTGAATTTCCTGGTGAAAAGTTGACGCTACTCATGTTATTCCATGCACCCATGGTATGCCTATTAGAACATTGTAAGTTGCATTTACATTTACCACACATACGATAACTTCCGTCTCCAATTCTCCCGCGAAGATTTTCATAATCAATTCACCTTTTGGTCTCGACGCAACTCCATTGAAGCCATATATATTGTAAGTGGATGGTATGATATCAGAGTCGTTGTACCCCATGGTCTTGAATGCATGATAAAAGAGAATATCTACCGAACTCCCCGTGTCCACCAATATCATATCCATCGCTCAAGTCTTCCTATCTTTTGAGGATCATTCTCCCATCGCGAGTGTCTGCCGAAGGTCAAAGTTATAACCAACAGATATGTATGTGAAGTTCCTCTTTCGGGCGCATCTAGAGCTGAAAACGAAATTGCCTTCTTTTTCCATTCCGCCAATGGTCATTTCTTCGCAATACTAAATATTTCGTTCTCGTTGAAATCTCTTTTGTGTACCCTCTTTAACACATTATCATGAAAATTCTCAATGCTCTTCGCAGAATGTATTATGAATTGCAATTCAATCTCTTCACCCATATATATATTTCGATGCGATATAATGGTGCAGCCTGTTGGTTTTGATTATTTTCACGAGCTGGAGGTGGGGGTGGTAATGCCTGGTTTTCCAAGAAATGGTCCAACTTTCCCTGTTCTATCAGATGAAGTATTATTCTTCGAACGTTTCTATAATCATTAGTATTGTATCCATGAAAATGATGATATCTGCAAAACTCGTGACTCCTTCTTCCCGGTGGTGGTTTCATCCCCATATTTGGAGGGATAGGAATTTCTTCAATTAACACAATCGCTTCCCATACCTTTTCTACAGTGGTATTAAGTCTGGGGAGTTTCACATCTTCGAACACTAGTGCATTTGGCCTTCGTTCTCTGAATCTTTGATTTTGGTTATTTCTTTGCTGATCTCCTGAATTGTTGCCTTGCTGTTCATATCTTCTTTGTAGATCGATCCATTATTGGTCTCCGCTCGACACAGCCACTAGCTTAGCTTGATTTTCATTTGAAGGTTCTCCTTTTTCATACTTTGAGTCACTCTCCACTGCATGTGTCATTCATGGAAAAAGACGCGAAGAACCTTCTTTTGACGGAATTTGTGTCTCATTAGCTTCCTTTTAGTTCTCTTCTAGCGCTATATACTATTCTTGGTACTCCCTCAACTCATTCATCCCCAACGAGTTTCGAATTATGAATATTAGAGTATGTAGGAGATCAGTCGGGATTAGGGAATTCACGAAATCCAAAATAAAATTCTTCTCAGCTAGCCTTCTTGTGAGTTCACTACAAACAGTCCCCCATCTCGTCACTAAACTTCACAGACTTTCGTTGGGTCTTCGCCTTAAGTTAAACAAGGTTTCGGTTCCCGTCCTCAACAGGTTGTTGCTTATATAAGTTGTTATGAATATCCTATGCAAATCTCTGAACGGAGAAATGGACCTTTCTGGAAATCCATCAAACCAAGCCAATGCCTCTCCTGTCAGACTGGAGGGAAAGTATTTGCACATCACTGTATCATTTCTCCCCCACTACATCAACGAGAGAGTGTACTGCTTCAGTTGTTGCACCGCATTTTCTGTCCCGCTGAATATGCTTCCGAAGGTTGGAAATACACATCTTGCAGGAATCCTAGAATGCAATATTTCATAAGTGAATGTTGATTTATCAGCCTCTTCTATCGCTTCTGCTAATTGCACCCGTCCTCTTGTACGTGAATTACTTATCAGCGTCCTCATGTCTCGCAATTCATTCAAAACTACTTGATTCAAATTTCTTCCGCCTTTCTCAGGTACATTTCTTCTTTCTTCTTCGTATATTATTTCTTCTTCGCGTCTTCTTTGTTCTTCTTATATTCTTTCATCTTCGTGTCTTTTTTCTTCTTCGAATATTCGTCTATGATCTTCCCATCTAGTTTCTTCCAGTGCTCACCTCAACTCTCTTTCTTCGCTATTCTCTCTTCGGCGTCTACTCCTTCATTTTCTTCTTTCTTCGTCTCCGTTATCTTCGTGTATATGATCTCTCAAGCGTAAATGCCTCCTTGCTGAAGATCTCATTCTCATCCTTGAGTCTGAATCTTCAGCTCGTGAGTCATTGATTGTTCTTTCTTCATTCAGCTGACGGTTTTCCTGCATCAAAGTGGCGTTCTGTCTTGCGAGTCTTGTTCGTTGCTCCACCAGATCTCTTTCTATTTATCTTTCCTGACGAAGTGTTTCGCTCAATTTCTCCAATGTCATATTCTCTTCATCGACATTTTCCTCCCTTTCCTCATGAACTTGTTCTCCTCCCACAACAGTTTCTATATCACTAGTATGGACCGATCCTTCCGGTTAGAGTATTGCTCGGTCGAACTCACATGCGTTGATATCTCAAGCATGTTTGTTAATGTTAGTGATCAAAACTATAAGTCTTGATTTCTAGCATATTTATAGATGGCCCAGACTAGGACATAGTTTGTGTAGTGGAGCTTATACTTCACGGCGCTTATCACTTGAAGACAAAGAACTACTAAGGAGAGCTTGTGGAACTTCATCGACAAAAGGTATGTGGAGACTTAAACTCATCTAGCACTTGGAAAGTCTAGTTCTACTCTATCTCCTATATTGAGACATAAGTCGTGTTACGATATAGTTTTCTCTATATACATTTGAGATTTCGAGTTGAGTATATCTCGCTTACATATTTCTCGAAATATGTGTTGGTAAGCTTTTGCTTCAACCAAGTTCATCTTATATCATGAGAACATTTCTGAGTAACATCTTACATGGTTTGTATGATACAATCATTTGGTGTAAGACTTGGAATGTTTCGATAATGATTATTTCAATATCTTGAAAATTGCTTTGATGCTAATAGTGTGTGAAAAAGAATATTTTCAATATAGAAGAATGTTTTAATGATTGAAATAAATAGTTTAGAATATTGTAACCATCTTTGGATATAAGCATAGTGTGTTCGCACATTAGTGTATAAGTCCAAAACCGGGAACTTAAAGTATGCATACTTGTATGTATACAAAAAGGTTGTATGAGACATGGTAAGTATGCGTACCCACACACATACTGGAGGAAGTTCACGTCCGTGAATTTATGCTGGTTTTGAAAACCAAAACCAAACTCATCAGGTTACCTAAAGTACGCGTACCCGTACGCATATTGGCAGAAAGTTCACGTCCGTGAATTTCTGCTGAGTTTGAAAACTAAAACAAACTCAAATCCGGTTACTTAAGTACGCATACCCTTACGCATACTTAAGTGGTTAATTTCTAAAATCGGTTGTACATGAACCTAAAACGTTTATCAATAAGGAATGCAATCTTCGCAAACCGTGGCTATAATGTTCATGTATCGATTCGAGTGAATCAAACCGATTTTGCTTCAATTGTGTTCTTGTATAAATCCATGAGAATATAGCAATTGAAAAACTCTTTAACTAGTTTCATTTGAGTCATTTGAACTAGTTATGGTTAAGATAAATAAGGTTGGTATGAGAGTAATCATATGGATAACCTAAGTTAACTATTTGTGAACCAACATTGTGTACACGTTTGGGTACGATTACATAAAACTAAATGAGGGTACATTTCATTTGTGTGTAACAAGTTAAGTTCGATCTAACAGTTGAAAGATATTAGCTTGGTTGAATCAGGTTTTTCATCTAACGGTGAATATTGAATGTTTTGTTACCAAGGTAACTTAGATTGCAAACGCTGATTTGAAAACTATATAAAGGAGAACTCTAGAAACTGGGAAACATAATCCTTACACCTTATTTGTGCTACTAGTTGCATAATTAGAGTCGATTCTCCTTTAACCTTAGGTTTCTTCTCGAGACCCTGTAGGTTAACGACTTGAAGACTTCATTGGGATTGTGAAGCCAAACCCAACTATTCTCTTTATAGTTGTGTGATCTGATCTTGCTGTTTCTATTGTGATTGAGTGCAATTGTAAAATTGGCTTGAGATTTATATCTCCGATAGGAAAGATAGAAAAGTAATCACAAACACCTTCGTCTCATTGTTTGTGATTCCACAATAACTTGTTTCGCTAGTCGATTAAGTTTATTGTGAGATGATTAATAATACTAGGTTGTTCTTCGGGAATATAAGTCCGGTTTATCAATTGGTTCATGTTCACCTTGATTTATCAAAAGACGGAACAAAAACTCTTGGTTATTTCTATGGGAGACAGATTTATTCAATCCTATAGACTTTTCTGTGTGAGACAGATTTGTTTATCAAGTCTTCGACTTTGGGTCGTAGCAACTCTTAGTTGTGGGTGAGATCAGCTAAAGGTATCAAGTGCATAGTATCCTGCTGGGATCGGAGATGTAAGGAGCGCAATTGTACCTTGAATCAGTGTGAGATTGATTAGGGTTCAACTAAAGTCCATTCCGAAGTTAATTGGTAGTAGGCTAGTGTTTGTATCGGCTTAATACAGTGTGGTGTTCAATCTGACTAGGTCCCGGGGTTTTTCTGCATTTGCGGTTTCCTCGTTAACAAAATTCTGGTGTCTGTGTTATTTCTTTTCTGCATTATATTTTGTTATATAATTGAAATATCACATGTTGTGCGTTAAGATCAATCAATTAGAATATCCAACCTTTGGTTGTTGATTTACATTGATTGACACTTGAACATTGGTCTTTGGTACCGTTCAAGTAATTATCTTATATGCAATCGGGCTCGCAGATTTCTATTTGCTGATTGCGGATTGAATTAAGAGTTATAGATATTAAACTCTTTGATATACCTTATTCTAGATTGAGTCTGACTGTCTAGTTGATTTTCTAGAAAGTGTATTGGAGTAAGTCCTCTCATATGGCCAAACGAATTGTAGGGTGTGGTTTTTAGACCCCCGCATTTTCAATTGGTATCAGAGAAGGAAAACACGTTAAAGACCTTACAAGTCTATGTTTGTAGCGATCTGATATGGACATAATTGATATCTCGATAAATGCACCACCAGATCCAGGGATTCCAGAAGTTGCTTCCATGTATGATATAATTAAATCCGTTTAAGAAATTCTGTCTAAACCTCCACCAGGTTTAAAATCCCTTGAAGTTCTTTCAGGAATTGTAAAGAGACTTGAAAGCATATCATCTGACGTTGATCTATATCTCCAGAATGAACAAGAGTCTTTTGACAGGCTAAATCAAGTTATGATGAACAATAGTCATGTTTAGGTTGATATTGATTGGTTAATCAGTAGGAGCACTGCTCCTCCTCTGTGTAATCCAATCAGTTGTAATAAACTAAACGATTTACAAGAGGAGTCTAAATCTCAGTCATCTGAGTATATCACCCTAAAGCATGAATTGATTCAGTACTCAATTCCTGACACTTACTATCAAGATAATAGTATTGTCTTCATTAAAGAAGCAAGGACGTCTATTTTTATCAAAAGAGTTTCCCTTTGCAATACTAAAAACTATCTGCAGAAATTATTTCTCATAAGGTTGAATCTATGAAATCAGAAATACAATTTTTATTGTGCTCTCTGGAGGTTCTTCGAAAAATCTAAAGAAAAAATTCCTCGGGTTTTCTCCAATACTGTAAGATGTAAGAGCTGCTGGAAGGAGGCTCTCTATTGGTGCCATGGTGTTGTATACTTCATTGTTGATTGACTATGTTGGTCGTTTGTAAGAATATTCGTTGAGTTCTACTCTGAATATGGTTTCCTTTTTATCCACAAAAAACAAACATGCCCTTGTCAGCACACGTGCGGTTCGCATACCCTAAGCCTATCCTTCCATTTTAAAATCGTGTTCCAGGACGTGTGTAAACTAGTTCGGGTTCCACCGCTATCACTTAGAAAAGAGAGAGTGTTCTCTTCGTTCTCCACGTCTTTCTCTTCCTTTTCTTCTTCAGTTCGTGTACGAAAAGGAAAAACCCAACAGTTCATTCTTCTTTGATTCCCATCAACCTTGGTTCTCAACCTCTTTGAGCGCTCTTGGCCTTTTTGGGATCAAAACGAAAAACTACTTCAGGGGTTGGTGTTCGTTTTCCTCCGTGGTGCAGTTTTGGTACTTCACCATTGTTATCAGTTCATGAACCAAGTAAGTTTCTCAAACTTCTCATTCACTTCTTTACCAGAAATATTTTCTAGGAAGAGAACTAATCGTGGTGAGAGTTCGGGTACTCAAAATCGTGGAGAAGAATTCCTTGACCCGAGCTTAAGAATTTGGTTCTTTAATCGTATTACTATGTGGAATATAGTACTAAGAAACCTATCATGGAAAGGATTTACAATCCCTCTGTTCTCAAGGTAGATGGTCTATCTAGGTTCTTTGAAAATCATGAATGGGGTATTGTTCATCGTCCCATGGGAACTGCATACATGGAGCTAACTGCTCAATTTTGTGCAAACCTTCATGAGTCTGATACTGTCAACTGATCCTTCAAAACTATTGTCGAGGGAAGAACTTTTATTGTAAACCGACAAATAATTGTTGAATTGATGTGCTTGCCTCTTACTGGTGATCTTCTCTTGCCTCCTCCTGAGAATTTGAGACCTTCTACTGAGGCGTTCTCAGACCTTCTCATGAGTAAGAATGCTCCTCGGCACGAAGGGAAAATTTATTTTCATGATGCTTATTTGTTCCTCAGTGTCAATGGAAAACTTCTGGTAGCTAACCCGATGCCCAACACAATTGACAGACAACTGTGGACCAGACCTCTTGCAGAATTGGTGTACTATGTTGTGGAAGGGAGAAATATTGACTTTTATGGACTTATTGTTCGTCAGATGAGTCAGACAAATTTCAAAGAAGACTCCGAGTTTTTCTTGTCTTATCTCAAGGATTTGCAGTCAATTTGACATTGTTGCTGTTGGAACCAATCTTGGAGGACCAAAAGTATTTTCCATGAATAGCGTCAGAAAGATAGCCAGAACTCCTGCAGCACCCAGCTCTGAACTTATTCGTCTTCAGCAATAAAATGAAGTCTTGAAGGAGAAGTTGGACTATGCTCAGACAACTCACCCTGAATTGACTGAAAAATGCTATGAAATTGAAATGGATTATGATGGGCTGAGTGATTAATTTTTGTATTTGCAATATCTTTATTTGCTGAACTCCTTGTGATGATCTATCTTTGAAACTTTTAATAGTTGTAACAACTCTTATGTTTAGCCTTGAATGACTTTCTTTCAATTAAACCGCTACATATGTTAGATCCATAAGGAGTACAAATAGTTATGGTCAAAATTTATCTTTATTATGTCGTCATGAAAGTATTAATAGAAGATAGAATGAACTTTTGACTTTACAAAAGTTGAAGCCTTTTATGTCATTGTTTTTATGGAAGAAAGGATAAAACTTTTGTTTACGTATATTGTATTGTACGTCATTGTGAAAATAGTGATGGAAAATAGAATGAATCCTTGTCTATTCAACAGTATTGGTCGATCTCCGATCCACATTTTTGTGCATATACTGTGTTGATCCATAAGTTTTCTTATGTTTGAGCATGACCAATCGAATTGATCATTCTCTTGTGGTCAGTTTAGTGTTGCTCTGTAAGTTTTCTTATGACGAGCATAACCAATTGAATTGATCGCTTTCTTGTGGTTAGTTTAGTTGTGTAATTCCAATTGAATTAATCATGGGTTTTCTTGTGGTTAATTCAGTTGTGCATTTTGATTGGATTAATCATGAATTCTTTTATGAATAAATCAATTGAATACTTTGGAATCAAATTCATGTTTTCATGTGATTTGGTTATGTCCAAAGAAATCCTTCTTTCTTGTGAAAGTAAGGTCGCCTTTGTTGTTCTTTCGGGAATGACGTTTTATGGGGGAGAGTTATTTTTGAACTTGTGCTTAATTGCCAAATCTTTGTGGGGAGTGAAGCTATGGAATATTATAGGGGTAATCTTGTATCTTTACAAACTCCTTGATGAATGCATTTAGCTTCGGCCTTATGATGGCATCTAAATAAGTTGATATGGTATTCTCTTTTGGTCATGAAGTATCTATATGAAAATTTCATGAGGATCCCACTAGTTTTCGTACCTTTGCCAATTTATATCGACAAAAAGGGGGAGAATTAATGTGTTGTGTGATACTACAAATACATATGGTTTATGGATCATTATGTAAGGGGGAGTGGTTTTCATGTCGAGATGAAGTATTGACTAAGGTGGAGTGATACATATCACCATAGTGTTGTTGTCAAAGTTGTGATACAATTGAACTTTGATGTTGTGTAATAATACTATGACACTGTATAAGGATGATTGTTAGCATTTGTTTTCTCATTGTTATCGTAACAACTATGATGCTGAACTTACAACCTTTAGGATCATGGAGTACTTGGAAGTAACAAAGATTTCGATTCGCGTTGAAGATGCCAAGGAGATCAAGCATTTGGATGAGAAACTACAATTTTTGTTTATTTTGTAATCCATATGTATTGATAGTTTTGTCACTAAAATTGACAAAGGAGGAGATTGTTAGAGCACTGCTCGGTCGAACTCGCATGCGCTGCTATCTCAAGAATGTTTGTCAATGTTAGTGATCAAAACTATAAGTCTTGATTCCTATCCTATTTATAGATGTCTCAGACGTTATATAGTTGTTACACTATTTCTCGTAAAATCAATTCTCAAGATGATTGAAACATATCATGACTTTCGTCACATGGTAACGATAAACTTGGTTAAAGCGAAAAGCTTACCAACTCATATTTTTAGATATAGATAGGCGAGGTATACTCGGATCGAAATACCAAATGTGTATAATAAAGTCTATATATATAGCATACAACTTCTTGTCTCAAATAGTAGGAGATAGAGTAAATAGACTTTTGAGTGATAGATAAGTTCAAGTCTTCACATACCTTTTTGTCGAGAAGTTCCATCGGTTCCTTGAGTAGTTCTTCTACTTGTATGATGAATCGCCATGAAGTCCTTGAGCTCAACTACACTTTATATCCTAGTCCGAGACTTATCTATAATAGACTAGAAATCAAGACTTATAGTTTTGATCACTAACATTGACAAACATGCTTGAGATAGCAACGCACGCGAGTTCGACCGAGCAATGCTCTAACAATCACAAACACCGTCGTCTCATCGTTTGTGATTCCACAATAACTTGTTTCGCTAGTCGATTAAGTTTATTGTTAGGTGATTGATAATACTAGGTTGTTCTTCGGGAATAAAAGTCTGGTTTATCAATTGGTTCCTGTTCACCTTGATTTATCAAAAGACGAAACAAAAACTCTTGGGTATTTCTGTGGGAGACAGATTTATTCAATCCTATAGACTTTTCTGTGTGAGACGAATTTGTTTATCAAGTCTTAGACTTTGGGTCGTAGAAACTCTTAGTTGTGGGTGTGATCATCTAAGGGAATCAAGTGCGTAGTATCCTGCTGGGATCAGAGATGTAAGGAGCGCAACTGTACCTTGAATCAGTGTGAGACTGATTAGGATTTAACTACAGTCCAGTCCGAAGTTAATTGGTAGTAGGCTAGTGTTTGTAGCGGCTTAATACAGTGTGGTGTTCAATCTGGACTAGGTCCCAGGGTTTTTCTGCATTTGCGGTTTCCTCGTTAACAAAATTCTGGTGTCTGTGTTATTTCTTTTCCGCATTATATTTTTTTGTATAATTAAAATATCACAGGTTGTGCGTTAAGATCAATCAATTAGAATATCCAGCCTTTGGTTATTGATTGACACTTGAACATTGGTTCAAGTAATTCTTTTATATTTAATCGGGCTCGCCGATTTCTGTTTGTTGATTGCGGATTGAATTAAGAGTTAGAGATATTAAACTCTTTGATATACTTTATTCTAGATTGAGTCTGACTGTCTAGTTGATTCTCTAGAAAGTGTATTGAAGTAAGTCCTCTCAGATTGCCAAACGAATTGTTGGATGTGGTTGCTAGACTCCCGTATTTTCACTTCCCGGAATTTGTTTCCATTTGGATATCCGTTTTGTTTCTGAATCCTGCCACGCCTTCCTCCTGCAACTGAAGTTTCTCCTACCTCCATTCTTCCTCCTCTTCTTGCTTCTAAACGTTTACTTTTTCTTGCTGTTATTATGTGTTTTTCTCTATTTGGTACTCTTGCCATTAGACAACTTCAAATGATGCTTTCAAATCAACTCTTAATTCACTATATTGTTTATAAATCTTAACTAATAAAGTTAACTTTGTTATGAACCCTAGAATGAACTTTCCTTTGAAAATCAAAATAAAATTCTCAAGAAAACTCAAAGACTATGTTGTTTTCAGATCTCGAACATGAATGAAATTCTAAGACTCTTGAAACCATATATTATGTTCAGCTAAAATATGAATAACTTATTAAAATATTTCAATAACAAAACCCAATTCTAGATCTCAGGTGAGCGTAAACTCTCAACCCAATTCCCCTGTTTCTAGCGCCAAAATGTAACTACTGGAAATCCAACAACATATCCAAAGGATAAATTACTCAAACTCTAAGACATGTTTAAGGTATTCAAATCAGAGTTCTTCTTATTATGAAATAAAATGATTATGGTGATGATAATACAAGTATACAAATTCACAAGAACCCTAACTTACTTTGTCTCAACATAATCTCTCTGAGTACAAATTATCTAACCCCCTTTACAATAATCTAAGTTCTCTATTTATAGGAAAACTAAATAGTGGAGTACATCTCATTTTTACTTCGTAGATAGTCACACAATCCACGTGATTCTACTCTTTTGCTTCCCCTGATCCATTTTCAATGAAGTTTTTCCCTCTCTTTCGCCGATAACCTGGTGACTTGTCGGTACAGCTGTTTGGATTTCTTGTTCAACAATTCATCTTCTTCAAGAACTATCATTCCCTTCGCTTCGCAACCTCTTATTTGCTAACTGTTTCTTCATTCAGTTGTCTTTATCTCGTCTACTGATTTTTTCGAGGCACTCTTCTTTGCTATTTATTTCACATATCTATTTTCACGAGAGAGTTTTCGTACTTCGCATATCCAATTTTCATAAAAGTAGCTATGACAGTTTGATTTGACTTATCACTGACATTTATCCTCCAAGATGGTTAAAAGATCTTTTGATGAGATTTACTCGTCCATTTCGTGCCATCTCGTTCGACCACGTGGCGAGTAGGTTTTCTGTACCTACAAGCATCAAATTTGATCTCATCATAATACATGCGCCAAAGACTAGCTTCATGGGATTTATTGTATCTATATACTTTGATGGTGGTGTTTGCCGGATTTGTAGCTTGTTAAACTTTACTCCATTATTTCATAACATGGTTTAGAGCCTTTTTCTAATAATATGTTGTAGTATTGTAACTTGGTGATGCTCATAATGGGGTAGTATAGTGGTATACATTAAGATTATAGTTTGTACAGTGTCGTGGTGGGTGTGATGCTTTTGACATGCAATAGTTGTGCGTCAGGGTTGGATATGCTGTGGTTTATGTCATAACCCCGAGGGATTAGATCCTTGCTGAGTCTGGATCTTGACCCATATAGGCGGGATAGCAGGATGTAACCTCAAGGGTATAAGCTCTCTTTAGAACATCTATGCTTTCACAAAAACTTCTGATCAAGGATTACTTTTTTTTTGTTATTGTTATTTCATCCATTGATTTTTTTTCTTCGTTATTACTGGACTGTACTTATCTTCCGACATATTTCTTCGTGTTAATGGAAATTTTCTCTACTATGGTAATTCTTTCATGTCATTTATGGTTTGTTATCTGATTTATATTGTTGCAACAATTTTATATTGAAGCTTATGCAACACCTAAAATTCACGTCTTTTCCAATCCAGATGTTATGGGATCATCTGTTACTACTTAATCGATCAAAGTCAACGTGTCAAATTAACACTCAAGCGTGTAAGAGAAATGGATTCCCTAATATCTTGTTTCAGTTCCCACTTACCACTGATATAGAGATGTATTGATAGTTATTGGATACACAGAAGTTAAGCACTTCAACTTCTCCAGAAGTAAAAACATTTCTTTACATAAGGTTAATTTCTTTATACCTAGATTCTAGAAGTTACTCTCAAATTGTATACCCAAACAAAATTCTAACTTTTTTATTTCCAGAAGCCAACAATCTACGACATTTTTTAAGTGGTATCCAAACAAGATACTTAGGCCTATTCCTATGCACATGTCAAATAGCTGATTTTGCCATTTTAGCACCCATTATAGCAGATCCATCAAATTCTTCACCCGATACCCCAAAAAACCCAAATGTCAACTTAGTTCTCAAAAATGATGATGGTAAGAGAAAATTTCTAGGGAGGAATAATGAAAGACTGGCTAGAAAATTAGTTCATGAAGAAGGAAGTTCCGATGGATTTAACATGGCGAAGTTTATGGAACATTAGAAGACCGTCGATAAGCAAAGAGCAGTTGATAGAAAATTTCAAAACAGTGAGAGTAAGAAAAGTCGCCTATCTAAAGAAAAATTTGTGAATGACTATGACAAGCATAATATTCTTCAAGCTGACACTTCAATTATGAACCCCCGGCAAAAACATTTGTGGAAAATCGAATTTGACAGGATTCAAGCACAGATTGAATAACAAGATGGATTTAATAACAACCAACTTGGTGGTGATGATGATGAGGATGAGTTCGATGTAGTAGAACCTCTTGATAATTGATGTATTAATTTAAGTTCTAATTTGAAGTGTTGAATTTTAATTTGATATGTTGTTATTTCATTCTACTTAATATTAGTTTGAAATGAAAAGTTGATTAATTTGAAATGTTGTTGCAATCTAATTAAACAAGTTTCGCTCATTAACTTAAACTAATCAACTTAATCTCAGGACTAAAATACATAACTTAATAATTAAACCAAAATACATAACTTAATGATTAAACTATAATACATAACTTCATAATTACGTCCACCGCTCTTCCATACTCTGCCCAAAGATTCACTTTCTAATCTTCTCTTAAATTGTCATACAAGTTCTGGTTCTGAATGTAACTAGTCATTTGAGCATAATTTCTTGCAGGCACGCCTCTTTGTGGCTAAATCATAAGAAGAACAAAAAAAGCGTGTCATATCCAACAATCATAAGAAGCAGCAACTTCAAGGATAACAATTGGATTTGGATAATGACCCTTATATTGACCGGTCCAATAAACAGGGCATCCTTTCCATGCCCAATGCATACAATCAAGACTACCTAGCATTCCTGGGAATCTCCATTCCTTATTCTCCCTCAATATTTGTCTAACATCTTTCTCGGTTGGTTTTCGTAAATATGTTGGACCAAAATGATTAATCATTACTTCACAAAACAATAAAATGCAAGTGAATGAAGTTTTTTTACCTATACGAAGGTACTCATCGTTCACATCCGATGGTCTGTCATAACCTAGAATCCTTAAAGCCGAAGTAACTTTTGTTCAGGACTATGACCTCTAATATTCAGTGCATCAAACTGATAATTAAATTGAGGTTCCACTCGACAAAAATCTTCAAGGCATGTAGAATCGACCTTGAAAATTTTGATCAGAGTACACACAATTGGGAAGAAAATAATCGTGCATTAGTTTCTGATGGTAAAATTCCCTCCCTCGATACATATATATTCTTGAGAATACTTCTTTTGGCTCTGGAACTCTAGGTATTTAGCCCGAATGTATGAGCATCAGAGTGTCGATTAGTTTATTATCTTCAACTTCCTGTCGTCAAGTTCTTGCAACCTCTTCTGATGCATTTCTTCTTGTAAACTAAACCGATTCATAATAACATTCCTCTCTTCATTGGATCTCTTCATTAATGATTTTAAATTGCGGATACAAATACAAAAATTGGTAAAATATACGTAGAAGTAGGTGTGAGTGATTTGAAGAAATATATGGGCGCATATATAGAAAAATGGGGGGGAAACAGTCGTTGAGCGATATAGTGTCAAACGAGCGATAAGATGCAAATCGAGTGGTGGAATCTACTACGCCATCTATATTCACATTATCGCCAACGATTTAATGAATTTCGTTCACTAGAAACTCTGTCTCTCAGTGGTTTTCCCATAGTGGCACTACTCGTTTGTCATGTTACCTGGTATATCAAGCAAGTTTTTTTACCCATGCGCATAGGAATTAGGGGTGAGCATGGGCCGGTATAGGCCGGATTTTACCTCATAAGCATCCAATGCAATCCATTACGGATTTTAAATTTGGCATCCGCATCCAATCCAACATCCAACGGATGCACGGATGAGCGGATTGGGTATAGATAATCCAATGGAGTTGATTTGAAGAAATAAAACGAATATAGATGACTTCTTATAAAACTTACACATTATATATATAAATATATATATATATATAAAAGTTTCATGGACAACACTCCAAGTAAACACTTTAAGAATTCCTAAATTATCTATGTATTTTCTAAAAATTATAGAAATGTCCTTAATCTAACGGATATGGATGTGCAACGGATTTTCAAGGTTGCATCCGGGCCCAATCTGTATTCCATTGGATTTCAAAAATCTCATCCACATCCAACCCATTGACGAACAGTCCGTGCGTCAATCGTTAAAAATACGGTTGGTCCCGATTAAATTCGCGGATTATGGGCCATATGCTCACCCCTAAATTAGGAATAGGCCTTGAGAAGTAAGAAATAACATCCTCTAACTTCTAATTTCTACAAGCAAAAAAATCAGAAACTAGGGTTGGGAACAAACACCCTCTATATCGGCCCATTTCTACCCCATTTAGATCAGCCCATTAAAAAATAATAACCCGACCGGATACATTCACTGGCAGCCAGCATCCCTAGACCCTAGCCCCTTCATGAAATTTGGGCAACACACAGTATTGGATAAGAAACGGAGGTAACCCCTCTCTAAACCCTTTCTCTCTCACTTCCTCATAGAAACAGAGCCTCCATGGCTGCCCATTCTTCCATAACTCTCCTCACCATTACAGAGTAAGCTCTCCCTCTTATACTCTCTATAACCATTGACTATTTTGGTTTCATTTATTCATTTTCTTACATATCCCTCTTTTCCTCTTATCTCCCCTGTAGTTCATTTTGTTTCTCCTCAGCAATTAAGAAAATTTAGTACAACAAAGTGTTCAATTCTGTTTCAAATTAGAAATAAAGGAAAAACTATGGACTCAGTTTTACCTATAAAACTAGGCTTTTCATCAGTTAACAACTGTGTCCATAAAGATACCTTCAGGGTTAGCTCTCTAGGGTTTAATAATGCTTGTTTTTGTGTTTTATCTTCTGATTGTGATGTGGGAAAATCTAATAACCCTTATAGAAAGTACAGAAGAAACCCTAACCCTGTTTTAGCAATGGATGGTTCTAATGGGAAGTTGCCAACACCAAGTAACACTCATTTGAGTGATAATGGTCATTTGAATTCCATGTATTCAAAGAATAGTTATGAAGATTTTCAAAGTAATAATCATCTTCGTCGATTAGTTAGAAATGGGGAATTAGAGGAAGGATTAGTGTTTCTTGAGAATATGGTTTCTCATGGAGATATACCTGATATAATCCCATGTACAAGTTTGATTCGAGGGTTCTGTAGGGTTGGTAAAACTAAGAAGGCTACGAGGGTTTTAGAAATTCTTGAGAATTCAGGGGCTATTCCAGATGTTATAACTTATAATGTGTTGATTAGTGGGTACTGCAAATTGGGTGAAATTGATAACGCATTGAATGTTTTGGATCGAATGAGTGTTCCTCCCGATGTTGTTACTTATAATACGATATTGAGAAGTTTATGTGATAGTGGCAAGTTGAGACAAGCTATGGAAGTGCTAGATCTTCAGCTGCAGAAGGAATGTTACCCTGACGTAATTACATATACGATTTTGATTGAAGCGACTTGTAGAGAGAGTGGGGTTGGACAAGCTATGAAACTCGTTGATGAAATGAGGAGTAAAGGTTGTAAACCTGATGTTGTTACTTATAATGTTCTTATCAATGGGATTTGCAAGGAAGGAAGATTGGATGAAGCTATGAAGTTCTTGAATAACATGCCTTCCTATGGTTGTCAACCTAATGTCATCACCCATAATATAATTCTTCGGAGTATGTGTAGCACTGGAAGGTGGATGGATGCTGAAAAACTTTTGTCAGATATGCTGCGAAAAGGATGTTCACCTAGTGTTGTTACCTTCAATATTTTGATCAATTTCTTGTGCAGGAAGGGTTTATTAGGTCGGGCCATCAATATCTTAGACAAAATGCCAGAACATGGTTGCACTCCAAATTCACTAAGTTATAATCCATTGTTGCATGGGTTCTGCAAAGAAAAGAAAATGGATCGAGCAATTGAGTATTTGGATATAATGGTTTCTAGAGGGTGTTATCCTGATATTGTGACTTATAATACACTGCTTACGGCTTTGTGCAAAGATGGGAAGGTAGACGTTGCAGTTGAGTTACTTAACCAACTAGGTAGTAAAGGTTGTGCCCCAGTGTTAATAACGTATAATACAGTTATTGATGGGCTGTCAAAGATGGGAAATACAGAACGTGCATTGGAGCTTCTGGAGGAGATGATGGCAAAAGGTTTGCAACCAGATATTATCACGTATTCTTCGCTAGTGGCTGGGCTTAGCAGAGAAGGGAAGGTAGATGAATCAATTAAGTTATTTCATGATTTGGAAGGAATAGGTATCCGACCAAATGCAATCACATACAATTCTGTAATGTTAGGGCTTTGCAAGGCTCGTCAGACTGTTCGAGCGATAGATTTTTTGGCTTATATGGTATCTAAGGGATGTAAACCTACTGAAGCTACTTATACTATTCTCATTGAAGGTATTGCTTATGAAGGTTATGCTAATGAAGCCTTGGAGCTACTGAATGAGTTGTGCAGAAGAGGTGTTGTTAAGAGAAGCTCTGCACAGAATGTTGCAGTCAAAATGTAGGGATTTCCAAGTAAACTTTATATTTATGTATGGCATAACTTTTCTTTGTTCTTTTGTTTTATACTGCCTGGTTGAACAAGTATTGGTATGTAACTTGGTAGCTCCCCTTTTCCCTGTTCTGACAAGGAAAGTCCTGGATCAATTTTGATAGAATGAACTACTTTGTGAACTTGTACTCGATTTTCTGTCAAGATTCAGGAGTGTAATTCTAATTGAATCATTCTGATTTTGAATAAAAATGTACATATTGTTTTTCTTTCATGTGCAACTTTGACCTTGTTAACACGGTTTCTTTATGTGGGGGTTCTCTAAGGTGAAGTCCCAGCTCCCTAGAACAAATGATAAATTACAAAATTAAAGAACGGCAGCAAAACTTGTTTCAGCTGTAGATTTAAAAACGATTTATATAGTTTCTCTGGCAGTATAGCTCAGTAATTTACTATTTCTGCAAGTCATAATGAGATCCACCTGCCTGAGTTTACATGTTAATGAAGTTGAGTGTATTACACAAATATTAGCTTTGTATGCTCACTTTAAACCTATCTACTACCTTGGCTCTGGAGGAGCCAAAGCTTGTGAGATGATAGGGGATGGTTCTGTTGTAGATGGAGTAGTGGGAGCAGGAAGGACAATCTTCTTGTCTGCAAAAGACCATCGATGAGATCCCCCAAAGCTGTCAATGGACTTCATGTATTCAGATGCATTAATCTCTATAATTAGGGCATCCTCTAGCTCACGTGTGATAACTGACATGCATGGTCGGTAAGCAGAGAAGGGCTCAAGACAAGTTATTGCAACTTCAACCACCCTCCACATTGCTTCTGCATTATACCCTGCTTTTATACTTGGATCCACCAAATCTTCTATTCTTGATTCCTGGACTAATGGTTTTGCCTGCGCATGGAAGATATATAACTGAGATCACGGTAAACCTCAAAACCTAGAAAACAGAATTTAAGGCCACCCCGCTTATGAGAAAAAATAAAAATATATTGCTTCAAGTGCACCATTCTGAATCACCAATGACAGTTCTTTCAATTCAGACAATGACACGGTTCTTTCAACTCTGACATTTTGGTTTTTCTAACTAGGAAAGGTTTCTAATTTTAGCATGAAAATTTAATGGTCAGGGATCTGGCTGCACCCCTAATTCTTCACCATGTTTACACAGTGCAGATTTATTTTGTGAGAATATTGTTATCACCATGCAGATTCTTTGCAGAAAATCAGCTCGTCTTAAACCTTTTAAATATCTGAGATAACTTTTGATGGGATCAAATATCTTTTGGAAGATGAGCTTTAAATCATCCTTTGAGTAACCATTTAGATCCTCCAGGTGGTGCAACAGTGGGGGATGCAGATGCTGACTTCTTCCCTCCCCCCCACCCACACACACACACTTCACAAGGAAGAGTGAGAAAACATGACTAATGAACACAAATATACAGACCTTTGGTGTAGGATAGCATGAACTGAATACCTAGGCTATGATTTAACAAGGGAGAGAAGCTAAGTAGTATATAAGACCATACCCATTCAACTAAGCTCCATTCACTGCGTGGTCTGTGTATATTTAGTGGCTCCCGACCGGTTATGATCTCCAGGAGCACCACACCGAAGCTAAAGACATCACTTTTTGCAGATAAATGCTGGGTCGAGTAGTACCTGAGATGAACAAATTCAAGATAGTATAAACCATGGTTGGAAGAGGTTTCGGTTTTCATTAAAATTTTATCTGATGAATCATATCAACAAGTTGCATACCAAAGTAAATGCCACGTTTTGGTCAGTCAAAAACAGAAAAGACCGTCTAATCCTAACAAGTTAAAACAACATATTGGATGATGTTTTCACGAGACATTTGTCATCCCATGTTTAAGAAATGAAGTAATACCAGTCAAGTGGTTTACTTCTTCAACTTACCAATTGTGCAGTCCTCTATATTCTTAAATAAATAGAAGCGGCGTACTAGGGTAGGATTTAACTTCTCAGCAAAATATGGTACATTCTTAAAGAAACTGAAGGGTCATAATGGTGTATTTTCCACTATGGTAAACTAGAGCAAAATCAATAAATCTGGTTTTTCAGGGCCCAACTTGTATTTCTTTTTAATATAAAATGTTTTATAGCACAAAGATAAAATATAAAATATAATATTTAGGTGAAATAAAATAGGATGAAGCGAGATGAAATAGGATAAAGTGAGATAAAATAAGATAAAAAGTAGTAAAATAAGTTTTGGGAATCGTGAATTGTACTTGGCGTTGAAAGAAGAGTCGCTAGCGTTGAAGGAAGAGTCGCTGGCATTGATGATCATCCAACTCAATGAACAAACCAACAAATTTGTTGGTTTGAACATCCATTTTTCATGTTTGTTGAGTCTATAGTGGGAGCATAATGAACAAACTTGATGGTTTGTTCATTCCAGAGGAACTGGTCTAACTACTTAGGCATATTGTCATGGACAACTAACATTCAAGACTCAACCACTGTGACAAAAGTGTGGCGAAAAGTCCAACTTCCGTTTTGCGTTCAAGCAACTGCTTGAACGCAATCTTGATTTAAGTTTGTGGCGCCAAATGGTTTGGCGCCGGAAGATTTACTTTTTGTGCCAAACTGTTTGGCACTTTTAATTTCAGCCAAATTATTTCTCATTTTCGACATTGTCAGGCCATCTATTGCTGCAGTTGAACACCTTGAACTTACCATTATTGAGAATGTTACAGAGGGTGATACTCCTTGTTTTCGTTCTCTTGAATTGTTGAATAGTGTGTTTCATAGACATTTCACCACAATCGCGAGCATCCCCCTCCCTGTAGGCTTAATTTCTCTAGAACACTAAAATCATGTTTGGATAAGTGTTAGTTAATCCCAGAGATACTTCCTCTTGTATTCAGCTACTGTTACTGCCTATTTGCACACTTAATTTATACTTTCCTAAGAGCCCTCGGAAAGAGAAGTCAGGTGTCAGAAAAAAACTACGCACATCTTCAATTAATTACGCTTTGTCTGTACGGAAGGAGCCTAATGGTTGCATCTCCATTCTTAACAGTATGTTACAGCTACCAGTACTTAAGCCGCGGTATAAACATCATACTAAGAAGAGTCGGGACTCGGCTAATATACATGCTTGCAGAAGAAAATTGAGCTTTGGGCATTATACGGCAGCCATCCGTGTCATTCTTCCAATGACACTGCTCCCAGCAATGAGCCAATGATGATGCACTCATGGACTTACAAAATAAACGGGTTAAGTGGCAAAATTTCCCAAAATGGACCACAACGTTGTGAAAATGCCCGGACGTTCGGGAAAAGATGAAAATGCCCCAATCCGTTAGATTTCCTATTCAAGAGATTCTGGTCAAATGGGGACATTTTGACTAGTCAACTCCTGAGTGAAATGTCAATAGTAACCTTGCTACTAATTCACGGTTGGAGATTATATTTGGGGACACATGTCAGTATCTTAAAAAGTATAGATCTCGAAGAAAATTAACGGCGACAGATTAGAAGGTCTGACATGTGGGCGAATGACATGCTTACACGTGGATATGTGATAAATACATTTGAACCTTTGATGACGCAACACCTGTGCCACGTGGTTGGGTAGAAAATGGACACGTCACATATTTTTGCACGTGTGGACCCGTACGTGTCGGCAAATATCTTATCTTCTCTTTATCGAGTCGAGTTTCCTCCACAAAAACTCAAAACCTGAAAAGGAAAATAATCCAGAGAGAGACAGATCGAGAGAGGGAGAAGAATTGAAGTAAACTGAGAAGATCGAGAGAGACATGTCGAGAGAGAGACAGGTCGAATAGTTAGGTCGAGATCTGAAATCCCATGATTTTTTTTACGGCGTGAAGAACTGAACCGAGAAGATTCAAGGATACTGAAACAGGTTAGTAATCTAAAATCCTTAATGGTTAGTATAATCTTGACTATGTTAATGGTTATTGTGACTTAGTATTTAGTTTTCTGAATCTATGTTTACAGAAATTAGGGTTTATAAAAGTTGGGTATTTTTATTTCTGAAATTAGGGTTATATGATGATTGTAAATTTCACCGAAATTTGAAACTGTTTGAGAAATCTTGTGTTTGGGGTTGAGTTTTGGGCACCGAAAATTCATTAGTTTAGGTCGCTATTTAATGAGTGGGTGGTGGTGGGTGTCACAGCATCTCATGGACGACTAATGACAACAGAGTTTATGATTATAGCTAGGAGAAAGAAATGATAAGGTAAAACAGCCCTTTTGTTCTTTATGATTATAGGCCATTAAATGAGTGGGTGGTAGTGGGTGTCCCTTTTCTTCTTTGTGAAAATGTTTAGGCCTTGTTTTGTAGCTAAATGACATATGCCTGCAGAAGTCTAACTGTTGATTATTAGTTCGTTGTTTGCATCGAAGCATAACGAACTTTGGGTGTTTATGCTTGTGGAAAACATGTAAATTCCTCTAATGGGTATTTTTTTTTTCGTATATTATGACCCAAAATGCTGCACTTGTTTGTTGGTTTCGTCATTAGACAATTATCTGTAAAATTGGGTCATACTTGAACTTGTGTTCTGGTTTGTTATTTTGTTTGTGCATAATCAAATTTCATTTTTAGTGGTGTCTCAGCTGCTTTATTTGTTGAGACCCTCAGACTGCATTTGTATAGCTGTTGAAAATGTTCTTATTATGTACAGGTTTGTGGAATGCTAGTGCATTCATAGATAAATATGACATACCTTCTTAAGTTATTATATTTGTGGCAAAGCATAGTATCTGAGATGTATATTAAATTTTTATATTGCTGTTATTTTGTTAATTTTTGTATTTATAGTTTTGATCATGATTATTAATTTGTTTTGTTTTTGTTAAATGTTTCGGAATGGGTAGTGAGGGTAGGAATTTCTGGATAACTGATATAGGTGGTCGGTTTAGGAACTTGTATTGTTTTGGTTGTAAAGCTGGTACCAGTGGAGAAGCTTTCATGGCTATGCTAAAGAGCAGGTTGGTGAATGAACAGGGTATGGATTCTACACTTGAACTGTTTTTATTCAATGATGAGAATGGGAATGCATGTGATAAGTGTGAATCAGTGGCAGTGTGTATTTCATTTTGGAAAAATGGGAAACCAGATAAGGACAATTTGGTAAGACTGTGGTTCACTCCAATTATTCCTACACAAACAGAATGGGGTTTTGTTTACGATACTACTAGTGTTAGTGGGGTAAGTGGTATGACTAATTTTATCATCTGGTGACCTTGTTCCTGCTAGGAAAGATCTCATTCAGGTGATGTGAAATCTTAGAGGTAACTTCCATTGTGATCCTTCTGAAGAGCGCAAAGGTATCTGGTTGCCAACAAAGCTACCAGCAAAGTATTTGTTGTTCGGGTAGAAGAATGATCTTGTATATGTCGACAATCGCAGTTGAGGCAGTTCTAATGCTTACATGGTGTGGTTCCATTGTTTAAATTGAATCCTGATTGGTCCAAGTGAGTAAATTTACTACACCTAAATAGTTGAATGTGGTTATGCGATAAATCAATGATGAGTGATTGCATCAATAATGTGTGCAGGTACTGCAGTAAATACTACACTGTGTGCAGGTACTGCACAAAATACTCCAGTTGACCCCAAGAAGAAAGGAGTTAGAATGGAAGGCCTTGTCTGCACCAATATCTGCATCAAATAAATCTGTTGATGTACCACCATTGTCAAAGGGAAAAGCAGCTGCTACTACACCTACTTCTTCTTCAGCTGGTTCCCAGAAAAAGAGTAAGACAACTGCACCATCCTCTTCCACTGCAGCTGATGTTGGTGCTAAAAGGAAGGTAACACATCCATCTACTTCTTCCGCACCTTCTTCTACTGCTTGTTTTAACCAGACTTATAATGGTACAGTCCATATTTCTAGCCAAACCATTAACATCACCGAACCATCATCAAAAAGGGTTAGAAAGCCTAATTCTAAATATCAGAAATGTCGGGTTCCAGTTTCCTTTTTTCTTTTAGCATTTCTAGACCTATGCAATATGTAATGGCAGACATACTAGTCACTTCATGTTGGCAGTCTTTTATTTATACATCTATGGTTTAAAAAGACAGTGGTGATTTTATTTGTTAATTTATCCCATTTCTAGACATATGTAAAAGGTAATGGCAGACATACTAGTAGTCACTTTATGTTGGCAGTTTTTTATTTATACATTAAAATGCTTCCAAAAAAAATCTATGGTTTAAAAAGTATGGAGACAGTGGTGGTTTTATTTGTTAATTTATCCCATTTCATTTTTAAAAGTATGGAGATGGCTTGTCAATTTGAAATTACCGAAATTGAACTTACCATTTTCATGCTTGAGCTAGTAGCCATTATGCCCAGTATACTGTTTTTTGCCTTTGGATGTTCCTAATTTACAAGTCATAAGAGTCCAGGTTGGGAAGAAGATTACCGTTATAACACACGTACATGTCAGCCCATTTGACAGAAGGATATAAATGTAAATTATCACACGTACGATGCACATGCGTGCCAATATTTGACTACTTAACTATGTCTAACGTACAAAGTAACAGACTGGGGCATTTCAATAACGGATTGGGGCATTTTCATCTTTTCCCTAACGTCTCGGGCATTTTTACAACGCTGTGGTCCATTTTGAGGCATTTTGCCAGTTAACCAAAAATAAACACCCGCAAGATTCTCCACCTTCAATACATGCATATAGGCTATCAGCACCGAGGCTGTTTCGGTATACTCTAGAGCTCTGTTGGGTGCCCTTAAGAGTTTTTTGCCAGTTAACCAAAAATAAACACCCGCAAGATTCTCCACCTTCAATACATGCATATAGGCTATCAGCACCGAGGCTGTTTCGGTATACTCTAGAGCTCTGTTGGGTGCCCTTAAGAGTTTTCCCAAAGGAACCTCTTGTGGGAGGGATGATTTACGCGCACAACATCTCCTCGATGCCATGAGTGGGATGTTGTTGCAATCGCGAATGATTTGTTGTCGTCCATAACCGGGAAGGTCAATCTTTGGCTAACAGGGAAGTGTCCATTTGCTCTGGAGAATTTATTGTTGGCGTACCACTTACGCCACTCGTGAAACATGATGGGAGCCTTAGACCTATAGTCGTGGGTATAATTTGGAGAAGGTTGGTTTCCAAGTTAGCTGCTTCTACGGTAGAAAGGAGATGACGACTTACTTGTGTAACTATCAATTCAGGGTGGGCATCCCCTGCGGTGGTGAGATATCCTTCGTTTTGTGACAGGCTTTTGGAGTTGAAAGGTACTAGGAATGACACCTTTATGCTTCTTATGGATTTTTTAATGCCTTTAATTTGGTTGACAGAACAACACTCATCAAGGTAGTTAAGCAGCAATGTCCGACTATTTCTAAGAGGGCGGAATTTTGTTAAGCACAGGCAGCTAGATTATACTATAATGAGTTTCTTCTGTCTGCTCAAGGGGTGATGCAAGGTGACCCGCTTGGTCCATTTTTGTTTGCTTTAACATTGCACACTCTGGTGAAAAAAATTATCTCTCAATGTAGTTTGGATTTACAATCTTGGTACTTGGATGATGGCACATAGTTGGTGACACTTTGAAAATATCTAAAGCCTTACATATTCCAATCTGAAGACGGCAACGGGGGCCTTAATCTTAATATCAAAAAACCTGAGTTGTTTTGGCCAACTAAAGATCTCATAAGTCTTGTATAAGATACTTTTCCTAGCAATATTATTAGACCGTCTTTAGGGATAAAGCTTCTTGGTGGGCCTATTAGCTTGGATTTCCAGTTTTGTAGCGACATGGTTTTAAGCAGAGTCAACAAGAGTATACAGTTGATTACATCTATCAGAAAACTTAAGGATTCACAAAGTGAGTTTCCTCTGTTACACAATTGCACAAGCGTTTCCAGGATACCAATCCGCAAGCCTTACAACAAGACATATCTTTTTGGTGATCATTTGTTCTTGTACTTGTGGCAGCTGATTACCGGGGATGGGGCAGGGTTTGGACCTTTGCAATAACTGATTTATACGCTTACGATTAAAGAAGGTGATCTTGGCATTTATACCATGTCAGATACGAGCAAATATTGTTACTTGGCCTCGCAGAGTCAAACTCATTTTGTCTAACGACTTATTCTGAATATTGTCTCCCCTAAAGTCAACTATGTCCCATACCAGCTTTCTTTTCAATCCTTCATTCAGGTGTGTGGTTTGTATACTCCTTACCGTATTGAAGATACTTCCCCGCAGTCCATGCATTTCCTGGAAGTTACTTACTTTGAGGCTATAAAGAAGCAGATTCCCACCACTTTTCATATGTCCGAACGTGATGCAGTCTTATGGAATTGTAACAGGGTTAAACATGCTCAAGATTATTTGTTAGCTTTACCCATTTGTGGACTTAATCAGAATCTTGGGCCGAGGCATTTCAGGGCTGTGGTCAATTATAGGCTTGGTATATCGCTTTTGCGGATGGTAGCTTATGTTCTAGTTGCAATAGGGAGATGGATATCTTCGTTGACCATGCACTACATTATGCCAGTGATGTGGGGCATAAATAAAGACATGATCTAGTCCAAGATGTTTTTGTTGACATCTATAAGGCTGGTGTACCTTCCATGAAAGAAATTTCTTTGGGTTTCTTGTTGGATGGAGATATTGCTTTGAGATCCACTGATATTCTTGTTTATAATTGGGAAAGTGTTCAAGATGTATGCATAGACGTTACTGGTGTTTCACCTTTCACAGGTAGTGGCGTCAAGTCTTTTACACCCGGGAAAGCCATTTCCCATGCGATTCAACGCAAGCGGAGCAAATATCTGGATAAGTGTGTGTCTCATGGTTATGATTTTGGTATCCTGGATTTTTCGGCCTTAGGTGAGCTTGGTGAAGACACTATAATCTTTTTTAAGAGGATGAATAATTGTTTAACTAATATGATGTGAATTGTGGTTCTGGTAGATTTTTTTTCATAGAATATGTGTGGCTATTCAAAAGGGTGTTGGAGCTCGGCTTGTAGCGAGACTCCCATCCAATTCAGTATGTTACGTTCATGAGTTATTCTGAATTAATTTTCATTTTTAAATTAAAGTTACAAACAAAAATAAATAATATTTTTTTCAAAATAAAAATCTTTTAGATATTTTATTATTTGTCAATAATTCAGATTCATACAAAGCTTTTGGTAGGCAACCTAGCAACAAAAAAATAATTATTCTTTTATTATTTGGTTGTCAATATTTATTCTTTTAAATATTTATTTAATTTAAAAAAATTATGTTAAAATTTAAAATCTAGCAGTTATGTATTTTGTGCCAAACCGTTTGACGCTTTAAATCTCGGCCATCAGATTATTATTATCTTTTTTTAAATCTAACGGCTCCAATCTTTCAGCGCCAAATCATTAGGCGCTTTCTTGGATCACGATAGTGCTTGGACGTTAATTCAAGCCGACGTGTCGAGCCTTAAATCTTGGATTCTGGGCGCCTACCAAAGTAAACCTAAGAATGGTTTTAATCTTGGTTTGCTTTTGGTAGACCCCGACTCGAAAGCCAACTGTTAAAACTGTTTAATATCCTCGTTTAATTGAGGGCCATGGATTTTAATTAGGGGTTTTGACATTTTATTTACACCCCAAATAACAACTCTAGATTAACGACCCTTCAAAGACAATAACGATTTTAAGGATCGTCATGGTCGTATTCAATTCTATTACGACCCTTTAACGAATTTCTACCATTAATGACTCTTCAAAGATAACGACTCTTTTTAGGGAATAACGACTATCAATAACACGACACTTCAAAAACAATAACGACTGTTTGGAGTCGTCATATACAAAATAAAAATGAAACAACTCTTTCAAAGGGTCGTCAGGGAATTGATTATGTATATGACGATTCCAAATTGTAGTAAATTTCCGCTACTAATGACTCTTCGAAGAAGATAACGACTCTTTTATAGGAAATAACAATTGTTTATAGTCATCACTGAAACAGTCGAAACATTAACGACTGTTTAGAGTCTTCACTGAAACACTTCAATACCATGACGATTTTTCATACAAATCTGGGCCAAAAAAGAAAAAGAATACAAACAAAAAATTGAAGAAAAAAAATTAAACTCTAATTAAGTAAGATTATCACTAATTATTTAGGGGTATTTTAGACATTTATAAAAAAAAATATTATAAAGGGTGATCCAAATAAGGGTAAGGTGACCTTTTCTGTCCTCTAGTGGGAGGCCCCCAGTTAAAATCTATGGCCCCCAATTAAACTAGGTTTACTATAGGTTCTTATATTCTTTTATTTATATCTTCTAGATCACGACTTAACCTAATTAAGTCCTTAAAAGAATCACAATTCATGTTGTTGTAATACAATGATAAAGTCATTGAACAGTGATACCAGTGACTTAAATTCAAAACCCGTAAACACCAAACTTTTTACAAATCAAAATCAAAACTTTAAACAGAATCACATGACAAAATCACGTATGGAATTGGCTATATTGTAAATTATTATCGGTTACAAAAGAGAGAATGTTTTTATTCGTTAGTTTTTAATTGCTATATTAATTACTCCCTCATCCCATAAAATTTGATGTATTTCAAGTTTGCACGATTTATAAGGAATACATGAAAGAGAAAAGATAATTTTTAGCACTCTTTCCTCATATGTCGTTTTGTATTATAAGTTCGAATTGACATATCTCACAAACTAAAAGCCGGGAATTTGTAAATATTATATTGTTTGATTTCTTTTAAAGACCTATACGATGAGTATATACATGACTACCAAATTCTTTATATTTACTATAGAAATTTTAACAAAATTGGTTATTAATAAGGATTTATGTAGAAAAATAACATATAAAAATGAAGAGGAACATTTATCATGGGGAAAAAACGGTTAAAAATGACCATCTTTCAGTGGATGATGGGAGTATTTTGATGTGATTTTCAATTGAGTTGTAGTAAAAAGTTCGTTGAGACTTGTGAAAGCAAAAGATTTTAGATTTAATGAAATTTAAAAATAAACAAAACTTAATTCAAGATTATTAGGAATAACCAAGACATTGATTCCACTATCACACATGAATAAATTATGGCAAATAATCCAAAACTCTAATTATCTTTTAAGTCTCTTATTTCTTAATTCACAAATAATCAAACATATTCTCAAATATTAATTGTATTCTCCAAGCATAGACTATCAATTGATTAAACAAAGTATAATCTATCAAATTGAATCACAAGTAATTAAGAAAATTATGTAAACATTTAAAAACTCTGCAAAAGCAGTGATTGAGTGAATTATAATTAAAAAATAGAGAAAATGAAATAGTTACCCATTATTCATGCATGAATAGCTTCCTCATTGCCTTGGTTATGGGAGAATTAGCTCATCATCATGTTGGAAATACACTCAAAATTCATTTTTATTGCTCAAAGGGTGTTTATAAAGATGAAATGGAGAAAAACTATTAAACCGGGTTTTCTAACAGTTATATTTGTTACAAACTGAAAAGAACGATAGAACAGTACTGTCGCTGATTTTATAGCTCTCGACCCACGCCTGTGTGTCGTTTCCACTGTTGAGAAACGACTGTTGTTGCGCGCCTTATGTTCTTGGTGTTCTTCACAGTAGTAGAAATGGTGATTCTTCTGCAACTCGACTTTCACAGCTCTGTAATCTCCCAAACTCTCTGTCAACCTTCTATGATATCCCAGCACCTATTTATAACCCAGTGACAGCAAAATCTCACGTAATAACTTCATATAATTCTCCATTATTCTTCACGGCCAGTTTAGGAAATAATTCATATTTTTGATCTCTACACGCGTTTTGAAGCTTCCAAATTGCCATATTTAACTCCTTCACACTCCAAATAGTTGTCAGGGTCTTCCAAACACGTGCAAACTCCTCTGCTACTCGCGCAAATCCTGTGATAACCTCTTCCGAGAATAAACTCCCATGTTTTCTTCTCGCGAGTTATCTAGCCAAATTTAGTCGATCAAATCACTCATGATAGTTTTGTTGGGACATATCACAACTACCCAACACATTTCATCCCTTTAATCTACCCAGAACTCCTTCAAACTTCGATCGAAAATTACACAGTTTTGTTCTTCATTTTCCCGCCAAAAATCAAATTCAAAATAAGAAGATGGGTGCTGAGGATGAATTTGGGCTACGCATAACCTTGGGTGCCCCTTAGCCAAATCTGGGTTCCGTATAGCAAATGTCCTCCAGGGGTCCAAATAGCACTTTTTGAGCAACTTTTTCCACACAAGTGTATTTCTCTAAAAACACCTACACAAACATAAAAACACCATAATAAGTACAAAATCAAGCACTAGCAATAGAGACACTGAGGACAATTCAGACACAAAAATGTGTCTATCATATACCCCCAAACCTATTATTTTCTAGTCCTCGAGAAAAACTAATAAAAATAAAATCCTAACTCACTAGGTGGCTCTGGTGACCGAGATATAGTCTCAGGAGGGTTTACCAGAGGTGTACCCACAAAACCATGACTTCTAATTGGTCACAAGTATCCAAAGAGCTATGAGGACATACAGATTCTCAACATATCTCCAAGTAACTAGAATGCCAGAGAAAATAAAGGTGCCAGCTCTAAAGCTGAACAAATAATAGGGGAGACACATCTGCAACACTGCTAGATAAAGAGATATTCGCTACACAGCTAGATAAACATTGTAAGATGCGTCCGCTTTACAGTTGGATAAGATTAGGAGAGAGATAAAAATGAGAGGGACATCTGATACACAGCTGGACTAATTACGTGTGATGAGTTGAACCAGTGCTAGAAAGATCTTGTGCCAGATGGAAAGCGGACTAACAAAGCAACCAATATTCATCTCTCTTGGACTCTCTCATAGTGCTCAATAGAAACAACGTCTTCTTCGGCTTCAACTGTTGATGATAAACTATCAAACCTCAAAGAACCCTGACAATTAACTCTTCTCCTTAATTTCTTGCTTGAAGCTTCCTTATAGATTTCTACTTCCCTACGGCCTTATTGAACAAAAAGCTAATTATGGAACAAAAAGAACGTAATGATGGGTTTTTTTTTTGTTTTTTTTTTTTGAACACAAAAATAACAAGACAACAATTTACATGGCCATTAGAGAAGGACTTTAGAACTTGGATCTTCACAACTTGTAATGTCTTGGTATCATGAACTTCAACAACGTATATCGTTTGATTTTCTTTGCTCTTGTAACTCAATCTTCAACTTTGATTTTTTTTTTTTTTTTTGTTGTTTCTAAACCTTAAACGTCTTCAACTTTCTTCATAGATTTTGATGTCGCTCCGCTTGTTGATGATGATAAATTTCCATTGAGAGAGAGTCGTAATCCAGTAACTAAGACTACATTGTGAGGTTGTTTTGTCTTTCTGGCATTTCCTTCTGACCTACTTGCCTTTCCATCATGGATGGTTAGGTCCATCACGGTTACCCTCTAAAAGGAACAAGTTCTCTCCTGAATGCCAAAGATCTCAATGTCTTTTTCTCTAATGTCTCAATAGAATGTTATCCCTAGCAATTCCAATTTCCATCTTTTCGGTGAGAAACCGTATGTAAACTTAGCTAACCGGATACTATGTGACGCTAGAAGTTTCTCCCTTACCCCCAAACTTAAATCTAACATTGTCCTCAATGTTCTAAAGAAAGAGCAATACCAAAAAGTAAGGTAACATGAGGAATCAGTAAAGAGAGAAGTCGGAAAGATAGTACCTGGGTGAAGAAAGAAATCAAAAACTAATACAACATACAATCGCCTCGATGGTCAATCAAGGGTTCTGAAATTGTTCCGGAGCTGAAGGATTCTTAGTATAGACAAAACCTTGGGGAACCTGAGAGTTACTAGACTGACCTTGATTCTGGCCCTTAGACCAAGAAAGGTTGGGATGGTTTCTCCATACAGGGTTATAGGTTTCTGAATATGGGTCAAACTTCTGACGGTTATCGAATCTAGTGTTGTTATAAAGAGCATTGGCTTGCTCCTCAACAGTATGGCCTTCCCAAGAAGGCTCTATTCTACCATTATTACCACTAGAATGACCTAATTCTAAGGCTTCTAACCTTTTGGCTATGGCTGCTATTTTAGCATCTGACTCATAAGATCCTTCTACCCTATTGACATTTCCTCTACTTAGAAGAATTGTTTTCTAGGATTCCCTACTATTTTCCCATTGTTGGGTCTTATCGGCGATTTCATTCAAAAATGTCATCGCCTCATCAACAGTTTTATTCTCAAACCCACATGTGCATAAGGACTCAACCATGGTTGTTGTTGAATAATCTAAACCCTCGTAGAGGATCTGAACTAACCTAACCATCTCTAAACCATGATGAGGACATTGAGATATTAAGTCATTAAACCTTTCTAAATACCTATATAAATATTCTCCCTCTTGTTGAGCAAAAGTACAGATTTGTGTCCTAATAGACGATGTTTTGTGCCTTGGGAAAAACTTCTGTTTAAAGGCAGATTTAAGTTGGTCATAGGTTTCAATTGACTCAGAAGCCAAACTATACAGCCTAGATTTAGCTTTATCTTTTAAGGAAAAGGGGAATAACCTAAGTTTTAACGCCTCATCACTAAGGTTTTTAATCTTCAGAGTACTACAAACTTCCTCAAATTCCCTAACATGAAAATAGGGGTTCTCATTATCTTTTCCTAAAAAGATTGGGAGCATCTGTAAAGTCCCGGGTTTGAGTTCATAATTTGCCTCGGTTTCAGCTAACTTGATACAAGACGGACGAGAGGTCCTAGTTGGGTTTAATAAAGCTTTCAAAGTTGCCATTTCTTGCACTACCAAAGGACTAGGAGTACTTTCTTCACTAATTTTCAAGTTTTCAAAGATGAAATTTCCAAAGACAGGGCTCTCAAAATAAGAGTCTTCGACCTCCCCGCCTCCACAAGAAGAACTACTAGGTTTATCACTAATCAAACGACTTAGAGTGTTTCTTTTCCAAGCCCGCTCTTTAATAACCTTGGGCATACACTAGAAAAACAAAAGAAAAAGAAAGAAATGCTAAAAGGAATGGAAGTTCTATGCAAACACAAATGATTAATATTTTTGATTGTGGTTGTAGTAATGAGGTTCAAACTCTCGGACTTGTGAAGACTAAATTTAAAGATTTAATAAAATTATATACAAAATTATTAACAATGGGTGCGAGAGGTAACCAAGACACTAGATTCCACTATTATGCAAAATTGAATGATAAATATTTCAAAACTCTATTAAATTCTTAAGTCCTCTTTTATCTTTAATTCACTATCAATCATACAGATTCTCAAACATTATTTGTAAACCTTAAGCATAGATTATCAAGAGATTAAACCAAGCATAACCTATCAAACTGAATAACAAATAATTAAGACAATCATTCAAACAATTTAAAACTCTGCAAAAGCAGCGATTAGGTGAATTATATAATTAAATGAAATAGTTACCCATTTATGTTGCGTGAATAGCTTCCTCCATTGCCTTGGTTACGAGGGAATTAGCTCATCATAGTATAAATGCTCTCAAAATAATTTATTATGGCTCAAAAATGGTTTACAAATGATGAGAATAAGAGAAAATGGTGTAAAACAGTGAATGTACGACCCACAGAAGGCGTCACAAAATGAACGATAAGAGACAGGTGTTGCTGATGTTGAGACTGCACTGCGACCCTCCAGTGTGCGTCTTAGACACTGTTGATTAACGACTGTCTACGCCAGTCTGTTCTTGGTGTTTTTCATCATCAGCAGCAGCAGAAACAGAGTTTGATCAACTCGTGATTTCTTGCTCCTGAGCTATCTGCTAACTCCCCAAACTCTCGACACCCGTTCTCTGTGATACCAGAAATCTATTTATACTCCTCAGCCTCATTTAATCACTCCATAACTCAAGATAATTCTCTCTTTACTCGGCTTAAAGAGAAAATATTTTTTGGATATTTTCTTCCTTTAATTAGCTCTCCACGCGCTGAAATGATGTATAAACACTCCAAACATGATCTTATACGCTGTAGAATTGATTCAACACTCTCCAAACACATGAGTACACGTCTAAATTTGATGTGATCGTGTGGTATTCATTTCTTGAACGTGCTTCCTGATTTCTTGATTGCGATGATTCCAGCCAATTATGATCGATCCTAACACCCAAAATGTCTTCCTCTATCCATATCACAAATACCCATTGAAAATCAGAGGTTTAATCGAACTCTAACCCCTCCAAAAATCGACCCAATTGCCAGTGAGAAGAACTATTTTCTCGTCTTTTTCCAAAATTTGAATTATGAGAAGAAAAGTGTCCTCCCCCTAATCCTGTACGGGTGTCCCTTTAGCAATTGGGGTGGAAATAGTAATTTTGGGGGTGGAAATAGTAATTTTTCTGGGTTCCTCCGGTACATTTCTGGGACACTTCCGGTGCATTTCTGAGGTGCCTCCGGTACATTATCATGGGGTGTAAAACACTACTTTTCGATCTCATTTCGCCGCAAAGGCTTATTTCTCTAAAAACATCTACAAAAACACAAAATAACACAATAAGTACTTAATGGAGTCTAACAATACAGAATATTGAGAACAAAATAGATACATAAATGCGTCTATCAACAAACAAGGCTGACTCCACCACAGCAAACCTACTGATTTCTAGCAAACAAAAAGCATGATGGCTCCACTTAGATTGTTTCTAGACCAGCTTCTAATCCTTCGAAAGGGAATTCGTTACAATTTAGGAAAACCCCTTTGGAATCAATCCGAGTTTAAGTAAGTTGAATCGAGACTAGGGAAGCTCAATGGAGCTTTGATACCCAAGGCCTCACCGGCGTTACAAGGCGGCGTATTCAACTCACAGAAACCATCATGAACTTTGAAGCATGCTTAAAAGAGTAACCAATATTTTTCGAGTGACCTTCCTATTAAGCTCGTTACCCTATACGTCTCGTTCTAGTCAAATTTTAGGCTTAGGTTCGCGTTTGGTTTCGTTTTCCTAAGGCGGGCAAGAAGGGAACGGTGATGAAATCCGAACCCTTATCTTGTATGGCCAGTCCTTGCCCTTTACTAGGAAATTAAAGCAGTCGTTTTCAAATCCTCAGCATATATGCAAACGAAGGAATATAGTAACTCGCTGACAGGGGATTCGCGAGTGTTTCGACAAACTTACCTCCCGTACCAGACGGGGGATGAACCGCTGAAGTCGACTCGGGCCACGACTTATATGTCATGTACGAACCCGATGAGCCGAGGCGATATCGTAATCGCCGTCCTTCTCTGCAAACAGTTTATATATAAACCTTCATTCCGTAGGGTTTTAAAAAAAATAAAGTCCCAAAGTCCACAGTCCAAAGTCCAAAACTAAAGTGCAAAAGAAAAAGATAATCTAAAAAAAAATATTGTCTCTCTCTCTCTTTTTTTTTTAATTAATTTTTATTCTTCTTTTCTTTCGCTCCTTTCACATTGCTTTTACTCCAAATCTTTAAGTATTCACCAAAAACTTTGGCAAATTTTTCTTTCGCTCCAAACTCCAAAATCTGTAAGGAAAAGACAAAAATCCAAAAACGTAAAGAAGAACAAATAAAATAAAAATGAAAAACAAATAAAAACCTAAAAAAAAAAATCTAAAAACTCTAGCCTAAAGACAAATCCGCGTCGGCGGCGCCAAAAATTGATGTGATTTTCAATTGAGTTGTAGTAAAAAGTTTGTTGAGACTTGTGAAAGCAAAAGATTTTAGATTTAATGAAATTTGAAAAAAAACAAAACTTAATTCAAGATTATTAGGAATAACCAAGACACTGATTCCACTGTCACACATGAATAAATTATGGCAAATAATCCAAAACTCTAATTATCTTTTAAGTCTCTTATTTCTTAATTCACAAATAATCAAACATATTCTCAAATATTAATTGTACTCCCCAAGCATAGACTATCAATTGATTAAACAAAGTATAATTTATGAAATTGAATCACAATTAATTAAGAAAATTATGTAAACATTTAAAAACTTTGCAAAAGCAGTGATTAAGTGAATTATAATTAAAAACCAGAGAAAATGAAATAGTTAACCATTATTCATGCGTAAATAGCTTCCTCATTGCCTTGGTTGTGGGAGAATTAGCTCATCATCATGTTGGAAACACACTCAAAATTCATTTTTATTGCTCAAAGGGTGTTTACAAAGATGAAATGGAGAAAAACTATTAAACCGGGTTTTGTAACAGTTATATTTGTTACAAACTGAAAAGAACGATAGAACAGTACTGTCGTTGATTCTATAGTTCTCGACCCACGCTTGTGTGTCGTTTCCACTGTTGAGAAACGGCTGTTGTTGCGCGCCTTATGTTTTTGGTGTTCTTCACAGTAGCAGAAATGGTGATTCTTCTGCAACTCGACTTTCACAGCTCTGTAATCTCGCAAACTCTCCGTCAACCTTCTATGATATCCCAGCACCTATTTATAACCCAGCGACAGCAAAATCTCACGTGATAACTTCATATAGTTATCCATTATTCTTCACGGCCAGTTTAGGAAATAATTCAGATTTTTGATCTCTACACGCGTTTTGAAGCTTCCAAATTGCCATATTTAACTCCTTCACACTCCAAATAGTTGTCAGGGTCTTCCAAACACGTGCAAACTCCTCTGCTACTCGCGCAAATCCTGTGATAACCTCTTCCGAGAATAAACTCCCATGTTTTCTTCTCGCGAGTTATCTAGCCAAATTTAGTCGATCAAATCACTCATGATAGTTTTGTTGGGACATATCACAACTACCCAACACATTTCATCCCTTTAATCTACCCAGAACTCCTTCAAACTTCGATCGAAAATTACACAGTTTTGTTCTTCATTTTCCCGCCAAAAATCAAATTCAAAATAAGAAGATGGGTGCTGAGGATGAATTTGGGCTACGCATAACCTTGGGTGCCCCTTAGCCAAATCTGGGGTTCGTATAGCAAATATCCTCCAGGGGTCCAAATAACACTTTTTGAGCAACTTTTTCCACACAAGTGTATTTCTCCAAAAACACCTATACAAACATAGAAACACCATAATAAGTACAAAATCAAGCACTAGCAATAGAGACACTGAGGACAATTCAGACACAAAAATGTGTCTATCATATTTTTTTTTCTGTTTTTTCTTTTTTTTGGTGAGAAAGTTTTTTATAAGGAAGAAGTGAATGGGTGAATCAACCTATAACTTTTTCCTTGGTCCATATTTTGTCTCTTTGTTTTCTTTTTAGTGTGTGTAACTGTTGGATTTTTCTCTTAGAACACTGCTCGGTCAAACTCGCAAGTTTTATTATCTCAAGCTTATTGTCAATGTTTGATGCACAAGAGTATATCTTGATTTCTAGTTTACTAAATTCAAGTCTCGGACTTGATTAGAGAGTGGTAGTTAAGTATCAGATATAACACAATAACACTGGAAGATTAAAGTTTGAAGAAAAACGAAGACATTTGCGAGAACTTCATCAACGAGAGGTATGTGAAAACTGAACCATCTTATTAACTCATAACATTTACCATCCTATCTTATGAGACTGGGTCATATGATTTTATTATATTTAATATGACAAAGAAGAAATTTGGATTATATACAAAAATAGGTCTGTTTTGGGGCCTGCTTTTCAAATCTAGACCAGTTTTTTTATTTCTTACAAATCTAGGCCAATCGAACGGATGCAATCCACATCCGCTATCCCAGTCAATATCTCGTGATGACTAGTCAATATCACGCGATATCTCGTGAAATGGTCGAGATTATTAAATTGCCCTCTTAGTACGTGTGTTAGTGTGTTTCTATCTGAACCCCTAATCCAAGATTAAGAATATCAAAGAATTTTGAACGACTTGATATCCAATATACACAATTACCGTAAAATCCCTTCATTCAGTTTCTCTCTTCCATCTCTGTTCTTCTTCCCCATCTCTTTTGTTCACCAGACGCTTTGAAAACAAGAGAGATCAGAACCAGTGAACAAACTATGGTGGTTCATGTTACTCATAGGCTGACTATTACTATGCAAGAAAATAAGATTGATGTTGATTTAGGGTTCTAATTGATGAAATATAATATGGGTTTGGTTCGGTGGATATGAAGAAGAACAACGGTTTGAAATGGATAAATTCATGGGAATGAGTATGAATTGAAGTTTAGATAAAGTTCGAATTTGAGAAGAATAAATGATTTTGGTAATTACTGTTGATATGTTTAAAGAGGGTTAGAGAGGAAACAAATTGATATGAATTAATTGTTAATATAGAGAAGCTAGGGTTTACCAATTGATGTGATAATCTTTCTATGATAGACTCAAATTGAGTCTCAAACCCTGAGATTTACTGATTTTATAAGGATGATTGATTGATTGTTAATGCAGAGAAGTTAGGGTTTGAGAAGATTTCAGAGAAAGATAGTGGTAGCTGCAGAAAGGGTGGCGGATGTTGAAGACGAGATGGGAAAATGGTTTTGATTGTGGTTGCGAGTTGGGAAAGGTATGAGTTGCAGTTGTTTGTAGAATTTGGCTTGAACTGAAGAAGAATTTGTTTCGTATCTTGCAGGAAGGAATCAAACAGATCAAGAAGTATTCAAAGTCAAAATATATAGTATTAATGATGGGTAATGATATGTGGTGGTATTTTAAAGTGATTTGAGGTATTTTCATTTGAATTAAGTACACAATTTTGGGTTTTTAAGTGAATTTCGTAGGTGCGCACATAGTGTTTGATAATTTGTTGGATAAAATTGATTTTGGTCTGTTAAGGTCGATAACAATGAAGAACTAATGCAGGAAAGCTATGGTTTAATGGATCTGAAGTGTTCTATCTTGGTAATGGGTTATTACGGGGAATTAACTGGTATTTTTTTTGTAACTAGTGACAGATGGAGATTTATTTGGAGATGTTAATGTTCCAGATACATACCATTGTGTATTGGTAGTAGTGATGATATTTGTAACAATAGAGAAGATTAGATGAGTTGAGACGCAAGTGAGTCTGAGATTGTGCTACCAGTTTGTGGTTGATATTGAAGTTGTGCAACTGGTTCTGGTGATGCAGGTGCACTGTTGAAAATGTGGTAAATAAAGTTGAGCAGTTGTTGTTGATTACACAAAAATGGGGTGTTGGCTTGGTAATAGTGGTACTTGAACTGATTTTGTTGTAGAAATAGATGAATGTTAGGTTGAATTCAGGGAAATAGAGATGGTAGTAGGATGGGTCAGTATGACTGTGAATTTGTTTTGATTACATATAAGAATTGATATGAGATGGTGAAAGTTCAGGATATGTAGATGAAAATGGTCAGTCTCTAGGTGAAAAATCTTTTGAAGCTCTCGGAGGAGATGCACAGTAATAAGTTGTCCTTGTTTTGTGGCTTGCATATATATCGTCTGGTAGTTTTGATCACTGTACTAATGTTGATTGTATGTGTTAGAGCAATGCTCGGTCGAACGCGCAGGCGTTTCTATCTCAAGCTTGTTTGTCAAGTTTAGTTACCAAAACTATAAGTCTTGATTTCTAGTCTACTTATAGCTAACTCTCGGATTAGGATAGTAAGTGTAGTTGATCTTTTGGACTCCACGGCGATCACCTAACAAGGTTATGTTTAATTCTTCTAGAATAAAAAATAACCGAAAAAGGTAAGGAATACCAAGTTCAAACTTTCAGATGGAATTTACAACTCATCTCTCAATACTCATAGTGGGATTACATCTCTCTTGACTACCTAATCGTAGGAAATTTCATTCTTGTATATAACTTGAAAGTTGCAAGAATGAAATTTGGGAGATACTCAAGTCTACTGTAGTTTTCCATTTGTATTTTGTTTGACTATGTTGTTTTCTCTTGTTGTGAAAGTAGAGTCACTTCTTGACTCCTTGTTGCTCTGAATCTCTTTCTTATGCTCTGATTAAATTTTTTTAATTATTGAGTCATGATGATGAGATATATATGAAAACAGAGAGTATTTTATTCTTCTTGGATCTCTTTTATCCGTTATTTTCAACTAGTCCACGAACGTCCGTGTTTCTCTTGGGAGTTTTTAGGGTTCCCACAACAAGGGTGTTAGAGAATTGCTCGGTTGAACCCATCAAGCGTTGGTATGTCAAGTTTAGTTGTCATATTTTAGTGAACCAAAACTCATGTTAAGAGTCGCTTGATTATGTACTAGAGTCAACTTCGTATAGGTTAGCTTGAAAGTATTAGGATATGAGACATTACAAGTATTGCGAAGTATTCAAGATGTGAATAAGCAAGGAGCTACAACGACAACAATCATCCTTCCACTTGAGGTTAGTGATATTTGACGTGAACTGTTTCATTCCCTAACGTATCTTTCAAGTCGTGCATATTGAAAACATAACTGCAAAGCATATTTGAACTCTAGATAGACATAGTATTAAGGAATAAAATACGAGGTTTATTCCTTAACCATTAAACTTTGTAGATAAGACATCGCCATAATCATTTGAATGGTATTTTGATTTTGTATGGGTATGAGGTGAGGATTTCATCTTAGGGAACAGTGTTTACATGTGTTCTAAGGAAGTAAGTTCATAAACTTGTTTGTGGACCGAAAAGAAAATTGCCAGGTGTTATTGGTTTTGTTATTCATTGCATATCTTATGAACAACCATTATGTGTGATTGAGTATAACCGCTCACAACTTGTTTGTGTTCTTGGTAGAAATATTCACAAAGGCCTGACTTATGTATTGGTATAACTTTTATTAGTAAAATCGATCTTAAGTAATCACCGGTGGTATGATCGGGTTTGTGTGTCTGACCAAATATGGGAAAGGGAAACCGATCCTAGTAAGAGGTGCAATACATCACAAGGGGAACTGATCCTGGTATGGGGTGCATCAACATTTATAGCAAAAAGGGGAACCGATCCTATGGACATGTACAACACGTTTTTAGGCAAAGGGGAACTGATCCTATGGACATGTGCAATACATATAAGTTAGATACCATATATATGTGGGGAACCGATCCTAGTACCTTGTCAACCGAATTTTGGAAAGCTAGTGTGACTATGCATAGTACTCACATGGAGGTAGAACCGAAACTTGTTTTGGTAGAACCGTTAAACCCATGATTGTGATTGAATGTTGGTTTGATCAATCACATAGTTCTTGAAAGTCAGATGAACCAATTCTAAACTTGTTTGGAAGTGTGGAAAATCGGTTTCAAGGTTGTAAGTGTGAAAGAGAACTTACAAAGTAAAGATGTCGACAAACTTTGAACATGTACTGTGAATGTTTATTTATTTAATTGTTCAAAGATATTCCTTAACGGCTAAGGGAAGAGAATCCCAGACGAAACATAAGCAAGTTAAGAATATTTTAATTAAGGTTATTAATTTCATTTTGTAGGGAAATTCCATAATTAGTAATGTGCATTTACTAATTAGATTTTCCGAGAGATTTCGATCATTATTTTTGGACAGAGCATTTCCAGGAATTATGAAAACCGAATCTGTGCTTTAATGAATATCTTGAGAATATTTTAGGTTTTGGAAATTCCTTGGATTCCAAACTTCTTTTTCTATAAATACTTGAAGTTTGCCTTTCTAGCAAACTAATCCTTCGTAACAACATGCTTCCTCTTTTGTTGTTGTTACTGGTGTAGCCGCCTATTCGGAGAGGAGAGTAACCTAATTAAGCGAAATCTCTTACGACCGCTCAGTTTAAAGTCTTTTTTGGGATTGAGAATCTCTAGCGTGTACCGTTGGTGGGAAACTAGATAATTGCGGTTTATCTTTTGTTTTCGATTGATTTGATTGACTAACGGTGGTTGAAATCTGATTGCACCTAGTTTGTTTATTCTTGAGAATCTTCTCTTATGATATAAGATTCACTCAAACTAGTTCAGAGTTTCGACAGGGATCTTTAGACTGTTGTTAGTTCTAAAGACGATCTTGTGATAATCCATTGTTAACAGACTCCGTTATGTGTGTGATATCACAAGAGATTCAAGTGATTGTGTGCATGTTTTTATCGAAGATTTAAGAAGATTTAAAGACAAAGAAGATATTGAAGAACTGACTTGGGTTTTATAATCTTTGGTGTGCACAATACTTGTTTCGGTAAAATAGGATCCAATTAATAATCGGTTTATCCTTGTGGTAGATTGGATTGATTAATTGAGTAGATCGGCATTAACACAGTTCTTCGGATTAAAGGTGTTGTTGGCTTAATCTTAAACGATTACTTAGGTAATTGAATATAAGATAGATCTAAGGACCCGACGAAGGAGTTTATGTTAAGATAAACAGAAGAGCCTTTGGCTGACTCATATCACTTGGTTGAATAGAGTTGATACCAAATAGATTTGTTGTTCCTTTACTGTTTGGAATACGAACCAAAGGAATTGTTCCAAGTACGTGACTTATTTACAAGTTGGAGGCGTGGGAATACATACGGAACTAGGTGAACTATAGGGTTAGTTACTTGGTCTCAACTATACGAAGTTAGGTGCAATTTTGTGTAGCGGCTTAATCCTGAGAGTATTCAATTCTGGACAAGGTCCCGGGGTTTTTCTACATTTTCGGTTTCCTCGTTAACAAAATCTTGTTGTGTCATTTACTTTTATTTTCCGCATTATAATTGTTTTATTTTAATTAAAGTAAATTACACAAACGTTAATTTCTATTTACTTGATAAGCAATCCTATTGTGTTTGGCTAAGTCCGAAGCTTTGTATCAAGTAAACATACTTCGTTGTTATATTGTCTCGATCTCTTATCCATAGACGATCACACGAAGTGTGAACCGATTAGTTGTATTGTCTCGACTCAGTCCATAGACAATCACTTTCGGAGAAAGGACTTATAAGTAGGAAAAGTTTAGCTTGAGGTATATCTGGGTATCCTCGCCTTTTCAAAGGGTGTCCCTCTCTTGTTTGTAAACATATATATATATATATATATATATATATATATCTTATATTGTTTTTCCTTCCCTGATAATAATTTAAAAAAAAAAAAAGGCATGGAAAAATCCTCAAGACCTCAAGAAGTTGCGGATTTTGAGATGGAAGAAGACTCTAAAGGATGCGACTCTGTTCAAGAACTTGTCTTGAAAAGGATGATTGAAAAGAAAGAGTACAACTCCTTGATTGGAGAATCTGTCAAGGATTTAATTCTTTTTCAGAATGACTCTTGGGTCGAGCTTGATCTTCATCTGCAAATAAATCATCTTATTGATGGTCAGGCCAAAATCCTTCAAAATCAAAACACCTTTATCAGAAATCAGAAGAAACTCATGACTGACTGTGTTAAAGATAGGCATATTGCCTGCATCGTTCATTGGAAAGTTAATGTTCCCACTCATGAACATGGTGTCTCTACGGTTAAAAGAATCAAGGATATCAGTGATACCTTTTATGATGGACCGTTTCAAAGGTATGATGTTATCAAAGAAACTTGATGCTTTATTTAAATATCTAGGAAACTTCTTATGAGAATTTATTCTTGTGTTTTAAGAAGGATAACTAGGGTTTGGAATAGCAATTATTGTGAGTATACATACCTATTTTCAAAGTTTTTCATCTTGTAATGTTTTTAGATTTATTTATTTAAATTCTAAAGTTGATGGTTTTATATATTGCAACATGTTATGGGATATGGGTGTTTGTGTCCGTGAACTATGATTGTCCCATACATGGTCAAAAATTAAGTCTTTCATATGTCATTATGCAAATTTTGATAAAATATCGAATGAACTTTTGACAAACAAAAGTTAAGCCTATCATATGCAAATATTGATGGAAGATAGGATGAACTTTTGTTCGCAAAGATTAAGTCTATTATATGTCTCTATGCAAATAGTGATGAAAGATAGAATAAATCTTTGATTATTCCGCAGTATTGGTCTTCCCTGATCCACATCTTGTGCAAATACTGTGCAGCTCCGTAAGTTTTCTTATGTTGAGCATTTCCAATTAAATTAATCATGGTTCTCTTGTGATTAATTTAGTTGAGCATTCCAATTAAATTAACCACATTTAATTGATTACTTAGGATACAAATTCATGTTTCATGTAATTTGTTAATGTCCAAAGAAATCCTTCTTTTCTTGCAAAAGTAAGTTCGCTCTTGTTGTTCATTTTGGAATGACATTTTACGGGGGAGAGTTCTTAATTGAACTTGTGCTTAATTGCCAAATCTTTGTGGGGAGTGCGGCTGTGGAATATTATAGGGGTTATCTTGTATCTTTATAAACTTCTTGATGAATGCATTTAGTTTCGGCTATATGATTGCATCTAAACAAGTTGATATGTGCTTCTCTTTTGGTCATGAAGTGTCTCTATGGAAATTTCATTAGGATCCCACTAATTTTTGTACCTTTGCCAATTTTATTGACAAAAAGGGGGAGAATCAATGTGTAGTTCACACTACAAATACATATGGTTTACGGATAATTATGTAAGGGGGAGTGGTTTTCATGTGAGATGAAGTATTGACTAAGGGGAGCGATACATATCACCATAGTATTATTGTCGAAGTTATGATATAATTTAACTTTGATGTTGTGTAATAATATCATGACACTGTATAACAATGATTGAGAACAACTGTTTTCTTATTGTTATAGCTACGGATCTTCAACAACGATGATGCTGAGTTGAACACATTTAGAATCATTGGAGTACTTGGAAGTGACGAAGATTTAGAGTAATGTTGAAGAACCAAGGAGATCAAACATTTTGGATGAGAAGCTACAAAATTTATTTATTTTGTATTCCGTGTGTATTGATAGTTTTGCCAATAAAATTGACGAAGGGGGAGATTGTTAGAGCACTGCTCGGTCGAACTCGCAAGCGTTGATATCGCAAGCTTGTTTGTAAAGTTTAGTTGCCAAAACTAGAAGTCTTGATTTCTAGTCTACTTATAGCTAAGTCTCGGATTAGGATAGTAAGTGTAGTTGAGCTTTAGACTCCACGACGTTCATCGAATGAAGACGAAGAACTATTCAAGGGAGCTTGTGGAACTTCATCAACAAAAGGCATGTGGAGACTTGAACTTATCTATCACTCAAAAGTTTATCTACTCTATCTCCTATTTGAGACAAAATTTGTATTGCTATATAGACTTCAATTATACACTATTTCGAGTCGAGTTTAACTCGCTTATCTATTTCTCGAAATATGTGTTGGTAAGCTTTCGCTTTAACCAAGTTCATCTTTACTCTTGACGAAAGTCATATTGATTATTTTAATAACTTAAAAATCGCTTTGATGCTAACACTTTGTGGATAGCAACTATTGTCATCCTCTAAGAAAGTTTCAATGATTGACATGAGAGTTTAGAACAAGTAACCATGTTTGGATATAAACACAGTATGTATTCACATTTGTGTAAAATCCAAAATCGGGAACCTAAGTATGCGTACCCGTATGCGTACTGGTTGGTTGTTGGAAGTCCAGATCCTAAGTACGCGTAACCGTACGCATACTGGCGTAACCAAACTCGGTCCGACTACTTAGGTATGCATACCCGTTTGCATACTTAAGTAGGTTACTTTGTAAAATCGGTTTGTTCATGAACTAAACATTTATATAATAAGGAATGCAATCTTTTGAAAACCGTGGCTATAATGTTCATGAATTGATTCGAGTGAATCAAAATCGATTTTGCTTCAATTGTGTCTTGTATACATCTATGAGATCTAAGCAATTGAACAACTCTCTAACTAGTTTCATTTGAGTCATTTGAACTAGTTATGGTAAAGATGAATAAGGTTGATATGAAAGTGTTCATATCGCTAACCATTGGGTAACTATTGTTGAACCGACTAAGTGTACACGTTTAAGTACGGTTACTCAAACCTAAATGAAGGTACATTATCATTTGTGTATAACAAGATACGTTTGATCTAACGGTTGAAACATATTAGCTTGAATCTAATCAGGTTTTCATCTAACGGTGAATATTGAATGCTTCTTTACCAAGGTAATTTAGATTGCAAACCCTTATTTAAAATCTATATAAAGGAGAACTCTAGCAACTGGGAAACCTAAACCCCCATACCTCCTGTGTGATACAAGTTGCGACTAGAGTCGATTCTCCTTTAACCTTAGGTTTTTCACGAAACCATGTAGCTTAAAGACTTCATTGGGATTGTGAAGCCAAACCCAACTATTTTCTCTGTAGTTGCGTGTTCTGATTTTGCTGTTTTCTATCGTGATTGAGTACTATCTTCTTTAAGATTTGCTCGATATTTTATCTCTGATAGGCAATATTGAAAAGTAGTCATAAACACCTTCGTCTCATCGTTTGTGATTCCACAATATCTTGTTTCGTTAATCGATTAAGATTATTGTGAGGTGATTGATAATACTAGGCTGTTCTTCGGAAATATAAGTCTGGTTTATCAATTGGTTCTTGTTCACCTGATTTATCAAAATTCGAAACAAAAACTCGTAGGTATTTCTTTGGGAGGCAGATTTATCTATTCAATAGACTTTTCTGTGTGACACAGATTTTTTTATCAAGTCTTCGACTTTGGGTCGTAGCAACTCTTAGTTGTGGGTGAGATCAGCTAAGGGAATCAAGTGCCCAGAATCCGGCATGGTCCTTGAGGTGTAAGGAACACAACTGTACCTTGATCAGTGTAAGATTGATTAGGGCTCAACTACATTCCAGTCCGAAGTTAACTTGGAGTGGGCCAGTGTCTGTAGAGGCTTAATACTGTGTGGTGTTCAAATCTGGACTAGGTCCCGGGGTTTTTCTGCATTTGCGGTTTCCTCGTTAACAAAACTTCTGGTGTCTGTGTTATTTCTTTTCCGCATTATATTTTGTTATATAAATTGTAATATCACAGGTTGTGCGTTGAATCGATGAATCGGTAGATCCAACCTTTGGTTGTTTATTGAAATTGATTGATCGTTGAAAATTGGTCTTTGGTACCGTTCAAGTTATTTCTCTTATATTCAATCAGGATCGCAAATTCCTATTTGTTTGATTGCGAATTAAATTGAGAAATTGAGATATAACTCTTTGATATACTTTTTCTTAAGATTGAGTCTGACTGTCTAGTTGATTCTCTTGAAAGTATATTGGAGTTAGTCCATACAGATTTCTAAGCCAAATATTGGGTGAGGTTGTTAGACCCCCCGCTTTTTCAGTATTCCGCCACCACCATTTCATTGTCATACTGCATTTCTTTCGTCATATTGTGATGAAATGGGGTTGTGCTGCTACTGGTATTGGAAGGTGAGCTGAGATAAGAATGGTGGAAGAATAAGATAAGTTGATACGGATTATGGAGCTGCGAATGGTGACGTGTACTTTCCCACGTAAGAAGTCCAAAAGGTATAATCTGAGTCCACGTGTACAGAATCTATCCTGACTCACCCGAGTTAAATAGCAATACAAGCTTAATTAACTGATTCAAAGGACCGTTATGTCTTTTTATATACACTTAACTGAGATAACTTTCCATCTATCGTTTTTGGTCAAAACTGGCCTAGTTTTGTAAGAGATAAAAAAAAAATTGGTCTAGTTTTATAAACCACAAACAAAAAAACATGCCTATTTTTGCAAATTTCCCAAGAAATTTCAAGTCAAGCTTGTCTTGACATATCGCTCGAAATGTGATTTAAACAATGGATGTTTTTAGATCATTTTATTATGAAGGGAATACCTTAGAAAATTGAATCAAGGGAATACCTTAGAAAATGAATCAAGGCTTCGAAACCTCACTTATAATTGGGAAAACCTGTGTATGGATTATGAACGTACGTTTGAAGAATTTAATCACAAGTTCTCTGAGATAATGAATGCCTCTCATGTGTTAGGTAGGACTATTTCTGAAAAGAATATTGTGATGAAAATTATGAAGTCTTTGCCAACTCGATATGAGTCTTAGAAACATGACACCACTGAAGGAAACGATCTTACAACACTTTATAGAAGCAACCTCGTTGAAAAGTTAAAGATCTTTGATTATGTAAAACACTCTAATGAAGGAAAAGACGTTGCTTTCAAAACCTTTAAACAAAACACATTGAAGCACTTGATAAAAGTGAAAGTGTTGGTGCTTGTGAGATTCTTTTGTTTATGACTATGAGTTGTCAGATGAAGATCTTAGTAATTATGTGTCTCTTATCACAAGACAGTCTATAAATCTTCTTATGAACAGAAATAAATGTTTCTCAAGAGAACCTCCCTTGTAATCAAACAAGCCACACAATCGTGTACCTCTTAAAAACAGGGACTAACTATAGTGAGGATGAGGATATTCCTCGGTGTTTTAAGTGTAGAGGGTTAAGTCACTTTGCTAATGAGTGTCTAAATCGCAGAAAATACACTCGCAACATGGGTATTGCTGCAACACTTAATGAGACTTCTGATCAGTATTACTCAAAAAGGGAAGAAATTTCCAGCAGTGTTGCTTTCTTGGTTGTATCTGTTAATTTTAATGAATGTAGCAACACTCACATTAATCTTAACTGTTTCCTTAATGATTCTAGACCAAATTCATTGGAGGATGTGATGGATTCTTCACTCGCTAATGAAAATTCTTGTCATTGTTTCAGGACTATCACAAATGTGTTTGTTCGCGAAAACATGTGATGTTTCTGAATCTTTCTTGAATTGTACGAATGTAGTAGAGAAATTCTCTAAGGGGTAATTACTATCAAAATTTATTTCGTCATATTACCAATGAACTATTAATTACTAATAATTTTAAAAGCACTTGCGGTGACACTTCTATCACCTATTTTTTAAAGTTGTTTTCGTTCTTTTTGTATCAAAACTCCACTTTTTTATACAATGGTAAAAAAAAACGCGAAGTATTTGAGACAATATATGCAGAAAGATATCACATTTACTACACAATATGTCGATTAGAAGAAAAAAAAATTGATAGAAAGCTACTACGGGTAAGCTAGAGAGGTGAAGAGAAAGTGCACAATGACTATGCTGATGTATACTCCCACTAGATATCTGAACCAGCTGCAAACTGGTGATGTGAAACCTACACCTGATTTTGCAGTTTCATGTAGAATAATGCTTCACATGATGTACATAGATTTCGTTTCCATCATGCGATATTAGAAAATTCACATTTTGATATGTGGTTTTTCAGTTTTATTTTATGAAAAGTTGTAATCATTGGTTTATTCTAAGAAGGGAGAGAAATGCAAGGAATTTTTAGGTAACAATATATTTACTTCTTCTTGAATTATATAATTATAATTTATTTATTTAACTCTTTATCGATAATGCTTTATTCCTTTTCCAAAAAAAGTTTTGTACTATTTATTTCCAATCTTTGGTCTTTCATCTCAAGATGAGCCAATCGCTCTTGACAAAGTGATGTTCTATGTTTTCCAGTAGCTTAATATAAAAATCTCATATTGTGGTTAGTCCTATTTTGCATCTTTGACTCCTTGTTCATTACCCCCTTTTGGTCTTCCCAAAGTATTTGAAGTATCTTCGTCATGGAACTAGAAAACTAACAATGAGATTCTATAATGTTAGCAAAGAATTATAAGTGATGATGACACTTATCTCATATAACTTTCATTTGCAAGTTTTAATAACTTTTTTTATTATTATTTTGTCCGGATTTATAAATGATGAATTGCTAATAAGGTATTTCATTTTTTTCTTTCTATTTCAAGAATAAAATTACATCGGATGTTGTAAATATCAAAGAAAGAATATGAACTTGGGATTCCCAAAGATTTCGGACTTTGATAATTCATTAACACCGGCTACTTTTCTTATTATGCTAAGAAAAGAAAAATGAGTAAATTTTATATTGATATTTTTTTCAACATCAGTTTTTAGATTTACGAGCAACGAAAAACATGGTCCGTGAACCAGAGTACCATACTGATTTCATAAATTCAGACTCCTAGTGCACGGACATGAAAGACCTTGTAGTAGTATAAACTTGTAATATATAAAATTATGTGCCAAAATACACAAAATTGCTAGACACTTGTAAATATGAAACGTCTGGAGTTTAACAAGCATAGTTCGAAATGCTCGAACCTTAAAGTTATTGATTTGCTAATTCTAAAGCATCATAAAGTATTGCAACTGGATAAAAAATATTGTTATCAATCATCTAGAAAATTACACTCATTGAAAATTATGTATCAAGTCTATCCATGGTTTTTAAAACACCAATCTTTGTTGTCAATCATTGAGAAAGAAGAATGAGGGGTTTTCTTATGGGATTGATAATAATCATAGACATAAGAAATTGGTTAACTAAAATATTGTCTGCAGTTCAGTTAATAATGGAGGTCTAAGAATTCGTAGTCTTAAAGATATGAACACGGAGATACTCGCTAAATGGGCTTGGAGTTATGGTGTTGAAAAAGATCAGTTATATTGCAGAGTGATCAATAAAAAAAAAAGGTCCAACTAACTTTCATTGGATTCCTAATAAAATTAATTCCTCCCATGAAGCTTCATGTTGGAAGAACATTACATCTTTGTGTGATTACAATCAAATAGTTCAAGGTTTTTATGTGGCTCTTCGGATGAATCCTCCTCACATCGATCTTTCTTTACATTGTTCATACTCCCTAAGAGAAAGTAAAAGGACAAAAGGATAACATATGGAGATTTAATAATTTAGTTTTCAAGAATCAATATCCAATTGCGCAGAACCCGGAATGCGTCCCAAGTCATAGCGTACAACCATACACTCTCCAATGGTGAAACTTTCTTTTTCTTCATAAGGGAAATCAACAGTTTTAGGAAGATATAGATTGTTTCTTTAGATTTAACTTTTGAGGGTCAGTACCTCCGCGCATCCGCCGATAGAAGAATCTAAAATCTTCTTTCTTTCAGCGGTAACAGTAGCATAAACAACACAATGGTACGCTGCTTTACAAGCATTGAGTAACAACGTGTTAATAGTAAGATGCGTCTTTAAATATTGGTGGAGGTAACAGGGACGAACCTGATGGGGAAGCTGGGTAAATCCCACTTTGAGGCATTATGATTATTAAGGAAACAAATTTCATAACGGTGTCGTGTTAGAGAATGTGTAATTTTTATTGATTTTCTTGTAAATACTGGTAACTGCGGAGGCAATATATTAACAAAATATATCTTGTTATCAACTCTAGATCTTGATCATTAATTTCGTTTTTACAAAAATGGAAAACCTAGTTCTTTGTTTCTTTACGTCTCTACGTCTACGTTCTTTTCTTATTAATATGGGAAGAATAGACTCTCAAAATCGTTTACCTAGATCATTCAAAAATTAATTGTGATATAACTTAAAATATCCATGGTGAAATGTACACTCTTTAAGATTATAAGACGATAACCACATTAACTTACCTATTCTTTGTTGATCCCTTTAGGGCAAGATTATATTGAAAGAATGTCAAATGAATTCAACTTTTTGTGGCAATTGAGTTTCAAGGGTTAAAATATTCATATACAAACAAACAAACAAAATCATATTATACAACAAATATTCAAAGGAAAAAATTTACAGTTATATCATGAGAGACGTTGTGTTATTAATGAGACACATTTCCATAATCAGTTAATAATAATTCACAAAATAAAAACACATTAACATAAAATGAATATGTTACTGATTCTTTCCATGCATGAATACTTCTATGATATCGACTTTTAGATTATAAAAGAATAAAAATAAAGATATTTTCATTTGGAAATATACATATGTGAAAAGATTAGAAAATCATACAATAAGTTTTGCATATATAAACTAAAATTTAATTACTTTATTTTTTTCAAAACTTTGAAAGTGACAAAATCCATAAATATATAAACAAATTGGGGTTTTGCGAATCCTAAATTAAAATTCGGTATATGTTTCCGAAAATATGGATAAATATTAATTAAAAAAAGTTTAATATGTAAAAGCGAATTAAAATTTTATAATATGGTTAAATGCATGTTCCTCAAATTATAATTGTTCAAGCATGTCTATGGGCAACCTTTTTTTTATCGCTTCGGGGCAAGGGATTTTCAGAACCTTCCCTGGAGGTATACAAAAGTTATTGCACCCACATCCCATACAAATGTATACTTCTTCCATATGCAGATTTCATAGTCTCTTATCCAGAACTTGTTGACTTTAGCTTCCCCATTCTCGAGTTTCGCAGTGATAAATGTAGACTTCAACTTGTCGTCTTCAAACCATTCGATCTTTAGTTGTTCCAGAAATTGTCTGATTTTGACATAAGTTTCCAGCTCTTTCAAGCCATTCCAATTTCCCTCATTCCTCTTGCTTGTTGTATCACAATTTCACACTATATTTGATTCTGTTATTGAAATCTTTTTTCCTTGCTAATGTTGCCAATGAATTACCTGTAGGGGGTACTTTTTATGACCTCTTTTCAACCATTTTCCCATTCTTTATGGTTATTGCCATTCGACGTCCTTTTATAAACTCATCGAGATGATCAAAAACCATGTTGTTGTTTTTTGTGTGGGATTTATCCATAAAAACACCTCTGAGAGTTCGTTGATGCTTCCCAACCCGGAGAAAAACCATTATAATGCTTATATCCATAAAACATCTTTCTTCAAGGGGATAGAGTTTTCGAAAATTGAGGACGATTTAAATCATTGAGGACAATGTTAGATTTAAGTTCGCAGTAGAGTTTTCGAAAATTGACGCCAATAAGATACTCCAAAATTTGTAAACCTATGACAATTCAGGATAACACTAGCCAATCTAAATGGGATGGAAACAAACTTCTTAGTTGTAGAAGTTGACGTATCTATTCATAAAAGGACGCCTGGCTCAGGTGTTAGAAATAACTGATAGTCGTCACCACATCTAGGAGTCAATCTCGACCATATCACTTTCTATTTTTATTTTTGCAACTTTATGTGTTTCTCTAAGTGATTTGGTGGGGCCCTAGTATTGCCTTGTTGTTGCCGTTGGGATGAAGTAGAGTTATGGAGGTCAAGAATTGTTGTATTTTATTTGACAAAAAAAATTCAATTTGTTATATCCAATAAATAAAACGACACTGGAGCCTTCTATATGCCAACTAAGTCGATATTAGTATTAGGAGTAAGAAAATTGGGAGTATATGTCAATCAAATAAGTTGTTAGTGTAAATATATGAAACCCTCTGCAATGAGACAAGTAACCCTCATAACAGGGATCATGCAGCATGGTTCTGTCGATCTTTGCAATAAAGAAACAAGTTGAAGAATTTATAGTTTTAGTTTCGATAGTATGTAAATAAATACTAAGGGGTGAAACCTATGATTTAATTGTTTTACGACCTCGAGGAATGACGAAGATGGAAATAAAAAAGAATTTCGAATATGAAGCTCAATTTCACATCCTCAAGGAGTTTCCCATTACCCATATGGAATTTTAATATGATGTAACGATGTTAATGTAAATTCATTAAACAAAATTGGCTAAAATTAAATTAAGAAAAATTTATCATTTCAAATTAAAATTAAGTAGAATAAAACAACATTTTAAAATTTAACTTAATACATCAATCATCATCATCATTAAATAATAGGTTCAACTTCATCATCAAAATCATTATCATCATTACCTGGCGTGTTAAATCTCGGCTATTGCTCTATCTGTCTTTGTAGCTTATCAAATTCCAGTTGTCATACATGTTTTTGTAGGTTGTTCATAATTAAAATATCCGCATTAAAAATCTTATGTTTTTCATAGTCATTGACAAATTTTTCTTGAGAAAGCTGACTTTCTTTCATCTTCCTATTTTGAAATTTCCAGTCAACTGCTCTTTGCTTTCTAACAGTCTTCTGATGTTCCATAAATCCCTCCTTGTTAAAACCTTCAGAGTTTCCTTTTTTTTTGGCTAATTTTCTCATCAGTGTTGCATTGTTTCTCCCTGGTAATTTTCTCTTAGTATTATCATTGATAAGTAAGTTGGAATTTGGGTTTGTTCTGGTATCTGGTGAAGAAAAAGAATTCGAATGACCTAGTGAAAATTGTGAAGAATATGGTGTTGAAACAGAAGAAGTGTATGGCGATCTGTCAAGTACTTGCTGATTAGCTGCTAAAACCTCTGGATTATATTTGGGAAGCACTTTTAAAATATGGTAACAACTTTCGAATGCGAATTTTTACCGTGATGCCGTTGCTAATCTGCACGACACTTTCTTTCCACGTCAACATCACCACTCTCCCGGTCTCTCTTGGTTTGCATTATCACAGCAACATATACAACTATTTCCTTATTGATTGTAATAAAGCGTTGCGACAAGCCATTTGAATCACGACCATTAGTGAACATGGTTTTGGTTTGTTCATGATATTTATGAACTATGTTTTCATGTCGATGTGCACCATTGATACAATCTTGGGTAATTACGACAAATACATTCATCTTCAACGACATTGAATTTGCACCCCGAACTTTGTTACTTTTGCCTTAAGATTGAGCTTCGTTACTGTTTCCCTGAGATCGAGATTTTGAAGCTATATTACAGAAAATTATGAAGTTTAGAGAATGTGTGATTAATTTATCTTGTTTTAGATTACAAGAATAACAAGAAATTTAAAAATTCTAGTGAAATGAATTTGAAGTTGAGTATTTTTAGAAGAAAGATTTTTAACAGTGAGATGAGGAAATGATTAAATGATGACCACAGCGTCGAGGGATGTAGAGACCATGGCTCACGCTCTCCTGACCAACGAGGATTGGAAATACCAACGAGCGGTGAAAATTCTACCACTTTTTAATCAGTCTCCCGCACATGGCTAAATAATGTATTTGCCAATTAGCCAATTTTATTTGACACCCGCAATATCCATAGTTGGTGCAAAAGTGCAAACCATGCCATTTGGTATGTACATAGGAATCGGCGTTATAGGCAAAAATATGAGACTGTGTATATTATGGGCTGGACGATAAGTCCAATAAGTTAAGTTTAAAGGATTTTTTTTATATATAATTTTAACCGTCATTGCCTCATACTAATTTCTAATTCCCTTACGTTACGATGGGTTTGTTTGTAGAATTCACTGTTTCCAGGAATTTATAATCCCATGAGATTACAAATTCTAGGATTCATATAAATTCTTTGTGTATTTGGTAACTCAATCAAAATTTCTAGGATTTATAGAGTTTTCTTGTTTTAAAGTCTTTGTATTGTTTGGCATTACCCTCAAATCTTAAAATTGCATATATATAGGATTTAGAGTTTTTTAAAAAAAAAGGTCCATAAATCCATTGATAAGTTTTCTAGCAAATCTTACGGGGGTTTCGGACTCCATATGAAAGATTTACTAGAAAACTGGTTCCCGTAGGAAACGTGATTTCAAGGATTGGGGCAGCCAAACTTACATAAGGAAATATAATTCTACCAAATTTCCTGGACCCATAAATTCCACCTCTAAAATTTCACGTCCAAACCCACCATTTCCTCATACCCCTTAGATTTCTGATTTATGGAGGCAAAACAGTCAAAAGTTAATTTGGATACCAAATTTTAAAATGACTTATAAGAAAAATATTTTGACTTCTAACTTCTGCTTCTGGTATCCAAATCCATAGTCGATGGTCCCTGCATTCCCTGGATACAGGACATTTACCTTTGACCGAACAACCGAATAGCTTTTTTTTCTTTTTCTTTTTTGAAATAGAACAATCGACTAAGTGAAGTCTCTTCGCATTCCCACTCTTTCTTTCTCACATCCGATCGTCTCAAACCAATCGTATTGCAGACATACAAAGTTCCGGTATACGCAGACAACCATTTCATTTCTGGGTCAGAGTTCGTATACGTTTCACTCTAACCTGGGTATTAGGTGTTTGTTTTTATGCCCAAAAGACGTGAAGAGTTCTGACTTAGTGATTCGTTTCAGTATCTGGAGTTTAGTGGTCCATCATTTGTAGCAGGCCGGTAAAAAATCTGAACCTTGTGCATTTGGAGTTGAAGATAACTTGGAAGGTGTTCTTCCCTAGCATCTTCGGTGTTCACCCCTTCATCTATCTGCTTTTTTTGGTTTTTACCTCAAATGTTAATGGCCTTTACTTTGTTAGGTCATAAATGGGCAAGAAAAGATAAGTTGCTTCTGTTGGATTATATATTCAAAAGATTGATTACAAATAACACGAATTGTTCCACTATCCAGATTCAGGTCAGTGCATGCTTCTAGATTTAATTCATTTTCTCAGTTTTGTTGCAGCATCTTGAATATATTATACCACCATTGAACATAAGTAAACGGAGAAATGCCATGACATTATTTGGTACTGTCAGTTGTCATGATTATGTCCCACAAGTTCTACTTACTTAAAACGTAGTTACAATCAAATCATTGGTGATAATTCCAAAAATTAGTTGGATTACCAATACTGACTAGTGATTCCATGGTTGCAGATGTTCTCTGCCAAAGCTGATAAACAATCTGGGACCTGTAATAGTGTAGATGACGAGAATGAATGGGAGAAACTACTCAAACCTTTTGATATCGAAGAACTCAGAAATACGCTTTACGGGATAACTCCACATCAGCTTTGTAAAATACTTAAACTCCCCCTCAGCGTGCCCATATCTCTGGAGATATATGAATGGGCAGGTAGGCAGATCGGGTATTCTCATTCTTTTGATGTATACTATCTGTTGATTGATAAGCTTGGTGCTGAGCGTGAGTTCAGTGCTATAGATAAGTTATTATGCAAAATGAAGGAGGAAAAGATAGCCTTTAGAGAGGATTTATTTATTTTGATTATGAAGTGGTATGGGAAAGCAAGTTTACCAGGGAAAGCAACACAGGTTCTCGAGGAAATGGATGATCTTTTTGGCTGCAAACCCACTTTCAAATCTTATAATGTAGTATTGGATATCCTGGTAACTGGAAGCTGCCCTAAAACTGCTCATACAGTGTTTCTTAAAATGTTGAAGAGACGAGTTTCGCCGACTGTTTTCACCTTTTCCGTGGTCATGAAAGCCCTTTGCTCGGTGAATGAGGTGGATGCCGCGTGTTCACTTCATAGGAAAATGATCTTACATGGTTGTGTGCCCGACTCAATAATTTATCAGACTCTCATTCATGCCCTCTCCAAAGATAATAGGGTAGATGATGCCTATAATTTATTGCAAGAGATGATTGTAATGTACTGCACTCCTGATGTTGAAACCTTCAATGATATCGTGCAAGGTCTCTGCAGGTTCGGCCGGACAGAAAAAGCAACAGATTTAGTCAACAAGATGCTTCGCCGGGGATTAGTTCCAGATTCAGTTACTTTTGGGGTTTTGATGCATGGATTATGCAGAGAAGGGAAGGTTGATGATGCAAGAAATATCTTGGGGGAATTACCTAAACCTAAACGTAATGTTGTCATGTATAATACCTTGCTTAATGGGTATGTGAGTATAGGACGGTTCGATGAAGCTAAAGCTGTTATGTATGATGACATGTTACCTGCTGGGCACACCCCGAATCTGTTCACATATAACATCCTAATCCGTGGCCTATGCAAGTCTGGATCTTTGGGTTCAGCACATGAGCTGCTGCATGAAATGGCATTCAGGGGTTGCCAGCCGAATATATTCACGTATACAATATTGATCGATGGGTTTTGTAAGGAAGGTCGATTGCCAGAAGCTGCTAGCCTTCTGGAGGAGATTGCAGCTAAGGGAATTCGTCTGAACACTGTTATTCACAATTGCCTTATATCCGCACTTACCAAAAATGGAGAAGTTCATGAAGCTATGGATATATTTGAGAAAATGTCAAGTGAAGGATGTAAGGCTGATGTATTTACATTCAATTCTCTTATATATGGGTTGTGCAAGGCTGATCGTATGGAGGAGGCATTAGGCTTTTATCATGATATGTTATCAAAAGGCGTGATAGCCAACACTGTGACTTACAATACATTGATCCATGCCTTACTTAGGACGGGGAAGCTGCAGTTAGCTGAGGATGTTTTGCATGACATGGTTACAAGAGGGTGTTCCCTCGATGTAATCACATATAATGCCTTAATTAAAAAATACGTGACAGAAGAATCTGTTGACAAGGCTTGGGGAATGTACAATGGAATGATTGAAAAAGGTGTTGCTCCTAACAATGTTTCCTTCAACATGTTGGTTAATGGCCTTTGTAGAACAGGTAGAGTAGAAGAGGCATGTAAGCTTTTGACAGATAACATCGAGCAAGGTTTTGAACCAGACATGGTTTCTTATAATAGCATAATAAATGGTTTCTGCAAGGTGGGGCGTATTCACGAGGCAATGAAGTTACTAGATAAGTTAAACCACGCTGGGGTGAGGCCCGACATTATTACTTATAACACTATTATCAGTTGGTATTGCAAAGCAAGAATGCTTGACGACGCATACTTACTTCTACATAGAGGGGTGGAAAATGGGCTTACACCTAATTCCAGGACATGGTATATACTTATCTGCAACTTTATTAAAGAGATTGATGAATAATATAAATAAACTTCAGCAGGATTAACTGTGGGGACCATTATTGGTTGGCCTGTAAGTTGGATCCTTAAAAGCCTTGGCTTCAGAGGGTTGAAAGGATTCTGCAACTTCGGGAATTGACTCGTACTGACGACACATCTTGTGGAAATAGAAAGTTTCATCACTGATGTAAGCTTTGTTATCTCTTATGTCTTACATGAAGAACTTTACATTGCTTTATGCTGACGTATGTCTTTGTCGCTTTCACAGGCCTACCATCAAATGACAATTGCAATTTAAATATGCTACAGTTGTGTGCGGAACGGCTGAAGTATGTTAAATAAACCGTGCTTCCTCATTTCGGTAAAACAGCTTCTTACAATTTTGGTGTTATCTCTGCTCACATATAATGATATATATTGCCATTGATCTCTTTTCCCTTTTCTTATCCTTGCAAACTTACATCTAAATCTTTTAGACAATCTGAATGGAACTCTTGATTATTCCTCAATACCATAAGACATTGAATGCTTCATATAAGCTACTAGTTTGAGGACTAAGAATCAGTTAACTTAATTTGTGCAGGTGTACTTTCTGTAACTGCACTGTAAATCCTGCAGGCTACACATGCTAAGATCCAACAATTATCCAACATATTCACATACATGCGTTAGGGACTATGACTCACTAACCCCTTGAATAATTGTTTCTTTCGTTTAGAATCAACATTCTATTAGTGTAGTCCTGTCAGTAAATCACACATTTAAGTAAATTTTGATTTTCAGATCGCTGTTGTACAATACATGATTTCAGTAGATGTCTATGTCTCTTAGTTATGTATATTGACAAACAAAAAATGCCTCTATGTTTACTGGTTCAAGAGAAGAAAAATAAGATAGCTTACTGTTATGCTCACCACTGACGCACTTGCATACCAAGAGAAAAAATATCACTTAACTACTAATTTTCTTATGTTTGCCACTAGTTATGCTTTCGTAAAGATGACGAGGAATCATTATAAAACTATAAGTTATCGCTTCATAGCTTCAGAAAAAGTACCACTAAATTGTTCAAAAGCTTTATCTACTAGACATTACTTGAAGACAACCTTGATCTACTTTTTGCAGATGCAAGTCCTTCTAAAGCAAATTTTCATCGTTAGAATCATCATTGAAAGAGAGCAATATGATTGATAGTGTTCTAATTATGTATACACTCATGTATTCTGGTACGTCATTGTCTTGTAAAATTCCTCGAGTAGTTGAGTGTAACAGAAATGGCATGTTCAATGTGGACTTCATTAAATACACATATGTGCTAAGCTGAGAAAAACCCTAGGAAGATATGAAATGCTTCAATGACCAAGTGGCTAGTACATACTTCGAGATTGTACACTAAAAGTAAAATGAAGAAAGCAATTAACATTTACTGATGAACCTTGTCATTCATGCTGACTGTCAGTGTGAGTTGGCTTATTAGCATGCAAACCAAATCTTCTTGAGTTATAACTTATAATAACCCGAAGATGTGCATGTTAATAAAGATTATGTTGTTTTCTGTCATTATTGACTGTGATACTGTTTATAATCGTATTCTGCTATCAGTTGTTCACTAAATTGTGATCTATATCCCTACCATCTACTGTTGCTAGCTCAGTTCAAAGATTTGAGTTGGTCGACTATTTTCTACATGTATCTGTCCTCACTTGTACTTTATTTGGTTGCTTTTGACCCATTTCTTATCTGCATTCATGTGATGTTTCATTTTTTCTAGTGGTCGAAGAGGAGTGATGATGCACCAGCTGTACTAAACTGTTATATATAAACTAGAGGTATGACAAAAAACTCTGCTCTTAACATATCACATCAAACTTGACGCTGGAGTGCTCTCCATATTGTATAAAACTATAAAAGATATATCTCGAACCCCTCATTGTCAATTTACAGATGATGACGCCGATGAAGGTTTTGTGGGTGCTAATGTAGGAAGCTGGTGGAGAAGTATCAACTGTGAACACAGGCAAGTTGCCTTACCTTTAAGTAAAGTCACTGTTTCGTATTATGTGGTAGAAACCTCCTAGCTTTTTTTCTGAAAACGAGAGCTTCCTTGATAAATCAATATATTGATATATGCAAATCACTTGACGGTATCTGATTGCTCCATCAGTGTTTAGTACCTGTGTCTAGTAACTTCCTATTATGCAAATCTTATTTGGTTGGCACTTTAAAAACGGGCCTTGTTGTTATACGTGTTCTTCTGTCGTCTGTCAATCAGTAAACCAAATAAGCAATAATCTATTACTTCCTCTTTTCTTCTGATTTTGATGTTCTCTTATATAAAGTTATTATTAGTTAGCAGTTAACATCAAAGTATTGTCCTTGTAGATATGTCTATTACGGGGTTGTTGAAATTGGGACCTTTTGAAAATTGACAAAGTTGTCAATTTGTGTTGCACTTGTGAATGATGAAACAACTAAACTATCTGTTATTAACGACTGAAAATTAAGGATAGCTTGTTTTATCATGATAAATTTCGTAGATTTGACTAATCTTCTTTGAAGTGTTAAGGTCATTGCTTGTCATTTAAACTCCAAATTGCTAGTCATTTAATCTCCCACTCATTCTCCAAATTGTGATTTTGACTAGCAAGAAACACAATCACCAATTGCTGCCAGCTATTCATATTGCAATGAAGGATATAAGCCAAAATCTTGGTTACTTTCCATTATCTTTGGTGCACTCTGGGTCCCGTTATTTGAGGAAAATGAAGTCAGTGTTTGGGTGGGCGAGTGTGCTGATCTATATTTGCTTCTTACGCATTTGTTACGCCAATCTTCGCCAGGATGTAGTTCAACAGCTAGCTTCCCACCTTGCTACTAGTTTAAAGTTTTTAGTTTCTGGACGCCACCTTGCTACTAGCTATCCCAATGACTTGGTATACTTGGGAGATGAGATCAGATAATTCCCATACGCCCACCAAGTTAGCATTTATTTTGAGTTAGACACTCTGTCTAACTTGGACCAAAATAAAATTGGACAATCCAAAGAGAAGCTAATTGCAATTTGGTTTCACTTTTTTAAGGATCTCTGATAACATTTTATTGTTATTATTATCATCATAAGGAGAGCAGTACCATTTTGAGCTGTTGCCAGCAGTCTTACTAAATCCAGACTTGAGAAGCATGGAGAGAAAAACATTATGGGTAGTGATCATTGATAGGTCCCTCATCCCAACTCATCTCTCTATAGACAGGCGCAAAATGATCAAGAGTTTCCATGGAAGAACACTACAGTAGATGTGTAGATTCTAACTAAACCAATCCAGAGTCTCATCTCTATCCTAAATCTTACAATCCAATCAACCGAGCAGACATTATGTGTTGGTGGGTCACATAACTAACCACTTGCTGGTGAGTAATAATGCCCACACTGGATAAATCATTTTTTTTTAGAACAAAAGGAATAAGAAGACAAATAATGATAATAATGAATGAATTCAATAAAAAGTAAAAAGAGAAAAGACAACATAAAAAATGGAAGCAAGTAGGGAAATATCATTAGGGTCCTTTTTTCATTAATTTTTTAGACTCCTTACTAGGCTTGCTAACAGAATCTGGTAGGGTTTATTGTAGATTGTCTATTACCCTATTGAGTCTTGGGTAGCCTTGCTGCAACAATAGATTTAGAGGCATGTTTCAATCTTTGGTTGGCTGAAAACGCAATTCGATTCATGCATTTGGCAAGTGACTAAAGACCAGACTATGAATTCCCTCATAAAACTATTCCTGGAAAACCTTTGTGGTCGAGGGGAATTACATTCTTAAGAATCACATTCCACAGATCATGTGCGAAACAAATATATTCTTACAAATCTCCATCTATGGAACTATATGGCCCATGGATGCGAAATACCCAGTGATGGCTAAAAGTTGGGAGGAAGTCTTCACTGGAGGAATCAAAAGGGAAATTGCTCATCTCCCTTGTTGCAGGCATAATATCTGGAGAAACTAATATAGTTTTGTTTTTCTTTCTTTTTTGATGGAATAAGTAATCTATTTATTTATTCTCGTACTATTCAACCAGAATTTACAAAATGATTAGATAGATCTAATGATCTGTGCACATATATTATATTACACTAATTCAAAATATGCATGCTGGAAACATATTTACCTAGTTAATTAAAATTCTCTTTTAAGGACAACTAATTATAATCTTAAAACTAGAGAACGTTAAAAAAGAAATAGAAAAGTTTATTGAGGTTGTGGAGTTTTGAGAACAACCTTAGCAATACCATCTTGATTTACCACACCAGTAGTTTGTCTTGCATCAGTCTGAAATGGTGTGGGTACCACAACACCACCACCACCAGTAGCGGTGGTGTAATAAACTTGTCTACCAGTATTATCATATCCCATTTGTGTTGTATATCCACTTTCTGTACCCACTGGAACTCTGCTCACAGGTAATGCTGGTGTTCGGACCATACTGACACCATCTCCGTATCCACCACCACCAGTCATTCTCGTTGGTTGCGGTGGGGGTGGTCCCATCCCGTACACAGGTTCCCTGTAAACATCCTGCATCACTCTCTGTTGCGGCGTTCCATAGTAACCATGTTGTGGTCCTTGGTTAACTTGACCACTAACAGGTCGAGTTTGCTGGTACATATTGTTTGGTGCATAGCCACCCGGTGCATGAAGTAAATATGCCTGATGTTGTTGCTGCTGTAGTGGCGGTGGTTGATCAACAATTCCAGAAGGACCCACATGATATCCACCACTTACTGGCACTTGCCGCTCCTGTTGTTGCCAATAACCTGTAGGAACATTTGTTGGTAGAGTCGGTAACTGAGACGATGCCATCGGGGTTACAGTGGTTGCCGTCGCTGCAGCTGGTGCCATGACAGGTACCAGCTTTGGTTGTTGATCAGGAATTTTTTGTATGTAATGTTCTCCATGAAAAGCTCTAGCTAACATTTCATCAGTCTGTCTCTGAAACATAGCTTGTTCATGATTAGCAATTTGTAATCTCTGTATTTCATTAATTTGTCTTTGCATTTCTGCCCTAGAAACTATTGTTTCTCCTACCATTTGCCGAATCTCTTCTTTGGCCGAGGAATCAGATCCAGCTGACGATTTCTTCAGAGATTGGTCAGATACATCTCTGTGTAACTCTTGTCTTATTTCCTGTTGCTGCGTTTGTTGTTGTAGTTTAGCAGGAATGTTGCTGTTATTCTGTAACTGCGCTTTCTCGAAACCGAAAAGAAAATCTGAAGGAACCTTTACAGCAGCCGGTGGAGACGAAACAGAACTATCAAGTGATTGATTTATCAATGGATTGTTAACAGAATTCAACGCATCAACAAACCATTGTTGATTTGTTGTCTTCTGATTATCCGTAGAGACATTCGATGAAGTTGGCGACGAAGGATTATTATTATTATTATTCAATGAGAACAAAAATAATCTTAGCCTAGCAGGTTTATTAGATCCACCATTACTTCCACTATTACTACGATGATTAATAATAAGACGATCAAATTCAACCATCATATGTTCAAGATCTTCATCATTTGTAACAGAAATCAAAGCATCTAAATCCTCACCAGGTAATTGATATTTAAAATAAACATCATTATAATCAGATAATGAATTAAGTTTAGAAATGATACCAGAGAATTTAATATTTCTATCCACTGATAATATCTTTGTTTCTCCACCAATATACGTCAGTTGATTATCATGTGGCCTTGGTAAGATTTTACCGCCATAACTACACATGAATTTGACTTTGTAATTGGATTGTTCTTGATCCGGCCATGAATTCTCACAATCGATCTCTCTTGTTGATGATCTTGGTGATGAATCTCTTGAATCTGATGGATATGTTGGTTGAGTATAGTAATTCTCCATTTCTCTTTTAGGGTCGGAGATTGAAATTGAGATTGTTTTTTTTTTCCTCTTTACTGGTTAAGAATGGAATTTGATAATGTTTTGATCCATATTCTGGGTGAAGTTCTTCCTCCTCAATGGAGTTATACTAGACATGAGAGAAAAAGAGCGATGATTGTCATCTCTTCGTGATTGTGGGACCCACGTTTGGACCCACCATAGTTTGATTGATTGACTAGGCTGCGTGGAAGACAGTGCACGAGAAAAAACTAAGATTCCGGTGAGGTGGCACTTGGTTTTATTACGAGTTTCTGCTGTTTGATGATACAGTACGTCAGTACCGGTTTGTTTAGTAACTTGTTTTCTGTCGACTGTTGGATTGTATGTATATGTGACGCGTTTAGTGGGTCCTAGCACCTGAGATAGCGTGATAGTTTTCGTTAGATTTTGCGGAGAAAACGATTTATGGATTAAACTATGACTATGTACCATAATCACTCCCGTGGTCCCCACTTGTATTTTAGAAGTTGGATTTCGCTATATCTTTCTTTTCCTCTCTACTATAGTGTGTGGGTGGGGAAAAATAAGGTTTACTTCAAAGATCAGTCCAAATATACGGTTTAGTTCAGCTCGAGTCGACTATGAAAAGTACATTGGTAATCCTTATTATAATTTAGCCAAAATACTTGCATTTTGATCCAAAATAATTCACGATGATGTCAACAATTTTAAATAATATATAAATAATTAAAAAAACAATTTATCTTTCAAATCGTTCGTCCAAAATTCACAAACTTTATATATTCGGAAAGTTTTTTTCAAGATCTACAGAAAGAGTACTCATATGACCATATAATTTTCACTTTTTAATTTTTTCTAATTCACATTAGTGTACAATTATGTACACATCGACAACAATACAGAAAGTTCAACATTCATGATATTCAGACTGCCACCCTAATTTGCACATAAAGACAAAAATATCAACCACGCCAAGCTCTTGATGTATAATGACTGGATTTGCATTGGATGGTTTAGCAGTAACCTGCATCCAGGACAAAATAATAAAACATAAGAAACCACAACTTAAAAAAGAAGTGATATCCTTTCACCAACAACCACATAAAAAACAAAGAAAAGAAAACGATCAAAATAAAAATGTTAGGCGATTATTAACTTAAAGAGACACAGTCCATTTGGACCTAACTGCACAAAATTAATATGACCTCGTACGACCCCAATACAATGATTTATTGCACTTTACCGAAAATGAGATTATTAAATGAACATGTTTCCACTTTCTATGTATCAATCACTAATGTTAATGAATCATTAGAATTCATGAGACAAGACAAGATGCACCAATTTATACACACACAACTAGAATCTTGTACCTTAAGCACCAATAATAGCAACATAAACACTACTACATGCTTATAGACCTAAACTACTAGGTATATGAAGAAAAATTGTGAAATAGTAGGCTAACAAAAATTCATATCAGCAAACACGAACCAAAGTTTTCCTTTCTTACAAATCAGTGACATGCTGCAAACCTAAGTGAAATATTCTAGGGTACAATAGAACTTCCAAAACACAAAAAATATAATATCAACGAAAAAAAAGAACCATAACTTTGAAACATGCATAAAGCCGATAATTCACAACTACACACAAAACTATTTTTCATGGGAATTATACAGGTGCACCAATATGTACACCGTTGTAAAACATGGGAAACTTACTTTTTCATGCAAAATACACAGGTGCACCAATATGTACACCCCTTCTAAGCATGCACAAAACAATCACTCGTAACCACCCACAAACCTAATTTTTCATGGAAAATACACAGGTCCACCAATATATACACCACTATAAAACATGCATAAAAACGATCATTTATAACCACACATAAACCTACTTTTATTTGGGAATTTTACGGGTGCACCAATATGTACACCCCTGCAAAACATGTATAAAATCTAATTTTTCAGCTAAGATATCCTAATGCAAAAAATCCTATTATCAACTGAGACCATCATTAAGGTGGGCATCAAAAAGGGAACAAGTATACAATTAGACCAAATAGCTTTCATCGTGTTGCAACATCTTGGGTTGTAAGCATAGCAGCATGAAGCGAGAACCCATCTTTATCAGCTTTGACCTTCATTCCCCCTACAATTGAAAGAAAGAAAAAGGTTCAGAATTAAAGACATATATTTTACTAATGATCTAATGCCTACACAATCAATTGATCCAATCCACATCAAAAGGTTTAACATATAAGATAAATGAAAGACAAATATAAAAACAAGGCTCAATCATCCATGGGGAAACAAATATCTCATAATAACAACATAAACACAACTACATGCATAGCAGTGAAAACTACTAGGATAAATCAAGCAAAATTGTGAAATAATTAGCTAAAACAAATTCATACAAGAAATAAGAATCATAGTTTCCCTTCCTAACAAATCCGTCATATGTTGCAAATCAGATTGATAATACTATGGCCCAGTACAGATGTACGACTATTTGCAAATTAAAAATCAACCTGTGTGCAATGATGTACACAATAACGTTCAACATGTGTACAATTATCTACACATTAGCTAATAGGTGTACAACAATGTGCACATAAAAAGTCAATGTGTACAATTATGTACACATTAAGAATTAACATGTGTACAACTATGTACATATTAACAATTCAATATAAAAACAACTGAAAGTCATATTTTACATGAGACCTGATTCATTCATGAACGAAATCTGATTAACTTGTTTATAACATTATTACTGCAGCTACAAAGTAGAGGTGTTTATGGGTTTGATTTGAGACCATCCATAAAAAATGCTACATTCTTTATGCTCATTTATGAATGAATGCACCACAATAAAAGTAAGGCCTAATTGAAATCTTCTAATCAGATGCATTTCTAAGTCCATTAATTGGTATCTCCTAAAAGTCTTTTTGCGATCTAAACAACTAGTTTGCAGCAGACCTATCAAAAATCATTTACCAAGCCTATTTGTCACGATCATAAAATTCATTATTACAAAAATAAGGATACGCATAAGAAGAAATATGTATAACACCTAACTTCTAGGAAGTCATCCAAGAAGTATCAAAGATAATTCTTCTGGAGAATTTGTAATAGCAAACCAAATAAGGTGGGAAAAGAAATACCACTAAGATGCAACCAATTACTACAAAGGCAAAATTATGTGCACATAAAAAAGTTAAATCTAGGATTTGTTGTTGAATCTACAGGTGGTCACTAAACTTGGTCATTGCCTTTACTAGATTTTGATTTTCTACAGATAAAAAATATATAGACACCGTCAGGTACAAGTTACCGAAGAAAAAATTTGTGGTTTTGATTCTGTCAAAAATGGTTAGCAAGGAAAAACATGAATAAAAAAAACTAACCTTATTTATCCAACTCAGTAATGCAAACACACAATAACATGAGGTAACATATCTAATATAAGTCATAAAGATTGTTACACACCCATTTCATCGTGAGGAAAACCATGTTTGTCATGAGTATAACTAAAACCAGTTCAAGATGCCCACAAATCATATATATAACTCAAATTTTCAAACAGATTCAAGAGGTAATTCAGTTTTCTTCCCACGATGAAGGAACTGACTTAGGTGAACAAAATGTTTCCTGATGTTGCGGTGTATCTTCTTGTACACTGGTTATGTTCCCAGGTTTCGAGTAATAAAGTTAAGTGTTTGGACTCAACCAACACCTAATAAGATAAAGATTCCGATTAAATATTTCATAGAGACATTTCATTTAATGTGGCAACTATATTGTATGACGGTGACGATAAGAAAGTAAAGGTGTTTAAAACTCAGAAAACGGAAAGATAGAGATAACTTACAAGCCAATGAAATCTAGACCACGAAATCAACAGCTGAAGTAATGTGTTTCAGGGTAAAAACAATCAACTCCGTCAGCCTTTGAATGCTTCAGAAATCTTGCGAATACATAGTTCTAGTAATCTTGCAAGAGAAATCAAATATTATTTCATATTTTCTTTGCTGCAACTCCATCACCTGCAACACATACTTTGTCTATAAGCTACATAACACATGGATTCAGGTGTTGAGAAGTGCACCACTCACTTTTTCTATAAGCTACATATTGAAGTTGCAGGTGTACAATTATGTACACATTAACAATAACCAGGTGTACAGCTATGTACACATTAATATACAACATGGGTACAACTATATACACATACACAACACACTCGACAACTTATAGTTTGAGTAAAATAGGAAAGTGATAATCCTAATGCTGTATAAACCGGATTTCTTTCATATAATTATGTAATGTTTAAAAAATAAACAAACTAAAAATGTTATTGTTTCCTCGCTACCTATAAAACAATGGCCATCTCATTTTCATTAAATGACGATTGTAAAAATGATTTACCCGTCCATCATGAAATATTATTAAAATTCTAAAAAATAATTTTCAAACATATATAAATACAAAGGGGATGCAAGTATAACAAGTGACTGTTTTATGTAAACGAATCGAAATCACCATAATCCTAAACCGGAAAAAGTTGTAGTGAATCTATGCTACTAACGGAACTCACAACCATCGGGAATTTATGTACCAAAAAATGGTCCAAAGAAAATGAGCTTCTAACAGGAAAAAAAAAAGGGAAAAAAATATAAACTCACAAAGCCCATAGCTTAACAGAGAATGGAGAATTCATACCATGATAATACCAATTAGAGTTTTCATTATTGACAACTAAATATACAATTTAAAGAATAAAAAAGCTTGCATTAATTAATAATAAACAAAAGTTTCATAATCAACAAAGTCAACTAAAGCTCTTGTTAGTTAACAACACACAGGGAATTTAATCGGAACTATTAAAGCATTCAAACAAATTAACGAATAAGTGAAAGAAATTTTCATTTCTTATCAAGCATGTGTTGTTCCTATTGAAAGAAAAGAATTTCAATCTGCTACCGTCATTCACCTTAGTTCTATTTTTCATTCTAGGATGGAATAATAAGAAACAAATCAATGTTAATATATTTTAAAACACTTGGCCAATTAAGAGATAGTTCTGTATCAAAATATCCACCAATGTGCTACAAATTTAACGCGATACATGTGGAGGCATATCAAAAATATCAAATATGGAAACACATACATGAAGTGCATATGAAGAACCTTAAATTAAGTCCATATGCTTGTTTTCAAGTCCTCGGGGAAAACTTCTAAATTATCCCGTGTTTGAAAGTATTTCATTTCAAAATTAGTTGATGGATAATGAAGATTTAGATTCGTTGATTATGAATATGAAATCATATTTTAAGATCGGAAAAAAAGATTGAGAGATCAATCAAAACTTATACATGAACCCTAAAAAAATGAATTGTTTCCCCTAAATTATAGGTCAAAATGAAATAGTGATGAGATAATCTTAGGTTAGAAGGAAATAAAAATTTAAGAAGAAAAAAATACCTTTCTCTCACCAATTTTCAGTGAGTCATCGGATTTCATCCGGAATAGGGAATATGATTACAAATATCATCATCAACTATAAGTAATTTCTTCTTCGGGAACAAAGATCAGATCGATTGGTGTTTACGATCATAATAAACAGTAACCAAAATCAAATTTAAACCTGAAAAACTTTCTCCATCAAAAATCTTCTCTCTCTAACGCTCTTTCCTACAGACAAAAAATCTCAGATCTAGAGTAAAAGTATTGAAATATAGATTGAAATACTAAAGGATGATTTGGATAATAAAATAACGTAAGAAATATAGAATCGGTGAGAATTTGGACTGACTCGTCCATATTTGGACTAAACAGTTGGAGGCGGGGATTTTTTGGACTAGAGAGTACTAGGCCTGAGATGAGTGGACTAAAACGTCCCAAGCCCGGTAATATTGGGACTAAACGTCAATTTCTACGTGTGGATGATGGTACTAGCCCACCCTTACTTCCGTCGCAGGACTCGAAGGAACTCGCCTGATTGAGGTATAAAAGCAACTTCAACGAGACCGAATGAATAAATCTTCAAATACAAAGCTTTGTTCATTGTGTCTCGGATTGAATTCATCCGTTCCATTTGCACTGATCGGCTCAAGTTGAGTTGAGACTCGGTTCCAGCAGAGTTGGTGCTTGTCCTAGATTGAGCCAGTCGACATTTAATGAGCCGTCAATGGCTAATTTTATTTAACTTCTCTTCCTATATATTCAGCTGATTCCAACTACAGTATCACATCTTCTCCACTTTCTACACTTAGAAAATTCTTGTAATTGCACTTCAATCACGCCTTCATCACTCACCAAGATTTATAATTTTACTTCACTAACAATTCTTACAATTGCACTTTAATCCCACCTTATAATTTCACTTTATTATTTGTATAACAAATTCTCATACAAAATGGCAAGTCAAGCAAATACACAGAATATTGCATCACAAATAGTTCGCGGTCCGAAGTTCAGTTTGGAGGAAGATAAAGCTATCTGCGAAGCTTATGTAGTACTTACGCTTGATCCAATCAATGGTATTCAACAGCCACATCATACGCTTTGGGGAAATATTTTTACAAACTTTTGTCAGGAAACCGGGAATCCAAAAGACCGTGATGCTTCCGGGTTGTCACATCGTTTTGGTGCAATCAGCAAAGACATGAACAGTTGGGTTGCTTTGATGATGCAGATGAAACAAAAAAGAGGAAGTGGTGATACCGTTGTTGATGTGGGAAGTTGCACTTACATATTGTGAGGGTATATTTTTAAATCTATTATCAATTTGTTGCAATAGCTAATTTATATATTGTTGAAACTGCAACAACGAAAAACAAGAGAGGAATGGTAAAAAAACAGAACTTCGAGTTTCAAGCACGAAGCATGCTTCTACATCCTTAGAAAGCTCAAGCGATATAACTATGATCTGTTGGATGGATATGATGTACCATAGGAATCCCCTTACGAGACCGGTGGATCCCAACATGGTAGTCAATCTCAGTGTGGTGGATCTCGACATGGTTCTCAAGGTTCTCTTTATTCTTCACCTGAAACAAACTCAAACCTTCAACCCAACACTGGTGCACCAGTAAATGGTAATTATAATCTGGATGTAAATGGAAATGATAATGTGTAGGATGGAATGGAATGGGTGTGATAAAAGCAAAAAAAAACTCAGAAAGGCAGCGCAAGATGCTGCTCAATCATCAATTTCAGTTGATTTTAAGCTTCAAGATTATTTTGAAAAACAAGAAAAAAATGATGTGGATAAATTAGTTGAACGTAAGAAAATGGCTACAGAAATGAAGAAAGGTTGTAAGGAAGTTGAAAAAAATATTTTTAATGCGCACATGCGAGGAATTGTGGAAATGGACACTTCCAAGATGAATCGGGCACAACTGAAATTCTGGCAGGATAAATTTAATACAATTCAAGTACATAAGGCCCAGGAGCGGCCACCACCAACTAAAGGATATTCTTCTGAGGAAGAAGAGGTCCATGAGGAGGATATCGACTACGCCATCACATTGTCTTAGTTTTTTAAATTAATGACTTAATTGTTAGTTTAACTTGTTTTGCGTAATCCTTTGTTTAAATTAAATGTAATCCATTTAGTTAAGTTTCAATTCAATCCTTATTTGCAATTTAAATTATCAGAGTACACGAATCAAAGTACATGAATTAAACTACCGAAATCAAAGTACACAAAACAAATTACACTAAAAGAAAACTAAATCTTGTGAGGGTTTCCTCTCTTCTAACATTCTATAATCTCTTGCAGGCACACCCCATGCGGGTTGAACATCTTTCCTCAAATCTTTATCTGGATAATGAACCCAGGTTTTATCCCGTCGAGTTTCTTCAATTACCATATTGTGCAAAATGATGCAGGTGAGCACAACTCTATTCATTTATATTGGTTTAATTGAACGACATGATCATGATCCATTATATGGAACTTTCTCTTCAAAATTTCAAATGCTCGTTTCACATCCTTCCATCACGCCATCTGTCTTTTTTAATACAACCGTTGAGCGCGGCTCATATTTCATGTTTATAGGTATCTCATCGTAAGCGTGAATTTAAGTTGACAACGCTGGAAAAATTCCGTCTGCCAGAAAATACCCCAAATTATAGTGATTTCCGTTGATGGTGAAATTGGCAGCTAGAGCATTTCTTTTAGAGCATAACTCGGTCGAACTCACGAGTGTTGCTATCTCAAGATTGTTGTCAAATTTAGTTGTCAAAACTATATCTTGATTTCTAGTCTATAATTAGTTAAGTCTCGGTCTAGGATAGATGTAATTGAGAAACGAACCAATCATCATTTGCGTTCTACCATTTGAAGGCGAAGGTCACTCGAAGCTTTTGGATAACTTCATCAACAAAAGGTAAGTGAAGACTGAACCACCTATTTCTCAAGTTATATTCACTTTTCTATCCTTGAGACGTTTGTCGCATAACTAATTAGACTACCTTGCATAGACATGAATTTCGAGTTGAGAACTAATTATTTAGTTTACGAATTTCTAGAAATATAATGACTAAGATTAATGAACATTGTTCATACTTGATAAATTTCGGTGGAGAACAATTTATTGTTCAAAACCAAAATCAGGATTCAAGTTTATCATTCGAAAATAGCCTGGAACGGTGATACATGTCATTGATGTTATTTGAGAATGTTTCGAATTGATTTAGAGAAAAATAGAGAACTACTATATTCGAAATACGAGACAGTATTATCAGTCTTACAAACTGAGATAAGTGTTATACGTCTGAAGCTGTATTACATGTACTCGTACATGTAGCGGAGTAGCTATATATCGAATTACAGATTTGTGTGATACGCATATTCGTATGCACATCATGGGAAAATATGTTTGTTTCGTGATCCAGATAAGTATGAATATTCGTGTGCAAACCATTTCAGAACTGTGGTAAGGGGACCGGGTTTAAGTATCCAAACCGGTATGTGAACCAATATAGTTCTATGTTCATGAACCAGTTCAGTACCCAAACCGGTACGCAAACTGAAAAGGTTATGTGAACTCCAGAACCGGTAAAGTTTTAAGGTTTCCAAACTGGTATGCGAACTGAAAAAGTTCTGTCAACTCCGGATATCAGTTTTGCACCTAAGTTTGCAAATCGGTACGTGAACTGAAAAAGTTATGTGAACTACGGAACTCGGTTTTTCTCATTAGCTTGCAAACTAGTCCGCGTACCATGACTCATCCGACTCACGAACGACTCATGTATTTATACTTTGTGCATTTACCAACTATGTCGATTATGATTCAATTGTGATTAAATCATTTCTATGAGATAATGTGCATTTGATCAATTCTCTAAAAACACTAGACCTATTTGATCACGTGATTGTGACTCAAGATAAATGTCTTTGTGTTCATGAAAATGAGTGTTAAGCTTTTAAGTTCAAACCAGCTAATTTCGGCTAACTATGTTGAACATAGTCTTTGTACATGGTTCGTTTATGGTTTACCTAACCATAGTCTATATTTTTTTTATGTGAATGAGATTCAAAGTTTTCATCTAACGGTGAACATTGTTTGCTTGGTTCCAAATCTATCTTAGCTTAAACCTAAAGCAACCTATGTTTTAAATGTCTATATAAGGGGAACTCTTGGCAACTGGGATCTTTGAATCCTGACACTACTTTTTGGTGTGTACCAGTTGTATATAGAGTCTTCCTCTTTAGAAACCCTTTTAGTGTTTAACGACTATCAAAGACTTCATTCGGATTCGTGAAGCCAGGTCCAGTTATCTTTTTATATTGATAACTTGAGTATCCTGATCTTGTACGATCGTTGATTTATCACTTGAACAAGATAGATAGAAATCACAAAATTCTCTTCGTCTCAACATTGTGATTCCGCAAGTTTTATACTTGTGAGATGAATAATAATCTAGGCTGCACTTCGGGTTGCATAAGTCCGGATTTTGAGGATAGCTAGACTTTTGTAAAATTGTTATCGATTTCCAACACCTTGATCCTGCGTTTGATTTGATCATCCGATTCGATTGTAATCAGGAAATAAATTATATAGGCTTAATCTGTGGGAAGCATATTTGGTTTAAAGTCTTCAATTGAGTTGAAGCAACTCTTAGTTGGTGTGACGTCATCTAAGGAACTCAATTACGCGGAGTCCTGCTGGGATTCAAGAGGCGTAAGGAGCGCGAATCTACCTGAATTAGTGGAGATTGAGTTCTGGCTCAACTACATTCCAGACCGAAGTTAATTGGTAGTTGGCTAGTGTCTGTAGTGGATTAATACAGTTTGGTATTCAATCTGGACAAGTTCCCAGGGTTTTTATGCATTTGCGGTTTCATCGTTAACAAAATTTCCGGTGTCTGTGTTATTTCTTTTTCCGCATTATATTGCTTATCATTATAATTTAAATATCACAGGTTGTGCGTTGATCAATCATAATAGATACGTCTGACCTAGTTTGTTGAATAAGATTTGATTGATCCTTGGACATTGGTCTTTGTACCGTCCAAGAACTCTCTTTGTGATTAGGTTCGCGGATTCAATTATGTAAACGTTGTAATCGCAATAGAGAGAGATATATATAACTCTAGACACTTTCCTTGATTGAGTTTTAACTATTGGAGTTGTGTTGAGTTTTTCCATACACATTGACTACGAAAAAGTTGGTGGTATATTTTGGTACCCCCAATTTTTTCAATTGGTATCAGAGTAGGCAAACACATTAAGACCTAATAAGTCTGTGTTTGAAGCAGTCTGACTATATGGACAGGGACAAGATATCTAAGGATGCACACCAGAATGCCTTGAATAATATTCAGAGGCTATCTTCCTTAAGACTTATTGTCTCACAGGATGATCTCGATTCAATAAAAACCCCCGATACCTTGATTGATAGTAAAGAATCAACATGAAAAATAAAGAATCCTCTACAAAGGTTAAAAACAATAAACGTCATGTTAAGAGTAAAAGGCTACGATTTCTTAAAAGATTGTTAAACAGTCTCTTTAGGGAATGCAATCGAAGAGGTTTTGTAAACGAAGATCTCTTTTTAGATTTTGAAAAAACGTGTAAGTTCTTGGAATACATTGCGGTGATATTGAGTAAGGAGGTTCCCATTCGGGTTTCAGTTGTTAAGACATGTTATCAGTGTGGGAAGCCTGGTAATGCTAGAAAAACTTGCACATCTGCTACAGTTTTTGTTACTCTAGATGATTCCGGAATATCATCTCTTGTTAACCATAAGGATGAAGAAACTAAACCGGAAGACTATTACACCAGATTGGTCTGTGAGATTTTTGCTCATCCAACCTCTTGTTAACAAGATTCTTGCATCATCCCATCATGTATTATTTGAGATGGGGAAAGTAGTAGTAAGGGTTTGTTTCTGGTTGTATTTTATCTTCCGCAATATATATATATATATGTCTATCAAGTGTTGAAATTCATGATCATATAATTGATCCCTGGTAAAGGAAGAATCTTGTAATAAATTATGATCATAACATCACGCATTGTTGAGCTGGCTCCAATATCACGATGTCATAAGATCAATACAAATTACAGGTCTTTTACTTCCATGAATGTCAATTTGTCATCTTGTGCTCTGGAAATTTTTCATTGAGATAAGAATAAGATTAATCATCTTATTAAATTAATAATTTTATCAATTTTTGAATTGACCCGTAAATAAAAAACTTAGTATGATTGTATACTCCTAACGAAATATTTTTTTTATAAAAAAAAGGTGGGTGGGTGGGGGATGTTTTTGAAGTTCCGCACCCGAACCTGACCAAGCGCACTAAGGCTTTATAAAAAGAGTACGCGTACTCCCCTACTCCTTCTTCTTCCGTGAGTTCACGAACGGGATTAGAAGTTGAGGTTAGGGTTTCCGAACCGGTGTGATGTCTTCATGATTTAATTATAAGTTGTTGTTCACAATTTTCGTTCCTTTTTTTTAATTGCAAGGAAGTGTATCAAGAAGGAGCAAATCAAGCAATCATCTTCAAAAGGAGTTATTCAAGTAAGATCAAATCTATTCTCTTTGTGTTTATTTGGCATATTACGGGAAGAACAAAAGGAGTTAGTAAAAAACCCATGCTTAAGGAAATCCTTTAACCCAATATTAAGGAAGAACCTAGGGTCCTTTTTGTTAACAAGGATTGTCATGAAACTTACGAGAGAATTTCAACTAGAAAAATTATTCTAGAAAATAAATTAGAAGAAGGGTATATTAGAACGGAAGATCGAGCGGGTTTTGATAAATATAAACTAGGAAACATCTTTTGTGGTTTTGGGAAAGGATTTGACCTTCTTACTAGAGTATTTTATACGAACATTTATGATGTTGATCTTAATAATTTGAGATTTAATACAATGGTTGGAAGAGAAAAGATTGATGTTAATCGACAATTAATTTGGAACTCATAAATATTTCTCTTGGCGATTTTCGTCTTCCAAGACCTAAAGAAGATAAACCATCTCTTAAAACCATTTCTCTTGAGATTTGTGGAAAGAATGTTTGTTGGAAAGATGGGAAGCTTCCTACTAAAGAGCTTAGCATGCCTCTTAAGGTTTTTGGTAAGTTGGGTATTCCAAACATTTGTCCTTCCACGATTGAGGATGCTTATTGGAGTCGCGACTTTGCGGAGTTAGTTTATTTTCTTAAAACAGGTACTCAAAGTCTTGACATATGTGAGTTGATCATTTTTCAAATGGTATCAATGACCGTATCCAGAAGAATTTGGGGTTTCCTTGTCTCATTGGACGCATTTGTGAAGAATTCGACATTGATCCAATTGGAAACTTCATTGGAGCTCCCACTTTAGTTTGTGAGAGTACATTCAAACGTATGAGAACGAATCAGAACAAAAGAAAAAGGGTATTTATTTCACCTCTTTACGGTTCTTGTGATCCAACAACCTTGATTCTTCTTCAACGGATGCATAAGGATGTTTGCAAGATCAATTCCAAGGTAAAAGGTATCCAAAAAAGATTATGTGTGATTGCTACAAAATTTCCCGACATCAAGGACGAAATAGACAAGATTCAAGCTTTTATGGGTGATTCCGATGATGAAGAACATGAATTAACCTTTGGATAATTCTTTTGTTATCTAGGAAACTTCTTTTGAGAATTTTTTCATGAGAAAGATTACTAGGATTTGGTATATTAAAAATTGTGATTACACATATATAGCTATTTCCAACGTTTTTCATCTTGCATGTTTTTAGATTTATTTATTTTAAATTCTAGAGTTGTTGGAAGATGAACTTGCAGTACGTAATCATTATTGGTTTAATTATTGCAAAAGTCTTATGAAATATTTTTTCCTTTATGTTTTCGTCAATTGAGCTAATATTTCATATATGCTCAGAAGTTAAATCTATTACGTTTTTATAAATGGAAAATAGAACAAACTCTTTGAGATTTTTTTTCGCAGTATTAATTTACTTGTGATCACAATTTTGCGTTTTTGCTGCTTGACGCACTCCATAAGATATTCTTATGTTGAGTAAAATCGAGTAAAATTGTCTATTTGTTCGTAACTGGCCTCGAGATTAATTTATGTCGATACTTTGGATACAAATCCTTGTGATTTTTTAATGTCCCCCAAAATCCTTCTTTTTCACAAAAGCAAGGTCACTCATGTTGTTCTCTTGGGAATGACATTTAATGGGGGAGAGTTCTTAAATGAACTAGTGCTTAATTGTTATATCTTTGTGGGGGAGTGTGGATGTGTAATTTTAAAGGGGATGCTTGTATCTTTTTAATCTCCTAGGATGAGCGCTAAGTATTTATTACTATGTGATATCATCTAAATAAGTTGATATGGGGAGTTGCATTTTAACCACGTTATTATGTAATATCTCTATCTTCCTTAATACTTGAGATATCTTTTGGTTGTATTCATTTTATATGATCCATCGATTTTCGTACCTTTGTTAATTTTATTGACAAAAAGGGGGAGAATTATTTAGTAGTTTCATACTACATACATATGGTTTACAGATCATTATGTATAAAGGGGAGTGAATCATTAAGCAATAGGTTACCTATTATACAAAAGATGTAATAAGGGGGGGAAACATATCACCGTAGTATTACTTCAAAGTTGAGATACAATTGAACTATGGAGAGAAGATAATAATACTATGTTTCTATATAACGACGAAAGTTGTTATAGTTACGGATCTTCAACAACAACGATGCTGAGTTGAACACGTTCAGAATCATTGCAACTTGAAATAACAAAGAGTTCAAGGAGAGTTGACGAAACCAAGGAAATCAAGGCATGATGGATCGAGGAGTTTTTCGAAGCTTTAATTTTGTTATCCATATGTATTAATAGTTTTGTCATTAAAATTGACAAAGGGGGAAATTGTTAGAGCATTGCTCGGTCGAACTCACAAGTGTTGCTATCTCAAGTTTGTTGTCAAATTTAGTTGTCAAAACTATATCTTAATTTCTAGTATACAATTAGTTAAGTCTCGGCCTAGGATAGATGTAGTTGAGAAACGAACCAGTCATCATTTGCGCTCTACCGTTTTAAGGCGAAGATCAATCGAAGCTTTTGGAGAACTTAATCAACAAAAGGTAAGTGAAGACTAAACCACCTATTTCTCAAGTTATGTTCACTTTTCTATCCTTGAGACGTTTGTCGCATAACTAATTAGACTACCTTGCATGGACAAGAATTTCGAGTCGAGAAGTAATTATTTAGTTTACGAATTTCTCGAAATATAATGACTAAGATTAATGAACATTGTTCATACTTGATCAATTTCGGTGGAGAACAATTTATTGTTCGAAACCAAAATCATGATTCAAGTTTATTATTCGAAAATAGCCTGGAACAGTGATATGTGCCATTGATGTTATTTGGGAATGTTTCGAATTGATTTAGAGAAAAATAGAGAACTACTATATTCGGAATACGAGATAGTGTTATCAGTCTTACAAACTGAGATAACTGTTATACGTCTGAAGCTGTATTACATGTACTCGTACATGTAGCGGAGTAGCTATATATCGAATTACAGATTTGTGTGATACACATATTCGTATGCACATCATGGGAAAATATGTTTGTTTCGTGATCCGGATAAGTATGCATATTCGTATGCAAACCATTTCAGAACTGTGGTAAGGGAACCGAGTTTAAGTATCCAAACCGGTATGTGAACAAAAACAGTTCTATGTTCCTAAACCATTTGAGTACCCAAACTGGTACGCAAACTGAAAAGGTTCTGTGAACTCCGGAACCAGTAAAGTTTTAAGGTTTCTAAACCGGTTCGCAAACTAAAATGTTTTGTCAACTCCGGAACTCAGTTTTGCACCTATGTTTGCAAACCGGTACGTGAAATGACTAAGTTCTGTCAACTCCGGAACTCGGTTTTACTCATTAGTTTACAAACCGGTCCGCATACCATAACTCAGCCGATTCACGAATGACTCATGTATTTTTACTTTGTGCATTTACCAACTATGTCGATTATGATTCAATTGCGATTAAATTATTTATATGAGATAATGTGCATTTGATCAATTCTCTAAAAACACTAGACTTATTTGATCACATGATTCTGACTCAAGATCAATGTCTTTGTGTTCATGAAAATGAGTATTAAGCTTTTAAGTTCAAACCGGATAGTTTCGGATAACCATGTTGAACATAGTCTTTCTACACGGTTCAGTTACGGTTTACCTAACCAGAGTGTATATCTTGTTTATGTGAATGAGATTCAAAGTGTTCATCTAACGGTGAATATTGTTTGCTTGGTTCCAAAGTTGTTGTAGCTTAAACCTAAAGCAACCTATGATTTGAATGTCTATATAAAGGGAACGTTTGGAAACTGGGATCTTTGGATCCTGACATTACTTTTTGATGTGTCCTAGTTGTATCTAAAGTCGTCCTCTCCAGAAACCCTTTTAGGGTTTAGCGACTATCAAAGACTTCATTGTGATTCATGAAGCCAGGTCCAGTTATATTTTATCTTGATAACTTGAGTATTTTGATCTTGTTTCATTGTTAATTTATCAGTTGAACAAGATAAATGGAAATAACAAATTTCTCTTCATCTCAACTTTGTGATTCCGCAAGTTTTATACTTGTGAGGTGAATAATAATCTAGGCTGCACTCCGGGTTGCATAAGTCCGGATTTTGAGGATAGCTAGACTTTTGTCAAATTGCTATCGATTTCCATCACCTTGATCCTATGTGTTAGAGCACTGCTCGGTCGAACTCGCATGTGTTGCTATGTCAAGCATGTTTGTCAATGTTAGTGATCAAAACTATAAGTCTTGATTTCTAGTCTACTATAGCTAAGTCTCGGACTAGGATAGAAAGTGTAGTTGAGCTTAAGAACTCCATGGCGATCATCATACAAGACGAAGAACTACTCAAGGAACTGGTGGAACTTCATCGACTAAAAGGTATGTGGACTTATCTATCACTCAAAAGTCTATCTACTCTATCTCCTATCTTGAGACAAAATTCGTTTTGCTATATAGACTTTGATTATACACTTTTGCTATTTCGAGCCGAGTTTATCTCGCCTATCTATTTCTCGAAATATGTGTTGGTAAGCTTTCGCTTTGGCCAAGTTCATCTTTACCTAGTGACGAAAGTCATATTAAGTTTCAATCACTTGAAAATGGCTTTGACGAAAAATGGTTTGTGAATAACAACTATATAACGTCCTCTAAGAATGTTTCAATGATCTAAATGAGAGTTTAGAATATATAACCAATGTTGGATATAAGCATTGTGTGGTAACACATATATGTATAAGTTTTTATTCCTTGAACCAAAGTGTGCGTACTTTGTTGATCAGGAAAACCGGAAAACCAGTCCGCGAACTCAGTCCTCGAACTGTCGGAGGTTCTCGACCCGAGAAAATCTGCTGGAGTTTGTAAACTCTTCCGCGAACTTAAGTCCGCGAACTAAGTCCGCGTACTTGAGTTGGTTATTTCTAAAGACGATTATTCGTGAACTTAAATTTATATAAACTAAGGAATGCAAGTTTGCAAACCGTGGCTATAAAGTTCATGAATCGATTCGAGTGAATCAAATCGTTTTTGCTTCGATTGTGTCTTGTATACTTCTATAAGATCTAAGCAATTTAACAACTCTCTAACTAGTTCATTTGAGTCATTTTAACTAGTTATGGTAAAGAAGAATATTGTTAATATGAAAGTGATCATATGGCTAACCATTTGGTTAACTATTGTTGAACAATGAATGTACATGTTTGGGTACGGTTACACAAACCTAAAATCGTGCATTTCATTTGTATGTAACAAGCTAGGTTTTCGAACTAACAGTTGAAATATATTAGCTTGAATCTAATTAGGTTTTCATCTAACGGTGAATATTGAATACTTTGTTACCAAGCTAACATTGATTGCAAACCCTGATTTGAAAAACTATATAAGGGAGAACTCTAGCAACTGGGAAACCTAATCCCCACACCTTACGAGTGATACTATTTGTATTAGCTAGAGTCGATTCTCCTTTAACCTTAGGTTTCTTCTTGTAAACCAGGTTAACGACTTGAAGACTTCATTGGGATTGTGAAGCCAGACCGATACTACTTTCTCGTAGTTGTGTGATCTAATCTTGCATATTATATCGTACGAGTACAATCATAGAGATTGGCTTGAGATTGATATCTCCGATAGACAAGACATAAAAGTAATCACAAACATCTTCGTCTCATCGTTTGTGATTCCACAATATCTTCTTTCGCCGCGTCGATTAATATTATTGTGAGGTGATTGATAATTCTAGGATGTTCTTCGGGAATATAAGTCCGAGTTATCAATTGGTTCATGTTCACCTTGATTTATCAGAAGACAGAACAAAAATTGTAAGTATTTCTGTGGAAGACGGATTTATCTACTACTATAGACTTTTATGTGTGATACAGATTTGTTTATTAAAGTCTTTGACTTTGGGTCGTAGCAACTCTTAGTTGTGGGTGAGATCAGCTAAGGGAATCAAGTGCGTAGTATCCTGCTGGGATCAGAGACGTAAGGAGCACAACTGTACCTTGGATCAGTGTGAGATTGATTGGGGTTTAACTACAGTCCAGACCGAAGTTAGTTTGTAGTAGGCTAGTGTCTGTAGCGGCTTAATACAGTGTGTGTTCAATCTGGACTAGGTCCCGAGATTTTTCTGCATTTGCGGTTTCCTCGTTAACAAAATTCTGGTGTCTGTGTTATTTATTTTCCGTATTATATTTTGTTATATAATTGAAATATCACAGGTTGTGCGTTAGTTCAATCATCTAGAATATTCGACCTTTAGTTGTTGATTTACATTGATTGACACTTGGATATTGGTCTTTGGTACCATCCAAGTTAGCTCTCTTATATTTAATCAGACTCGCAGATTTCTATTTTCTTGAGTAAGGATTAAATTGAGAGATTGAGATATTATAACTCTTTAATATACTTTATAAAGATTGAGTCTGGTTGATTCTCTTGAAAGTATATTGGAGTTAGTCCATACATATTGCAAAGCAAAATATTGGGTGTGGTTGTTGTACCCCCACCTTTTCAATTGGTATCAGAGCAGGCAAACATTATAAACCTTATAAGTTTGTGTTTGATTGATTCTTAAAAACTTGTCCTAAGGAAAATTTCTTTGGAAAACTGGCTCATGGCATCTGTAACGCACACCAGAATTCATTAAAGATTGTTTCAGACAGATTCTTTGATGTCTCATAATAATTTCTACACATCTAATGTTCTAGAAAACTTAGATGATGAAAAACAATCTAAAGGAAAATTTAAAAGAAAAGGAATATTAAGAAAACGTTATTTATGCTCAAAGATATGGAATCTCACTAGATTAACTCTTAATATTTATGAGGAATACTATCATAATGGATCAATTGACAAAGATCTATTCAGAGCATTTGAAAGCGTTTTTAGATTCTTAGAGAAACTTAATTCCGTTAATCCTAAGAATCATTCCGATAAAAGTTAGGTACATATAAAACCATGTAAGCATGATGTACGGACTAATCACTCTGTCAAAACAAGTAAATCCAATGCGGGTTCTCATGTTGTTTACACATGGTCAAGGAATCGTAAGAATCTTCTTTCTAATCACATCAAAAGGAAGATAGAAAGATCCGACAGCCGTAATTATCATCATTACCTTGATTATATCACAGGGTTTGTTCACAATTATCAACCAGAAGTGTTGCATGAGAATTTCTCTGCACATCATGCCTCTTGGTAACAAGCTGGCACTACCCCATTTGTATATTGTTAGAGCATTTCTCGGTCGAACTCGCATGCGTTGCTATCTCAAGCATGTTTGTCAATGTTAGTGATCAAAACTATAAGTCTTGATTTCTAGTCTACTATAGCTCAGGTCTCGTACTAGGATATAAAGTGTAGTTGAGCTCAAAAACTCCATGGAAATCATCATACAAAACAAAGGACTACTCAAGGAACTGGTGGATCTTCATCGACTAAAAGGTATGTGGAGACTTCAACTTATCTATCACTCAAAAATTTATTTATCTCATATCTTAAGACAAAAGTCGTTTTGCTATATAGACTTAGATTATACACATTTGGTATTTCGAGCCGAGTTTACCTCACCTATCTATTTCTCGAAATATGTGTTGGTAAAGCTTTCGCTTTAGCCAAGTTCATCTTTACCCAGTGACGAAAGTCATGTTATGTTTCAATCACTTTGAAAATTGCTCTGACGAAAAATGGTTTCTGAATAACAACTATATAACGTCCTCTGAGAATGTTTCAATGACTGAAATGAGAGTTTAGACTATATAACCATTTGGAGGATATAAGCATTGTTGTGGAAACACATATATGTATAAGTCCTTATTGCTTGAACCGAAGTTTGCGAACTTTGTTGTTCAAGTGAACCGGAGAAGTGCGTGAGCTAAGTCCGCGAACCCAGGTCGCGAACTGGCGAAGTTCTCAAACCCGAGAATTTCTGCTGGAGTTTGTAAACTCCATCCGGGAACTTAAGTCCGCGAACCCAGTCCACGAACTTGAGTAGGCTATGTCTAAAAACGATGTTTAGTGAACTTATATTTATAAACTAAGGAATGCAATTGCAAACCGTGGCTATAGAGTTCATGAACCGATTCATGTGAATCAAATCGTTTTTGCTTCAATTGTGTCTTGTGTAGTACATGATATTTCCTTGCAATTGAACAACTCTATAACTAGTTCATTTGAGTCATTTGAACTAGTTATGGTGAAGAAGAATATGGTTGATATGAAAGTGATCGTATGGCTAACCATTTGGTTAACTATTGTTGAACCAACTAATGTACAAGTTTGGGTACGGTTACACAAGCCCAGGAACGTGCATTTCATTTGTGTATAACAAGCTATGTTTTCGATCTAACGGTTGATAAATATTAGCTTGAATCTAAATCAGGTTTTCATCTAACGGTGAATATTGAATGCTTTGTTACCAAGCTAACATTGATTACAAACCTAGATTTGAAAGACTATATAAGGGAAAACTCTAGCAACTGGAAAACTAATCCCCACACATTCTGTGTGATATTAGTTGTGCTAAGATATTGTCGATTCTCCTTTAACCTTTGGTTTCTTCTTCTAAACCAGGTTAACGACTTAAAGACTTCATTGGGATTGTGAAGCCATAACGATACTACTTTTTTTGTAGTTGTGTGATCTGATCTTTCTATTTCTATCGTGCGAGTACAATTGTAATTATTGGCTTGAAATCTCTATCTCCGATAGGCAAGATAAAAAGTAATCACAAACATCTTCGTCTCATCGTTTGTGATTCCACAATATCTTTTTTCGTTGCGTCGATTAAGACTATTGTAAGGTGATTGATAATACTAGGCTGTTCTTCGGGAATATAAGTCCGGTTTATCAATTGGTTCTTGTTCACCTTGATTTATCAAAAGACGGAACAAAACTCGCAGGTATATTCGTGAGAGACGGATTTATCTATTATCGTAGACTTTTTTGTGTGATACAGATTTGTTTATTAAAGTCTTCGACTTTGGGTCGTAGCAACTCTTAGTTGTGGGTGAGATCAGCTAAGGGAATCAAGTACGTAGTATCCTGCTGGGATCAGAGACGTAGGAGCATAACTGTACCTTGGATCACTGTGAGATTGGTTTGGGTTCAACTACAGTCCAGACCGAATTTAGTTTGGAGTAGGCTAGTGTCTGTAGCGACTTAATACCGTGTGTGTTCAAATCTGGACTAGATCCCGGGGGTTTTCTTCATTTTCGGTTTCCTCATTAACAAAATTTCTGGTGTCTGTGTTATTTCTTTTCCGCATTATATTTGTTTATATAATTAAAATAATATGTGTTGTGTGTTGTTCAATCAATTAGAATATCCGACCTTTTGGTTGTTGATTTAAATTGATTGACACTTGGATATTGGTCTTTGGTACCATCCAAGTTTATTTCTCTTGTATTTAAATCGAGACTCGCAGTTTGCTTGAGTAAGATTTAAATCGAGAGATGGAGATAAAAACTCTTTGATATACTTTTTGTCTAGATTGAGTCTGACTGTCTAGTTGATTCTCTAGAAAGTATATTGGAGTTTGTCCATACAGATTTCTAAGCGAAATATTGGGTGTGGTTCTTAGACCCCGGCTTTTTCAATTGGTATCAGAGCAGGCAAACACGTTTAAGACCTTACAAGTTTGTGTTTGTAGCGATCTGACTCTATGGACAGAGGTGCTATCTCTATTAACATACCACCAGTCTTCGATGACTCTAATTACTTATAGTGTAAAATTTCTATGTGATTTTCAATCATGGGTATATGTTTTTAATGGCTATGATCCTCCCGTTGTGGCAGTTGGAGATGTAAACGTTCCCAAGAACATTGGTGAATACACCCCTGCCGAGATACTTGCTGCAAAGAAAAAATCCGACGGTTTGAATGCTATAATACATGCCATTACCCCAAATCTTCAGCACCATGTGTCTAATTGCACTAAGTCGCAAGAAACTTGGGGAAATCTTAGAAACCGTTTTTGAAGGTAATACCAGTGAGAAGGAAGCTAGGCTTCAAAAGCTTAATTCTGATTGGGAAAACCTTGGTATGGCAGATGAAGAAACATTTGATGAGTTTAATCACAAAGTGTCTGAAATTGGTAATGCATCTTTTGCATTGGGTAAGACTATTCCTGAAAAGGACATTGTGATGAAAATTCTCAGATCACTACCATCTAGATATGACTCTAAGAAGCATGCCATCGTTGAGGTAAATAACCTTGATATATTGTCCAGAAATTCCCTAACTAGAAAATTGAAGATTTTCGATCTTGAACCTGAACAAAGAGAGAAACGTCGTCTGTTTAGCAACCAGGTTGCTGCATCTTATCGTAAGTCTCGACGTTCTAAATTGACTGATAAAAAGGATTAGAATTGCTTTAATTCGACTATGTCACTGTTTATACAACAACTTAAGAAATCTCTTAGAGAATAAAAGAAAGTCTCGAAAGAAAACTCAGTCAATTAATAAAAAGGTTCAGAAAAACTATGTTAACAATTCCAGCTTCAAGTGCTATAGAAGTATTCACAATACTTCTAAATGTCCTGATACGGAGACGAATGAGATAACTAAAGCATGGATGGCTACTCTTGACTAGTGTCCTGAGAATGATGTCTATGATGGTTCTCGTAATCTCTTTGCTGATAATCACATCTGTCCTCCTAACAGTCCTGTTCATTCCATGATAAACAATCTTATTTCCTCAGAAATACTTCATCTTGAAAAGGAAGTCTTAATTAAAAGGATTGAAAATCTGGAATACCAACTGTCTAATTTAAAATTGGATTTGATCAATCGTGATTCCTACAAATCATATCAAACTTCTTCGACTATGATTTTTCAGCAAATTCCTCCTGATTCTATATCATCCTTAAGTCACCTTGACGACAATGATCATATAGAAAATCATAAGAAGTTATCTATTCCTGTGATTTCCTCACATGTTCATCAGGATCATCTTAATATCTGTGGCACTTTGAAACAGGAAAAGATCTCCTCTGTCAAACGCTGTTTGAAGAAGAAGAAAAAGAAATCTCATACAAAATCCTCATCCCTTATAAAAGAGAATTCTAATAGAATGCATAGTTTACGAAAATTAACAATCAAGGTATGCAAATCCATGCTAAAAGAAAGTAAGAATGATGAAGTTAACTCTTCTTTCTTAAAAACAAAACAGAAACAAATACACACTTCATCCCCTCGGAAGAAGTTAACCAGTCCTACAGAGGATTGGAACAACTACAGTTTGTAATACTGTATTAATGATTTTTGTCTGTTCCTCTTAGGCAAAAATCATAATCTTCGAGAGGGTTGTGTTGGATGTCGTCTTTACATTGTTTTAGCCTAAGATTTTTTCTATGTCTTTTTTCCGAGGATAAACTCTATTAGGGTTTTGGTCAAAGGTCATTTTGGATATTCATCCTATCCTCAGTTGCTTTTAAAGTGAAGTTTTTCTCCTTAGCACAAACATTTCTTCTGTCTCTTCTATCATGTCCTCTTCAAGTCTTTCAAGTAAAGAAAGCGATGTTTGGACTGTTCTCCTTCCTACTAAGAAGATACGATTGGATTCTTGTGATAATGTGATGATCCCTGATATTCACAGCTCCTCTCTGAACGAGAACATCTCTGTTTCTGAGTTTGATAAGCTCTCCTTAACCATAAATCTCGTCTTGGAACAAGTTCGTGCCCTAAAAAGTGAACTAGAAATTTCTTCCAAGAAGCTCGAAGAAAAAATGGATAATCCGGAATCGAAAATTGATCTAATTGAAGATGAGATTGATGAATACAGAGAGTATGAGAAGAGTACTCAAAGCAAGTGAAATGTTTTAAATCTTTTATTTTTCTTGTTTTTCTTAGAAAAATAACTAGAGGTTGGAATAGTCATTATTGTGATTACACATAGCTATGTCCAACGTTTTCATCTTCATGTTTTTAGATTTATTGGTTTAAATTATAAATTTGTTTGGAAGATGATTTTTGCAGTATTAATATTTATGGTTTCATATATTGCAATATTGTTATGGGATATGTGTGTTTACGTCCGTGAACTTGATTGTCCCATACTTTGTCAAAAGTAAAGTCGTTCGTGAGTTGATATGTATGTATTGATGAAAGAATGAATTGAATTTTGACAAATAAAAAGTTAAGCCTATTATGTCAATTTTTGATGGAAGATAGGTTAAAATCTTTTGTGTTCAAGGATTATGTCTATTGGATGTCATTGTGCAAATGATGAGGGAAAATAGAATGAGTCCTTGATTATTCCACGGTATTAGGTCGATCTCCGATCCATAATTTGTGTGCATACTGTGTTGTTCCATAAGGTGTCTTATGTTGAGCTATATCGACTGAGTCATTATTTTGGCATAGTTTTTGTTCCATAAGATACTTTGTGTCGAGCATGACCAACTAAATTGATTACTTTTGTGATTAGTTTGGTTGTGTATTTCAATTAGATTAATTATGGGTTTTCTTGTGATTAATATAATTGAGTGTTTTTAAATCTCCATAAGTTTACTTGTGTTGAGCATTTCCGATTAAGTTAATCATGGGTTCTCTTATGATTAATTTAATTGAGTATTTTGGATTCAAATTCATACTTGTATGTTTGTTATGTCCAAAGAAATCCTTCTTTTCTTTTTGAAAAATTAAGGTCGCTCTTGTTGTTCTTTCGGGAATGACATATTATGGGGGAGAGTTCTTTTGAACTTGTGCTTAATTGCCAAATCTTTGTGGGGAGTGTGGTTGTGGAATATTATAGGGGTTATCTTGTATCTTTATAAACTCCTTGATGAATGCATTTAGCTTCGGCTTTATGACTGCATCTAAATAAGATGATATATGCTTTATTTTGGTCATGAAATGTCTCTTTTGAAAATTTCATTAGGATCCCGTTCTTGTACCTTTGCCAATTTTATTGACAAAAAGGGGGATAATTAATATGTAGTTCACACTACAAGTACATATGGTTTTCGGTTCGTTATGGAAGGGGGAGTGGTTTCCATGTGAGATGGAGTATTGACTATGGGGGAGTGACATATCACCATAATATTGTTGTTAAAGTTGTTATACAATTGAACTTTGACGCTGTGTAATGATACTATGACACTATATAACAATGATTGAGAACTCTTGTTTTCTCGTTGTTATAGCTACGGATTTTCAACAACGATGATGCTAAACTTACAACCTTTGGGATCATTGGAGTACTTGGAAGTCACGAAGATTTCAAGTAATGTTGAAGATTAGGCATGTAGAATAGGATCTACAAAAGTTTATTTATACATTTTTTGTATTCCATATGTATTGATAGTTTTGTCACTAAAATTGACAAAGAGGGAGATTGTTAGAGCATTGCTCGGTCGAACTCGCATGCGTTGCTATCTCAAGCATGTTTGTCAATGTTAGTGATCAAAACTATAAGTCTTGATTTCTAGTATACTATAGCTAAGGTCTCGGACTAGGATAGAAAGTGTAGTTGAGCTCAAGAACTCCATGTCAATCATCATACAAGACGAAGGACTACTCAAGGAACTGGTGGATCTTCATCGACTAAAAGGTATGTGGAGACTTGAACTTATCTATCACTCAAAAGTCTATTTATGTCCTATCTTGAGACAAAATTCGTTTTGCTATATAGACTTAGATTGTACACATTTGGTATTTCGAGCCGAGTTTACCTCGCTTATCTATTTATCGAAATATGTGTTGGTAAAGCTTTCGCTTTAGCAAAGTTCATCTTTACCTAGTGACGAAAGTCATGTTATGTTTCAATCACTTTAAAAATTGCTCTGACGAAAAATGGTTTGTGAATAACAACTATATAACGTCCTCTGAGAATGTTTCAATGATTGAAATGAGAGTTTAGACTATATAAACATTTGGAGGATATAAGCATTGTTGTGGAAACACATATATGTATTAGTCCTTATTGCTTGAACCGAAGTTTGCTAACTTTGTTGATCAAGTGAACCGGAGAAGTGCGTGAGCTAAGTCCGCGAACTCAGTCCGCGAACCCAGTCCGTGAAATGGCGAAGTTCAAAAACCCGAGAATTTCTGCTGGAGTTTGTAAACTCCATCCAGGAACTTAAGTCCGCGAACCCAGTCCGCGAACTTGAGTAGGTTATGTCTAAAAACGATGTTTAGTGAACCTATCTTTACAAACTAAGGAATGCAATTGCAAACCGTGGCTATAGAGTTCATGAACCGATTCATGTGAATCAAATCGTTTTTGCTTCAATTGTGTCTTGTGCAGTACATGAGATTTCCTTGCAATTGAACAACTCTCTAACTAGTTCATTTGAGTCATTTGAACTAGTTATGGTGAAGAAGAATATGGTTGATATGAAAGTGATCATATGGCTAACCATTTGGTTAACTATTGTTGAACCAACTAATGTACAAGTTTGGGTACGGTTACACAGGCCCAGGAACGTGCATTTCATTTGTGTATAACAAGCTATGTTTTCGATCTAACGGTTGATAAATATTAGCTTGAATCTAAATCAGGTTTTCATCTAACGGTGAATATTGAATGTTTTGTTACTAAGCTAATATTGATTGCAAACCCTGATTTGAAAGACTATATAAGGGAGAACTCTAGAAACTCGGAAAACTAATTCCCACACACTATGTGTGATACTAGTTGTGCTAAGCTAGAGTCGATTCTCCTTTAACCTTTGGTTTCTTCTTCTAAACCAGGTTAACGACTTAAATACTTCATTTGGATTGTGAAGCCAAACCGATACTACCTTTTTTGTAGTTGTGTGATCTGATCTTGTTGTTTCTATCGTACGAGTACAATTGTAATAATTGGCTTGAGATCTCTATCTCTGATAGGAAAGATAAAAAATAATCACAAACATCTTCGTCTCATCGTTTGTGATTCCACAATATCTTTTTTCGCTGCGTCGATTAAGACTATTGTGAGGTGATTGATAATACTAGGCTGTTCTTCAGGAATATAAGTCTGGTTTATCAATTGGTTCCTGTTCACCTTGATTTATCAAAAGACGAAACAAAACTCGTAGGTATATTCGTAGGAGACGTATTTATCTATTATCGCAGACTTTTATGTGTGATACAGATTTTTTTATTAAAGTCTTCGACTTTGGGTCGTAGCGACTCTTAGTTGTGGGTGAGATCAGCTAAGGGAATCAAGTATGTAGTATCCTGCTGGGATCAGAGACGTAGGAGAATAAATGTACCTTGGATCAGTGTGAGATTGGTTGGGGTTCAACTACAGTCCAGACCGAAGTTAGTTTGGAGTAGGCTAGTGTCTATAGCGGCTTAATATAGTGTGTGTTCAATCTGGACTAAGTCCCGGGGTTTTTCTGCATTTGTGGTTTCCTCGTTAACACAATTTCTGGTGTCTATGTTATTTCTTTTCCGCATTATATTTTTTTATATAATTGAAACTATACAGGTTTTGCGTTGTTCAATCAATTAGAATATCCGACCTTTTGGTTGTTGATTTAAATTGATTGACACTTGTATATTGGTCTTTGTTACCATCCAAGTTTATCTCTCTTGTATTTAAATTGAGACTCGCAGTTTGCTTGAGTAAGATTTAAATCGAGAGATAGAGATAAAAACTATTTGATATACTTTTTTTCTAGATTGAGTCTGACTGTCTAGTTGATTCTCTAGAAAGTATATTGGAGTTTGTCCATACAGATTGCTAAGCGAAGTATTGGGTGTGGTTGTTAGACCCCCGCTTTTTCATATATATCTTGGAATGGGGCAAGAAATGGTTTAAGTTGTGTACAATTTTGTTATTTAAAGTTTCAAATAAAGCTTTCTACGGCAGCCGTCTTCTCTCACAATTTGTGATGTCACGGGTTGCATAACCTTGATGTGCGAGCGTCTAAGAAAACCCCACTTTCCTTTTTATGGGTCGCGGTTCAAAAATGGGTCCAAGCCCATTAATGGGGCATATAAAGAAGAAGTACGCGTACCTTCTTCTTCATCCCATCAGTCCGCCTACGAGAACCTCTAGGGTTTTTGTGTTCCCTATATTGGAACTTCCTTGGAAGAAATTGAAAGGAAGGGTGTTCAAGGTTCATTCCAAGTAAGTAATTTCCTCTTGGTTCTTTCAATTTTCTAGATCTCATGATGAATTCTAAGGGCTCAAAAAGAAGTTCAAAAAGCTTAAAAAATCTCTAGCATGGATTTTCCTTGGGACCAAAATTCTCTTAGGATTAGGTTTGTGAATGATTCTTGTGCTAGAGTTTTGAAAGGATTTCATCTAAAGGTTTCATCCTAGAAAAGAAATTGGATCCATCTAGTAGACATAAATAGGATTTAGTTTGCTTTAAAAAGTTCAATCTTGGAAACATCTTTGATGGTCTTGGTCAAGGATTTGATTCTCTTACAAGAATTTTCTATGCCAACATTCATGATGTTGATCTCAATAAAATGGAATTCAAATCCATTATAAATAGAGAAATATTTTTTGTTAATAGAGAGTTAATTTCAAAGATTACCAAAATTTCGTTGGGAAAGGTGCGTCTTCCTAGGCCATGTGATGAACGACCATCGTGTTATAACATCTCTCTTGGGCTTTGCGGCAAGAAGGTTGCTTGGAATCAAGGAGAGTTTCTTACTAATGATCTTATTGCTTTGATGGCTTTTGGAAAACTTGGTATCTCTAATATTTGTCCCTCCACAATTGAGAATTCTCGGTGGAGTCGTGAGTTTGCGGAATTGGTGTATTTCCTTGAATTGGGTGTTCCAAGTCTCGATATTTGTGGTTTTATCGTTTTTCAAACGACTTCGATGACTTCACCCATCAAGAAGTTAGGTTACCCTTGCTTGATAAGTCAAATTTGCCGTGAACATGGTTTTGAGTCAATTGGTAATTCGCTCGGGGTTCCCAAACCGGTTCGTCCATGTACCTTCAAACGTATAAGGGAGAATGTGTGCAAAAGACAAATAGATGATTTTCTTGACAATTGTGACCCTACCACCTTGAGTCTTCTTCAAAAAATTCACAAGGGTGTGTGTAAGGTAAATTCAAGGGTAAAGTGCATGCAAGAACAATTGTCACTGGTTACAACAAAGTTTCCAGAGCTCAAGGAAGAATTGAACATGATTCAATCGTCTTGGAGTGTTTCCGATGATGAAAATGATGAGTAAATGGAGATATTATTGCCTAGTAAATCTTCTTTTATTGTTTTATTTAGAAGAATAACTAGAGTTTGGAATAGCCATTATTGTGATTACACATAGCTATGTCCAACGTTTTCATCTTCATATTTTTAGGTTTATTTGTTTAAATTCTAAAAAATTGTTTGGAAGATGATATTTTTGCAGTATTAATCTTTATGGTTTTACATATTGCAATATGTTATGGGATATGTGTGTTTGTGTTCGTAAACTATGATTGTCCCATACCTTGTCAAAAGTTATGTCTTTCATATGTCGATATACATGTATTGATATAAGAATGAATGGACTTTTGATATCACAAAAGTTTGAAGCCTATTATGTCATTATTGATGGAAGATAGGATGAACTTTTGTTTACGAGGATTATGTCTATTGTATGTCATTGTGCAAATAGTGATGGAAAATAGAATGAATCTTTGTCTATTTCGCAGTATTGATCTTTCCTGATCCATATTTTATGTATATACTGTGCGGCTCCGTAATTTCTCTTATGTTGAGCATTTACGATTTAATTAATCATGATTTCTCTTGTGGTTAATTGAATTTAGTATTAATTGGATTCAAATTCATATTCGTATGTGATTTGTTATGTCCAAAGAAATCCTTTTTTTCTTTTGAAATTAAGGTCGCTCTTGTTGTTCTTTCGAGAATGACATAATATGGGGGAGAGTTCTTAATTGAACTTGTGCTTAATTGCCAAATATTTGTGGGGAGTGCGGCTGTGGAATATTATAGGGGTTATCTTGTATCTTTATAAACTCCTTGATGAAAGCATTTAGCTTCGGCTATATGATTGCATCTAAATAAGTTGATATGTGCTTTCTTTTGGTCATGAAATGTCTCTATGGAAATTTTCATTAGGATCCCGTTCTTGTACCTTTGCCAATTTTATTGACAAAACGGGGGAGAATTAATATGTAGTTCACACTACAAATACATATGGTTTTCGGATCATTATGTAAGGGGGAGTTGTTTCCATGTGAGATGGAGTATTGACTAAGGGGGAGTGATACATATCACCATGTTATTTTTGTCGAAGTTGTGATACAATTGAACTTTGATATTACATAATGATATCATGACATTGTATAATAATGATCGAGAATTCTGTTTTCTCATTGTTATAGCTACGGATTTTCAACAATGATGATGCTAAACTTACAACCTTTGGAATCATTGGAGTACTTGGAAGTGACGAAGATTTCAAGTAATGTTGAAGATTAGGCATGTGGAATAGGAGCTATAAAAGTGTATTATTTATTTTTGTATTCCATATGTATTAATAGTTTCGTCACTAAAATTGACAAAGGGGGAGATTGTTAGAGCACTGCTCGGTCGAACTCGCATGCGTTGCTATCTCAGGCATGTTTGTCAATGTTAGTGATCAAAACTATAAGTCTTGATTTCTAGTCTACTATAGCTACGTCTCGGACTAGGATAGAAAGTGTAGTTGAGCTCAAGAACTCCATGGAGATCATCATATAAGACGAAGAACTACTCAAGGAACTGGTGGAACTTCATCGACTAAAAGGTATGTGGAGACTTGAACTTATCTATCACTCAAAAGTCTATCTACTCTATCTCCTATCTTGAGACAAAAGTCGTTTTTCTATATAGACTTTGATTATACACATTTGCTATTTCGAGCCGAGTTTTATCTCGCCTATCTATTTCTCGAAATATGTGTTGGTCTTTGGCCAAGTTCATCTTTACCTAGTGATGAAAGTCATATTAAGTTTCAATCACTTGAAAATGGCTTTGACGAAAAATGGTTTGTGAATAACAACTATATAACGTCCTCTAAGAATGTTTCAATGATTGAAATGAGAGTGTAGAATATATAACCAATGTTGGTATAAGAATTGTGTGGTAACACATATATGTATAAGTCTTTATTCCTTGAACCAAAGTATGCATACTTTGTTGATCAGGAAAAGCGAAAAACCAGTCCGCGAACTATCGGAGGTTCTCGACCCGAGAAAATTTGCTGGAGTTTGTAAACTCTTCCGGGAACTTAAGTACGTGAACTAAGTCCGCGTACTTGAGTTGGTTGTTTCTAAAGACGATTATTCGTGAAATTAAACTTATATAAACTAAGGAATGCAAGTTTGCAAACCGTGGCTATAAAGTTCATGAATCGATTCGAGTGAATCAAATCTTTTTTGCTTCGATTGTGTCTTATATACTTATATAAGATATAAGCAATTGAAAAACTCTCTAACTAGTTCATTTGAGTCATTTGAACTAGTTATGGTAAAGAAAAATATGGTTAATATGAAAGTTATCATATGGCTAACCATTTGGTCAACTATTGTTGAACCAACGAATGTACATGTTTGGGTACGATTACACAAACCTAAAATCGTGCATTTCATTTGTGTGTAACAAGCTAGGTTTTTGATCTAAAGGTTGAAAGATTTTAGCATGAATCTAATCAGGTTTTCATCTAACGGTGAATATTGAATGCTTTATTACCAAGCTAACATTGATTGACTATATAAGGGAGAATTCTAGAAATTGGGAAACCTAATCCCCACACCTTACGTATGATACTAGTTGTATTAGCTAGAGTCGATTCTCATTTAACTTTAGGTTTCTTCTTGTAAACCAGGTTAACGACTTGAAGACTTCATTGGGATTGTGAAGCCAGACCGATATTACTTTCTCGTAGTTGTGTGATCTGATCTTGCATATTCTATCGTACGAGTACAATCGTAAAGATTGGATTGAGATTGATATCTCTGATAGGAAAGATATAAAAGTAATCACTTCGTCTCATCATTTGTGATTCCACAATATCTTCTTTCGCCGCGTCGATTAAGATTATTGTGAGGTGATTGATAATTCTAGGCTGTTCTCTGGGGATATAAGTCAAGGTTATCAATTGGTTCCTATTCACCTTGATTTATCAAAAGACGGAACAAAACTCGTAGGTATTTCTGTGGGAGACAGATTTATATATTACTGTAGACTTTTCCGTGTGATACAGATTTGTTTATTAAAGTCTTCGACTTTGGGTCGTAGCAACTCTTAGTTGTGGGTGAGATCAGCTAAGGGAATCAAGTGCATAGTATCCTGCTGGGATCAGAGACGTAAGGAGCGCAACTGTACCTTGGATCAGTGTGAGATTGATTGGGGTTCAACTACAGTCCAGACTGAAATTAGTTTGTAGTAGGCTAGTGTCTGTAGCGGCTTAATACAGCGTGTGTTCAATCTGGACTAGGTCCCGGGGTTTTTCTGCATTTGCGGTTTCCTCGTTAACAAGATTCTGAAGTCTGTGTTGTTTCTTTTCCGCGTAATATTTTGTTATATAATTCAAATATCACAGGTTGTGCGTTAGTTCAATCAATTAGAATATCCGACCTTTGGTTATTGATTTACATTGATTGACACTTGGATATTGGTCTTTGGTACCATCCAAGTTATCTCTCTTATATTTAATTAGACTCGCAAATTTCTATTTGCTTGAGTAAGGATTAAATTGAGAGATCGAGATATTATAACTCTTTGATATACTTTAATAAGATTGAGTCTGGTTGATTCTCTTGAAAGTATATTGGAGTTAGTCCATACAGATTGCTAAGCGAAATATTGGGTGTGGTTGTTGTACCTCCATTTTTTCACTATGTTTGATTTGATCATCTATTTTGGTTGTAATCAGGAAATCAATTATATAGGCTTAATATGTGGGAGGCATATTTGGTTTAAAGTCTTCAATTGAGTTGAAGCAACTCTTAGTTGGTGTGACGTCATCTAAGGGAATCAATTGTGCGGAGTCCTGCTAGGATTCAATATGCGTAAGGAGCGCGACTCTACCCAAATCAGTGGGAGATTGAGTTCGGTCTCAACTACATTCCATATCGAAGTTAATTGGTAGTAGGTTAGTGTATGTAGCGGTTTAATACATATTGGTGTTCAATCTGGATTAGATGATGTAGTTTTACAAGTGATAAGTATGGGATTCGATTCTCGGACTATTTTAAAGGTTTGGTTTTAAGACTAAATAAATGAAAATACTAAAAATTGTAAAATATAGTAACAAGATGAAGAGAGATAGGTCTATGATATCGGGTTCCACTACTTCTAACGGTTGTAACTTCAATAATTATTTTCTCTAATCTACTCTCAAAACTACACAAGGCCATTTTGAACCCAATCTCATGCCTTGGAAAATTTATCATTAAAGAAATATCAATTCGACTCAAGTCGATAATCTAAGGCCTAATTTTCCTTCGCTTATAAAAGATCGACCGCTGAAGACGATCCAAAACAGTTATTTTGAAGCATTTAAAAAGGAGAAAAATTTTAGACAATTAAAACTAATTGGAGAGTAATAATTAGAAGAAAATTAAATACCAAAAATTACATGCTAGAAGTAGTTTCCTCCAAAACCCAAGAAAGTAATTTAGTTGCTCATATGAAGAAAATCGGAAGAAATCTGATTAATCATTGTATTAAATATAATAGAAATTGCTTACAACAATTTTAATATACTAATGACCTTCAGTGACCAAATCAGTAAAGTTACCAAAATTTTATTGCAAGTGGAACTGTAAACGATAAATACCATTTGTTGTTGAATATAAGACTGCTTTCCGCGACTGTTTCTGAGCGTATAATGTTCTTTGTTCTTCCTCTTCGATGGCAGTAGCAGAGAGGTTTGGTAACTCTCGATTATTTTCTCCCTAGCCTCCCTAACTCTCTGTCCCCTTATCAAAGCTCCCAACAACCTTTTTATACCCAACAGCCCTTCGAATCACAGCCATAACTCCTTGAAGATCTTCTTTCCTTTTTCAGAGACAGACAGGCATAATCTTCCACTTTTATATCCTGCACGCGTCTACATGCAATCAACATACTCAAACTCATTGAAAAGTACTCCTAGTAAGAGTATAACTCGTGCAGGCATGATATATTCACGTAATCTCCTCGAACAAACTTAACAGAACCCCGTGAAACTATAATCCTCTGTTTTATCCAATCCACGTAATCATCCCATTTTCTTCGAAACTGAGTCACATACCTTCCCTGTTTATCTCGAGATTATGTCATCAACATGTCCACAAAGAAGATATACTCTCGTAAGTTCCAAAAATACAGCCAATCACCGTGTATTTCTCTTCTCCCTGTGTGCTTCCATTCCCATCGATATATCCCATTCTTTTGAATCCGAAGGAATTACCAGTCCTGTTTAGCTCAAAAAGGTCCAGTCCAATCAATTCCGTCGATTGAATCTAACCCAAACTCATCCATAATCTTAACAGAGTATCTCAGTCATCTTCCTGCCACTGTTTTACTTCAACCCGAATTATCCACCCAATTCTAGCCAGTCCAATCAATTATCCACCCAATTTGGGTGTCCTTTAATAATTCCTCTCAGGGGTGCAAACGCCACTTTTAGAGCCAATTTCTTCGCAAAAGCTTATTTCTCCAAAATTACCTACAAAGACATAAAATACCAAAACAAGTACAAAAATGGGTACTAACAACATAGAAAATTGATATCAAATTAGACACATAAATGCGTCTATCACTAAGTCCCGGGTTTTTTTTTTTTCATTTGCGGTTTCCTTGTTAACAAAATTTCTGGTGTCTGTATTATTTATTTTTCCGCTTTATGTTGTTTATCTTTATTATTGAAATATCATATGTTGTGCGTTGATCAATCACAGAGGATATGTCCGACCTAGTTTGTTGGATAAGACTTGATTGATCCTTAGACATTGGTCTTTGTACCATCCAAGAACTCTCTTTGTGATTAGGTCACTGATTCAATTCCGTAAACGTTCTAATCGCAAGAGAGAAAGAATAAAACTCTACACACTTTCCATGATTGAGTTTTAACTCTCAGGGTTGTGTTGAGTTTTCCCATACATATTGCCTACGAAAAAGTTGGTGGTATATTTTGGTACCACCAGTGTTTTAAATTTTCATACTTTATTTTTTCGAACAATGGTGATTTGTGAAAAACATTGATGTCGTTGTTGCAACTCGGAAGGCCGAAAAAAGCGTTCCGTATCCAACAATCATAAGAAGCTACCGCTTCCAAAACCAAAGTTGGTTTGTGTAATGACCTTGCCAGCATACTGACATCTATGCCACACCAAATGCATGCAATCAAGGTTACCTGGCATTCTGGGAAAGCCTCTCTCCCTATTCTCAGCTAGTAGTTGATTGGCATTATCTTGCTTGGGTTGCTGTAAAAAACGTGGACCAAAATGGTTGAAGTTTAGGAAAAAAATTTGAGGTTATCATATGCGGTTGTTTTTTCCATACAAATGTACTCATCACAAGCATCCACGGACACACCAAAACCATAAATCCTAAGGGATATGGTGATCTTATGTTCAAAACTATGCCCATGTATGTTTCGTGCATCAAATTGATAGTTAAATTTAGGATTTACCCGACAAAGCTCTTTAATAACCCACATGACCAAGTGTTGTGGCATTCGGTAGCGACGTTGAAAATCTTGATCAGAGCAGACACTTCTTTTAAGAAAATAATCACGTATCATTTTTTCGTGACCTTCCTCTCGAAATCTCCACGTATATCTTCTGAACAATACAGCTCCCGATTTTGGATCTCGTGGAACTTTCCCGGTGTATAATTGTAGCATGTCGTTGGTTCTGGATCTCTCATCGTCTGAATCTGCATCCATTTGATCCAACTGCTGCATAAATGCTTCTTGTTGTGGGACCAATGTTTCCGCTATGTTTTCCATATCAGGATCCATAATGAATGAAACAAATGAAAACAAGAGATATATTTAACAAATTGGAAGATTTTTTTGTAAAGAATTGAACATAGTTGGGTGTCTTTATAATCGATGGTTTGAGTGTGTTTATATAGGTGTAAAACGAAATATAGCCATCGGGAGTTGGTCAAATAGTAGTAGTTGGCATACTATAAAGGGTCGTGGGATGACCCTCGGCTCAATGTGAATCGTGTCTCATCTCATGTTGGATCGACCGACCCTGTATGGTACGCTCGGCTTATTCTTCTTCGATAAACCATCCTTTCACTCCACAAAACTCAGTTTGGCCATCCACCTGGCACAAAAAACAAGTTTATTTGTATGGTCTCATTGGATATTATCTAAGTAGGTTAATTGGAAACCACGTAACAAAAAAATATGATCATTTTCAAGTACATTCTAAAGCTCCCGAGCCATATACTTTTAGTGATGACTAAATTATCCATGTTTAATTAGTATTAATCAATTTATTTAGTTAATATAATTAGACTAATTAGTTGAGTTACTCTCTCTGTCGTTTTTTATATGTTCGTTCTGTTTATAGACATATTTTCTCCTTAAACGATCAAATATACCCTTTATTTTTTATAATCATAAAATCATTTTTAATATAAACTCAATCCAACATCTTAAATAGTATCACCATATATATAAGGAAAAAATTCATCAGTGTTTTTCATATTAAACATCATTCCCTTTTTAAATAAAAATATTTATGGGCAGCTATAAAATTCCTCATAAAGTTTTTAAGTATGGATTCCATAATAAAACCAAGAAATCTTTGTTTTTATTTTATTAAAACATTTCCCAAAATAATAATATTACCCGATTCATATTTATTAATATAATAATTTTAATTTTAGTAGTAATATAGCATTTAATAGGGTTGGTCATGGCATTTCATACAGTCCCCTTAATATCTTGACTTTGTCAGTTAGGAGTGACAATTTTTTATGTCGACTAATAAAAACCGTCATTGTCTTCAACATTAGAAAAATGACGACTAAAAATGCATATTGTCATAATGGTATTGAAAACTATACCATGACGACTTACTTAGGTTTTCATCCAGATAATGGTGTGTTAAACACCTCTATTATCATCAAGGTATTAAGTTTGCACCATGCCGACCAATCCAGAGTCGTCATGGTTATTATTTGCATATTGAAGACTCTTGTGCTTGTACTATTTACTTAGTCAGAGTTTCTAGTCTGTAAAAATAAGATTACGACGACCATGTATTACTCGTTATTATAGGTAGTTGTTAGACTACAGCTCGGTCGAACTCACAAGTTTGTTATCAATGCTAAATGTACAAAACTATATGTTGATTTCTAGTCTACTGAAGTCAAGACTTAAACTAGGATTGGAGTAATCCTAATTACTCAATGAATAACCCTCGAATATTGAAGACTGAAAAACAAATGAAGACATTTTTGACAACTTCATTACTAAAGAGGTATGTGAAAACTGACATATCCTATTTACTCACGACATATACCATTCGATCTTATGAGACTATGTCGTATGATTTCAGTGTATTTAAGATTACAAAAAAGAAATTTCGAGTTAAAGCTTGTCTTGGTTAAACTCTCGAAAAATGATTCAAGCAATGGATGTAGGTATATCCTTAACAATATTAGTTATTACAAATTACTGTTCACAAACTATTTGATCATTTGGAAATCGCCCAGGCAACAATGCATACTGTCTAAGGCTATTGTGAATGTTTTAAATTGAATTATGAGAGAAATACAACTGCTTGGTGCAAGGTACACATACTTGTATGTATTACCTAGTTAGTATGAATTCCGCGAACTGTGTAGGTTTGCAAACCCTTTACATCTAAGTTCGGGAAAGGGGTTAGATTTGAAAACCCGTATGACCTGACTTCGCAAACTTCCAAGGTTTGCAAACCCCTATGGCCTGACTTCGAGAACTTCCAAATTTTGTAAACCTATCGAGTTTCATTTTAGCAGAAGGTCATGAACTGTCTTACATGACTTTGTTCGCTTTTGTTACAACTCTCATAGACACTTTTAAGACAACTTTGTCTCAAAATCACTTTGTACTTGTGGTTAGTTTTTAGTCTTGAGTGTTATTGAACACCACTAAGTATTTGTAAGTTCAAAGTCATACTTGCAGTGGTGGACTATCATTGTTCACGGTTCGAGAATTGGACCATTGTGCATATTCTTCTGTGTAATTTCAAGGCGATCTTTTTATATTCTTAAATGAATTCCTAATAAAAATTTCATCAAAACCAAGAAAGTGTTTTCTTGAATCTCAAATAATCTTAGCTTGAACTCAAAGCTATTTGTAGCCTTAAAAATCTATAAATAGAGAGACTCTTGGAACATGATTTCTTAATCCATGACACTCTTTTTGTCCTAGTTGTAGAGATAGAGTCGTCCTAGTTGTAATCACAAAGTTTCCTTCGTCTTAGACTTTGTGATTCCTCGAAATAGATATCTAAACTATTCTTTGATTTATTTGGATTGTTCTTAAGACGTGGTTAGTGATCCAGGCTTTTATGCTAACAAAGTGTAAGTGTTCTGGATCCGTGAGCTTTGATGGACTTTGTCCAGTGCAAATATATTTCCAAACCTAGATCAAAATATATCAAAAAAGAAAGGCTTGTCTGTTAGAGATAAATAGGTATCAAAAGTCTTCAATGAGGTTGAAAAAACTCTTAAAATGAGATAATGTCATCTAAGGGAATCAAGTGCGTAGAATTTTGCATGGTTTAAGAGGTCTTGTGTGGGTTAATTCGGTGTTAACTATATTCAAGTCCAAAGTCTGATAGTAGGCTAATGTATGTAGCGATTTTATATCGTGTGGTGTTCAAAGATGGATGAGGTCCCCGGGTTTTTTTGCCAGTGCAATTTTCCTCGTTAACAAAATTCTGATGTCTTGTGTTTTTCCTTTTCCACATTATATTGTTTATCTTTATAATAAGAATATCACAAGTAGTACGTAATCAATATAAATAATTTCAGTTATTATTTTTTGAGATCAAGAACAAGACTTGTTTTTGTTGAATTCATATCTTGAAATATAAATTACAAGTTTCATATTTGTTATAATTCGGATATAACATGAATGATCTTGGATATTGATTTTTAAGATCGTCCAAGAACTCTTCTACACAATCAGTTACACAAACCTTTACCGTATACATATTGATTGTAGAAGAGAATTAGAAAAACTCTATATATAATCTTATTCAATGGTCCTTACTTTGACCTAATTGTGATTGTGTTAGGTTTTGTCCATACATGTTGCTAAGTGAAACTACTAAGAGTAATAGGAATAGAAAAACATAACAACGCAAATGACAATGGATGTTTAGTAGTTGTATACATTTTAGGTTTGGAGATACCAGCCTTATATCTAGTAAGCATATTATGAGAATTAGATACTAGAGGAAACATGACAGTAGTTGATGAAGTGGAAAAAACAGATGTTGAAGGAGTGCAGTGGATGTGGAAGTAGATACAGTAGATGTTGAAGTAAAAACTGAAGTGGCTAACTGAAGTAGAGTCTGAGATAGCTGGAGTAAATTATGAAGAGTCTAAAATAGCTGAAGCTGAAATTGAAGCAATGGACTTATTACCGAAATTCTCCAAAGTAATAGTAGGAAAGCCAGAAAAAGTACCATTCATATGGAAAGCAATCTTCAGTAAAAAATGACATGTATTGAATTATAGACTCTGCCATAAATAGGCTCTAAGCATCTGTACCCTTTGTGTTGTGAACTATAACCAAGAAATACACAGTGAAAGCTTCGTGGAGCTAATTTGCTAGGAGCATAAGGCCTGATCCATGGAAAAAAAGAGCAACCAAAACATCTAAGCATTGTAATCCAGTGGTTTTCAAAGCAAAACCTCAAAAGGAGACTTGAATTCAAGAGTTCTAGCCGACAATCTATTAATAACATAATTAGCTGTCATGAAAAAATCAACCCAAAATGAATCTGACAACTTTGCTTGAATTAAGAAAGTTCTCGTAATAGCCAAAATATGTCCATACTTCGCTTTCGCTAAGCCATTTTTGTTCATATATATGGGGACAAGTGATCTCATGTCTTATACCATTAACAATTTTCCACCTCCATCAGTTCTTATAGTTACAATCTTATCAGAAAGCTGATTTTGAGTTTGAACTTTGAAATTGTAAAAGATAGCTCTAAATTCAGATTTATTATGAAGTGGAAACATCCAACAAATCTAGAAAAGTCATCAAAGATGTTAACATAGTAAAGAAAACCACCATTAGAGAAGGTCCCCAAAGATCCATATGAAGCAATTCTAGTGGTTTGCTAGTACAAGAATTAGAACAAAAAAAGGTAGCTTATGAGCTATACCTAGCTGACAACACTCACAAAAGAATGGTGTTTTTATTATATCCCTAGAAAAAGGTAAAATATGAGAAACTCTTTGTAGAGTTTGAAATGAGGGGTGAGAAAGTCTTTGATGCCAGACAATGGGTGAGACTTTGACAGTATAAACCCTTATGCTGAGGTCCATGCAACAGTTGTTTTCTAGTTTAAAAGACCCTGCACAGTATAACCAGTGGAGGAACAGGTTATAATGCAACTATTATCTGTAGCGAATTCGTGAACTAATAAGAGATTGTGGGAGGCCTTAGGTACATGGATAACATGTTGTGAAAAAGATATCTATGAGTTGTAGGCAGATAAACATAACCGGTGAAAGCAATGTACATTCAGGAGCCAAATGTCCAGATTTACCACAAATTTGACATGGTGCCTTGTTATCACCAGTAATAATAACAGATAGAGGAGGAACAAAAGTAAAGACTGAAGGAGATCTAGAACCAACTTGATTATAACCACCTTTAAAATTTGGATTAAACAATCTTTTACATCTATAATTTGGATAATGACCACTTCGCATCATAGGATTATGATTGCGAAATTGATTTGGAAGTTTTCTAGGAGAATTAACAAGAAACGCTTTGTTCTCCGGTTCAACAAGAAGTGATTTATATTTGGTGATAATAAAGATTTCCTCACTGATAAAAAGATTATGAAGTTCAACACTACTTACAGGGGGATTTCGAATCCTAATTGAGGTTGTAAAAGCATCATAAGCATAAGTCAATGCAGATAAATTTGTAACACCAATTTCGGAGTCACTACTAACAGATCCAGTAGTGGCAATAACATCTAGTATCTACTAATCTTCTTGAGATGAGAAATAAAATTGGTGACAGAACAATTTCCCATACAAATTGATTGTAGTTTAGTACGAAGGTGAATGACACGAGTTACAGAAACTTGAGAGAACCGAGTTTGAATGCTAGTCCATAACTGAAAAGAGATAACATCACCGACGAAGTATGGAATAATGGATCAGGCGTTGTTGAGTATTGAAGAAGAGTAATTGTGGAATCCTCATCTTTCCAGAGAATATACTCTTGATTATCGAAATTTTCAGCAAGACAAACCTTAACAACAATAATATAATCAACAACCTTAAATTTTGTGAGAAGAGCAAGAATCAACGACTTCCAGGTCAAGAAGTTGCCATCCTTGAGTTTCAGAGTAACAATGTTTGCTAATTATTGTAAAGGAACTTTAGAGATCGATTTAGGAGGATCCATTGAAGAAGATCAAAAGCAAATAAGATGACAAAACAAATCTGAGAATTTCAGAAGTGAAAGAAAGATAATCAACATCAACCGATTGAAAAAAAATGATCAAATAAAGAAGATCAAAATAAGAAACAACAGAGAATTCTCTGAAATTATATTTTATGCACAGGTCATTTGTACTGGCAGTAATTCTCAGTTCATCACACAATTTGTCTTCTATTCCGTTCTCAATTAATTGCAGTCCAAGGATTAAGGCTATTTCTTGGGGAGTCGAGTGAAATATTTCACCGTCTTCACATATTTGAATCCAAAATTTCCATCTCTTGTTTCAGTAAATGTGTTGACTAGCATCTCTAATCCCTTGTTATTCTTGGTCAATTCTTCTTTACTTATCTGGTTGTACACAAACACCTCCAGAAGATTCCATAATGGGATCGATTTAAGAGCATCCACTTGTCTCTGATTTAAATTAATATTCTTATTTTCTAGTTCACGAAATAGTTCATGCAAACTCCCAAATTTTACTCTAAAGAGCTTTGCATTTTCTACAAAAGCGATAGCCAACAACACATATTAAAATATAATCAAGTAGAATGCAAAAAAATAAATAAAAAATAAATATAAAATACAATTCAGGTGATAAATGTTCTTTTCACGACTAATAAAGGTGAAATTTACATCTTTCACACCAAAAGTACGTGAAAAGTGTAATTCTCATATGGTTGAATGCGACAGGACGACACTTTAATGCTGGTTTAAATCAAGCAAGCTCTTTTGCAACTACATAACTAAAATATTTAACCTTAAGAGTATTAAAAAATTTCGTTTTAGGAGTAAACATATAATACCCGATTTCTTTCCCTTACATGGTGCTTCTTTTGGAATGTCATCAGATTTCTTTTTCTTTTTCGGTACTTCTTCGAAGTCAGACTCGTCATACGTTTCATGAGAAACAACTTATTTCTTCGCCATCGTAGCAGTGTTCCCTATTTCAAACAGATAAAGAGGATTAGTTAACCAAACACATTATATAAAATTGGTGATATTTTTATTCTTCTATTAGAGTTTTTGTTGTTTTAGCATGCATGTTGCACAAATATATACAGAAAACTACAAACAACTGATATAGATTACAACTTGCTAAAGAAAGTTTGAAAGATAAACCAAATAAACCTTACCGCTGATATAGATTACAACTTGCTAAAGAAAGTTTGAAAGATAAACCAAAGAAAGCTTACCACCGATAGTAGCTTGATGAAAACCAATTAAAACTGTGGTGATAATTATTGAAGATTTAGACTCATTTGTTAATGGTAGCAGTATAAGAACGAAGAAGCTTTTCGAAGATTGAAACGACGACGATAGTTGATGAAGATTAATAGTATAAAACGGTGGTGATAATTGTTGATTTTAATGATATGGATTTGACTGCGATTTTTTTGGGATAAACATAAAATTCAACAATATTACATTTGTTTTTAAATCAGATGAAAAAACAAAATAATTAACTAATTGTTCTAAGAAGAAATTTAGTAATTAATTACGGGTTTTACATATATAGGTAGTCAATGGTGGGTTTGCGATATAAGAAAAAAAAATTGGGCTATAAAAAATTTTCCCCAAACTCTCCGTCCCGATGGTCAGCAAGTTGTGGCCCATACATAATCAAGGTTAGAAACCAGAATACACACATTGAAATCTCCATGATTGCTAAAGGGGGTCACCGGGATTTTTTTTTTTGATCGTCAAACCATAAGTACTTCAATCCAAATAGAAACGTTTACATGATGGTTTTCAAGAAAAACAAGTACAACATAACATGAAACAAATACAACGAAAGATGCAAAGCGCAAATAAACCGCGAAGAGAAAGAGCGATCTACAATGATAGCACCCAAGTCTTCTACTTTGAGATTTGAGAAGAAATGCTATCCGAAATTATAATTCGACCATTTTGATAGATTTTTCATGAAAAGATGTACTCCCATGACTGAGGAGTGATTTGCCCAAAAATTCTTCATATGCTGTGAACAACTCGGAAGCTCTAAATCTGTTTTTTTTTTTATGAAGAAGATCTTGATCTAGCCCGTTCCAAATCGTCGATGTACTTGTACTAAGATAACCAAACACGAACAAATCGTCATAAAGAAACACTATGAAAGTGTAGATAAAATCGCCCTAATAGCGAAGATAAAAATCGCTCTAATAGCGAAGAAATTATTGAAGAACAACGAAATACACCCTAAATAAAAAACAACTATGTATAATATTAATAAAAAACAAGAGCAACTGCAATGGTGCAATCAAAACCAATGACCAAAAACAAAAAAAAAAACGACAAAATTTAGGTTTAGTCTGAGGTGCCACGCTACGGTGCACGAGTAAAATTTGATCGAGCACACATTATACCCCCGCCCCATACAAACTCACATTAAATGTTCGCCTCTCATCAGGCTCACATTATACCTTCGCCCCATTTTACACTTGTTTTTGATTCAAACGTAAGTAGTTCGCCCCACCATCATACGGATTTTATACTTACACCCCGCTATAAACGGACATTATACTTACGCTCGGTATCAAGCACACTTTTAATGTCCGCTCGATTAAATTTGGTTTTGGTCCGGGTTCCAGACCAAATATATTCTGATATTTAGTTTTAGTCTGGTTTTTAATCTTTAATCCGTTCGACTGCGTGTGGTTTCTGGACAAAAATTTTGGTTTTAGTGGTCCATTGTCGACGCTCTAAAGGACTAGATCTGAGCAAAGGAAGAAGAAAATGATAGGTTTTTTCTAAAGTTTCGAGAAGGGGAAAGAAGAGAGAAAGGATTGAATGATAGTATTAAAAAGAATAAGGGAGTCACCGGGATTAGCAGGGTACTGTTTGATATGATACAAAAAAATTACATCCTATCATGACCAGAATAATCGTCATACGGTATTAAAAAAAATAAAAGGGATCACTCATACGGTATCCCTGCTAAACCCGATAACCCTTTTATCAGTTTTGGAAATCTCGATCGGATTAGGCACATCCTGAAATCAAAATAATCGTGGTAAAATTTTCGCGATCCACGCATCATCCTATAGCCTTTGAGCTTCTTTCAATAGTAGAGAAACCGCGGATCACGTGGCCGGCGAAATTATGCTTTTCTCGGACTTTCCCTAAAAAAAAAGAGAGTAGTAAATACTAAGAAAATAGTAGGTTCGTAATAAATGGCTCCTGCAAAACAGCAGCCAGTCTGTCATTGCCATTAACCGATTTGTGTGATCATGACTTATGAATGACATAATATAGAAAAAGAAATTATACCTATCTATTCTCAAGAATCCTTCTTCTTCGTGACTCCTGTTTCTTACTCCACCAAATCTTTCTAAAGTCTTCCTTTCCAAAAACAAGTTCCAACTCCCAAAAACAGGTACAATTTCAGAATCGTAATTCATTACCAAATTAATCAGAAAAACAAAATTACTCCATTTTAATGTTGTTTTTGTTTTATGCGTATTCAATTTTGTACGAGCAAGTTCTTAGTACATCTTTAGATGATTTCTACTTTGGTCTTTGGTTCTGTAAAGGTCTATGCAGTATTGAACTCTAATTTTTCTTTAGTTTTTTTGTATTTATTAGAATGGGGAAGAAGAAAGTCATGATACCAGTGGAAAATGTCGACTTAAAGACAGTTAAGTATAAGCGGGAACCGATTCAAGGTCAGTTCTGATTCAACAATTTAAGGGTTTTTTTCATTTCTTAAATGAATAGGAAAATTAGTATGATTTCTAGGTTTACATGAATTAATGCGATTTAAATGGTTTTTTGTTGCAGCTCCACATTTAACTGGTTTCGGTTTGAAGCTTTTTGTTTGGGTTACTGAAGCACCATTGATAGGTTCATTAGTATTGTCAATCTTGAAGAAACAGAATAAAATGGATGAGGTTGGTATATGCAGCACTGGTTTGTTCTAGTGGGATTTTGTACTTATAACGCCTCTATACCATATGAATGTCTAACTATTTGTTCATTCCTTCTAATTTACAGATGTTGCGCTATACCGTGATTCCAGAACGCCCCATGTTTAAGCCTGAGTTTCCACCACAAGGTAACTCTTCTTCACCATTTAGTGAGGACCAGTTTGATTAACCGCTACACTCATAAGTCAAATTTTGAAATATACAAGGTGGTTACTGAATCTTAATTGTTGATAATCGAGTTATGGATGAACTACGAAGTAGGTGTTGTTGAGTGGGTAGACAGAGATGATCTTTTTTCGTTACATAGTAAGATGTTTTAGACAGGCTGTGGTCATTTTTTTCCCTTTCCTTTTCTTTTTGTGTGTGCCTCTGTGTGTGAAGTATGAAGGACAATGGGTTAGGGGTGAATTTTGTAAACCTATTTCTATTAATTGGTGGCCGCAGCAATATGGGTAGTCGCTATTGTTAGATTTTTTGTGTTTTGCGCAACAAATCCCATATGGTTAAAGTAATGCTTGTTTAGATTAAGTTAAGTCGAATTAGTCTTAATCCGCATTAAGGCATGTTTATGGTATTAATCATGCAAAGACTAGCTTAAGGTTAATGCTAGATAAGGTTGAGTCTAAGCATGACATGTCCTTTAGCTTGACATGTCATATGAGGTGTCCAATGTAGCCATGAGATGTCCTCCAACTCATGATGTAAAGGTTGGAGTGACATGTGGCAAGCATGACTAGGACTCTTTTCTAGCCTCACAAGTTTTCCTTAAAAGCAAATCTGTTTTCATTCTATCAAGAGGTAAGGTGAGGAAATAGAAGTTGATAATAAGTCATGAAGGTCAAGTGTCTTGAGTGTTTCTTTTTCCTTATTGTACAATAACCAGTTTTAGTATGAACTATATGTAGTGATCTTGCTGCATATGGTGTTGTTTTTGTGTGTTGTTGAGTATGCTAATACTAGGTTCAAGGTCTGATTTCAGCGTAAGGTTGTTTTCCACAATGTTTAGGTCTTAATTGTAGGGTTAATGGATCTGAAATTCCAACAGCTATAACATTGTTCCTTATGATCTACAGAGCCAGAACATGGTGTTGTTGTCGTGGGAGAAGATGATGAACCCATTCGTAGGGTTGAAGCAGCTTTAAAATGTCTTCCGCAGTATGATCCTGCTTACCTCTCGAACGCTGACTCCTCTCCGTATTTGTACTGGAAAATCCGCGACTATGCACATGCTTATCAAGCTGGGCTTGTGACTCCATCGATGGTTGGTTCTTCTCGCAGTCTAAAGTTCCTCTCCTTTTCATATTTTTGTTTATTCAGTAGCCGACGAAGCAGAGATTCACTTCAAAATATTTAGGTCGCAGAACATGTAATTTCTGGTGTGGAGGAGTTCAATAATAAAAAGCCCCCAATGCCGTTTTTGATTGCTTTCAATGCTGACGATATAAGGAAACAAGCTGCAGCTTCAACGGAAAGGTTCAAAGAAGGCATGATATGTTCCTAATAAGTCCCACTATTAAAAATTCATTTGCTGTTTATAATTGAGGTACACTATACACCCTTGTTCGTGTAAGCTTGTATTTACTGGTAATGGATACATGTTCTGCAGGAAACCCAATATCTGTCTTGGATGGAATTTTTGTGGCAATCAAGGATGATATAGACTGCTCTCCATATCCATCTAAGGGTAAGCTTTCATCTGTGTTTAGTGTTATATTGATACCTACAGCGAGTTGTTGTTTGTTTGTCTAACTATTATATCGTTAGACTTTGTTCGAATTTTTTCACTAAATTATAACCACAGGTGGGACAACATGGTTCCACGAAGTCCGCCCAGTCAAAGGAGATGCAGCCTCTGTTTCAAAATTGAGAAGTTGTGGTGCGATTCTCATTGGGAAAGCAAACATGCACGAATTTGGCCTTGGAACAACTGGAAATAATCCTAATTATGGGTAGGTTGATCTGATATACTGTCGAGATTGTATAAAATGTTGAATTGGTGATTATGCTATTTATATTTTCCAATACTTCCTCCTTACAGAACAGCGAGAAACCCTCACTCCCTAGACAGATATACTGGTGGATCTTCCTCGGGTCCAGCAGCAATTGTAGCTTCTGGATTATGTTCGGCTGCACTTGGAACTGATGGTGGAGGTTGGACCAATAACATATTGGCTTTCCTCATGACACATATTAAGAATACTCTTCTTATTCAGAATGCAATTTTTACTGGAATGCAGGCTCAGTTCGAATTCCTTCTTCACTTTGTGGTGTAGTAGGCTTGAAAACAACATATGGTCGGACTGACATGGAAGGGTAAGCTTGTTAAAAACATAGTGTTTGAAATCTAGGATAAGTTTGTTTGAAATTTTCGATCTCATTCGACACAAAGAATTTAGTGTTAACGTGTTTCGAACTCAGGTAATTAGTTTAATCACCCAATGACTTTATCACTGTTCTGCAGTGAAGTCGGCTGATTCTTTTGCCAATTCTTTTATGATGCAGGGCATTATGTGATTGCGGGACTGTAGAAATCATCGGACCAATTGCTTCCACAGTTGAAGATGTTATGCTTGTGTGAGTTGCCAAATTTCCAGTTCCTAGTGACACCTAGCATATTTAAGCTTATCTAACTAGGTTGGCTCTAACATTGCGTGATGTCCATGTACAAATGTATGACCCCGCTAACTGATGTCCCAGTTGCTTTACCATGCCAATTTATTAAAGGGCACTTCTCTTTGATGTTTTATGTATCCATGTTCAGACATTTGTTTGACGTAAAGATTTACCAATCATTAATAACTTGGAAATTTTATGTGAGGAGAAATTTTATGTGAGGACTGAAACAATGGAGTTGACGGATGACGGATGCACCTATCAACTACTTTATCTGCACTTGATGATACTAAATTTGTTAAAGTTAACAACATATAATTACTATTTCCTTGAAATTAATTGGATAACATTGACTGGTTGTTCAGGTATGCAGCTATATTGGGCTCCTCAGTGACTGAAAGAATCAGCATGAATCCGGTAACTTTCAGCCCTTATTATTTGCCTAGAGGAATGTGTACGATACTCTTGATGGTCTAACAAGACTTTTCTTCCTCTGGACATTGTCAGATCAATCTTTTAGAAAGTAGGAACCTGAAAGTATGAAACTAATTAGCTGGGTATTTGAAGGACATGGAACATTGTACTGATATACACCACTAGATTTTCATACCAAACCTTTTTCGTCTTTGTACTTTTCTGTCTTAATAGTTACCACTTGTAACACATATCTTACTTATCGTGTCAATGGTTTGGAACTGTTTTCTGTAGGCTCCACCTTGTTTGCCTAGTTTATCGTCATTTGAAAGTTCTAATGCTTTGAAATCACTTCGTCTGGGAAAATATACAGAGGTAAACTAGTCAAAGTTTCCTTGCTAATCTAAACTGCTATGGCATTACATATGGCTTGCCAGATATGCATGAGTTGATGAATGTTTGTACTGCAGTGGTTCAATGATGTGTACTCTACTGATATCTCTGATAAGTGTGAGGATGTCCTTAATCTGCTCTCGAAAAATCATGGTTGCGAAGTAAGTCCTATTTTTATAACATTTCAAAGTAAAGCATCTGAAGGAATGTTGATATCTACATTTGAATTCTTAATTCATGTTCTTTGGCTGCTTGAAGACAGTGGAAATCGTAATACCAGAGCTGGATGAGATGCGAGCAGCTCATGTTGTTTCAATTGGTTCTGAATCACTAAGTTCCCTTATCCCTTATTGCGAGGATGGGTAGGTTTTATACTTCCAATCCTGTTTGTTAATTCAAATATGGAGGAGTATACTTCACCTAGTGATTTGCTGGAAACTATATAATCATCTAACTTTGAACTTTGTATTCTTATACTATTACATGTTGGTATCTGTTTTATTATTTTCTTTCTGTAGGAAAGGTCCCAAACTTACGCATGATACTCGTACTAATTTGGCACTGTTCGGTACATTCTCGGCTTCAGATTATGTTTCTGCTCAGCGTATTAGGTGAGGCAAAATACACAAATTTTATTTTTGGGTAAATAAGTGTTTGTTTAGTTGGTTAACGAAGCTTTTGACTTGTTAATTTACCAATATTTCTGGTGTCATATTGCAGTGGCAGATTGCAAAGCTCATGTACCTTAATTTATTTCTTGATTTATACTGATTTTTTGCAGGCGAAGGATAATGCATTACCATATGGATATCTTTAAGAAGGTTGACATAATAGTAACCCCAACAACTGGGTAAGTTTCTTCACTGCATTAATTGGAAATAATTACTCTTTTGCGTACAGCATACTCTTTATATATTTAATGTAACTGTATAAGTTAGTCAAATCATTTTTCGTGGAACTTACAAGAGATGTTTCTCAGTTTTACAGTTCGCAACTGGACTTCTAATGAGCAGTTTCTTAAAAGATTTTGTCAATTAAATTTGGGGAATGAATAAGCTAAGCAAGTAGAATAACATATTTTCTTTTCTTTTTTGGTTACAGTATGACGTCGCCTATAATACCTGAGGGTTCTCTTAAGCTTGGGGAGACAAATTTAGAGGTTTCAGGTGCGCCAGTTAATCTTCTTGGGCTCTGTGCTCAATAACATTAGCAACCAAGTTGATGTCAATGTTTTCTTAGTAGAATATAAGAATTAGCTGTATGCTTGCCCGGTTTTTTGTCTAAAATGTAGTTGCAATAGTTAGCCGAGTCATATCGGTACAAATTCAGTGGACTGTAAAGTTTGTGGCATCTCATTTACATATGGATCCTCTCATTTCAGGTTATCTCATGCGGTTTGTAATAGCAGGAAATCTTCTCGGACTTCCTGCAATTTCGGTGCCAGTGAGTATAATTTGCCTGTAGAATGCAACAATATTCTTTTTAAATACTGCTGTATCTACAACTTATACCTTCTGTGATTATCATGAGATTGTTATCTGATTTCTTTTTCTCTACTTCCCCCCTGTGACGAAAATCCTATTTCCAGGTGGGTCATGATAAACAAGGTCTTCCAATAGGTATTCAACTGATAGGACGTCCATGGGCCGAGGCTTCAATTCTACGTTTAGCTTCAGCAGTCGAGGTATTAATCATATCCTTTTGAATAAACAGATCGAGTACTCTATATACTTAAGTCTCTAGTAAGTAGCATCATTGTCATGGTTAGTAGGTCACTAATTCATGAAGTATGTATACATAAACAGTCTTTTTTTTTTTTTTTTTTTTTTCAGGAGCTCTGCTTAGAATCTCGGAAAAGGCCGTCCACATTTGTTGACATTCTGAAGGTGAAATAAAATGCCATATGAATGCGATCCTCAACAATTTGGAGAATAAGTCAAATTCTTCGAAATAATTGGTTTGTCTACAAAGACATCCAAGTTTTACTCAGATAGTGAAAGATTAAATAAGGTCGACTAAAATGTTATAGGCACAACCAAAATTGTTTCGTTACGCGCAACAATAGTGTTTTAGCTTACTGAACTAGTGTTGTCTGAACTTTCAGGCGAAAATAATAACATTATACACCGACTTAGAGGATTTAGATAAGCTACTTTTAGCATGATTTGATTTCCTTGTATTGTATTAACTAAGAAAAACCAACTCTACAAAAATGTACAACTCATTTTCATGTGGCAATCAATGAACCTCCCATGTAGCTGTGTAACTTAAAATCCGGCAAACTCAGACTCTCCAAAATCCTATGGTTACTCTCTTCTACAGCTTCAAGCCCACAGTGCCCACACTCTCATGATGACCCTTATCATAATGTTTCCCAATTATTTGCCTCACATATCTGCACCAAAGAATGAGGCTTAGTTCTACCACCAAGCATATTGATTCTCATGACGGTCTGAAATTATACCGGAGAACAGTAAAAAAAAGGATTTCAGAGCGACTCTAAGGAAATCGAACGAGTCATATTGAACTGGTGGGTCAAGTTATAACCTGATTCTAGCGAGAAATTGTCTCGTGTAACGTCTTTCTTTTCTTATACTATTTGTGAGGCACCAGAGAACCGATCCATAGACAGTGTGAGTCTGAAAATCAATAATGGTGAAAACAGTAGTTGGGGAAGAAACCCAGCTCAAATTAGTCGAAGATCGTGTCTTCCAATCTGGAATTTCTGCTCAGGTACTCGCTCCTTTTTCTTTCTTGTTCATTATCTTTCTCTTTTCTCTCGTATAAATCGGGGATAGCTGAGTTTAGGTTTTGATTGATCTTTGAAAGGTGGGTATTGTAATTGGGAAGATTAGTAGCAGTATAGATAGAGGATTTGTGTTTGATTTGATACCAACACCACCTAATGATGGAGGTCAACCAGCATGTTATATATCAGAGAGTAAAGATGATAATACTAATAAGAAGAAAGGATCAGCAAAAGGGAAATCTCAGACTCCGTTAGATTCATCATCACTATCAGCATCTCTTGTTATTGATTCTGATTGGGTTGCTGAACATGCTCGTCAGGTATGATTATTCAACTTGACATTTTCAGATTTCAGATTTTTAATTTAGTATGTTTACTAGGTTTTGAGTTGGTTATGTGTATGTTGTTAGCCTCGAATTGCAGCATATTTTTATTTTGTTTTACAGTTCCAACATTTTAAATGACTGCTTTCTTTGCCATTGTAATTAGTATGAAGTGTGAATGTTAAGATTGTTATGCTTCAGGTTTCTCGGATGCTAGTGGGTGGCATGCATGTTGTTGGGGTTTATGTATGGGCTTCGGAGATCTCATTTAAGAACTCTACCCTAAAACTTTGGCAGGTACCTACATCTTTTTTTGCTTTACACAGCATAGTGATCATTAGAAGATATTCTACAATATGATCAATTTTCTCTAAAGGATTCACACTCCTGTTTACGGTCATAATTAAGTGCTCCATTCAACTTTGATACTGAATTCTCCCCTATTGTAGCCACTAATTATGTATCCTCTAAGTCATGAATTTCAATACTGTTTAATACGCCTATAAGTACACAAGCAAAACGTCTTGTTTCACCTAGCAAACTGAATTGTGCAGACTGTAAAAGAAGTTGCACAAGCAGCAGCTAGTTTTGAGAGTGGGTTGGATGAAAGTCTGCTCATTCATATTTCTTACAGTCCAAGGAGGTATCTTTGCCAACAACATTTCCTAATCTGTTTCTATCTATCCCTATTAAGCATCTATCATAATTCAATAATGTATTTGTTTTAGAGGTTCTTATATGTATTTGTGTTTGATGTTCTTATGCCTTTCACTTTGGCTTTTGTTAGTAATCTTTAGGTTAGGTTCACGATTTGCATGTAGAGGTTATATTTTACCAGAAGTTGGGCAGGATTATATTTGGGATATTACCAAAAGAAAGAGGTTAACAATTGCTTAAATTCACAAACATGCACTAGCCAAGAAAGTACTATTACATATAATTTTTTAATCAGAAAATATTAACTTGTGAGCATAAAACACAATAGTATGGACATGCATGCTATCTGCACGCATTGCAACCAAATTACTCGTCATATATAGAAGTGGGAATATACTGCTTGTCATCTATGTGTGTATTAGATGTTTTTTTGTATTTTTTCTTTTTCTTTTTTGAGTATTGAGTAGACAGCCCATGCACTTCGCAGTGATTGTTCTTTGCTGTTTTGCTGCTTGTGTTTATCAATCTGACATTAAGTTGTTATGCTCCAAACGCGCCACATTCAAGCGCTAGCGCTTATATATTTCCTTTTGTTTTCACGTCAATTATCAGAACACTAATACTTGGGTAATTTGGATAGGTGGACTTGCCGAAATTGCACTGTGAGTTCAACAATGACATCAAATAGTCTACGGCCTTGTGATTTCAAGATGGGGAGAGTATTGGCCTCACTTCAAACATTCAGATGCATGTACAACTTCGACATAAGGTACTAAGTTGGCTCAGTTTCTTATGACTATTAGTTGAAAGGTAAACAATATAGTAGTATTATTTATGTGAATGGTGTGAATGTGATCCTTAGATAGACTCCTCCTACTATTTAAGAATAGACACTTAAACTAGGAAACCGCTAGAATAGAAAACAGTACTAAATCTAAACTTAAGCTGGGAATCTTTTATAACAGGAAACTTCGAACACTATTCCAGTAGGTTTACCATAGTTATGAGCATCACCTTTATGACTTTAAGCACCTCTCTTGGTAATTGAACTGTCGACCCTTTCTGGTGTGTGGATATTATCTGGCACAATACATAGGATCAAACATAGATATTTTGATACTTCTGGTTTCCAGGATTTTTTTATAAATCCATCAGTGGTCAATAATGCTTTATTCGATCAAAGAGGAATCACTTTGAAACCTCTTTTAAACTGTTTGTAGCCATGTAGGTATATTGCTTATTACATTTTTCTTTATAAATTCACATAAATCAAACTCCAATATATGGGTTTGTTTCATATAATCATATGTGTGGCTGCATCTGATAGTTGTAATTATGTTTTTCCAGATTACCCATATATCGTGAAAATTTATCCAAAGCAAATACATTGAGCGACATTCTACACAATGGAATTTCTCGTCATGCTAAAGACCTGAAAAGCGCGAAAGCGATAATCGATGGGAACTTGGTAACATCCTCGTGCACATCAATCTTTTTGACTCCTTAGTTGATGCCTAGCTACGGAATATCATTCTTCGGCGAAAATTGAAATCACATCTCCAACATATGAGTATTTATATGTGAAAAAGTACAATTATAGCGTAATAAAATACTCAGTTATCTAACCTCATTTGGACCTTGTATAGCTAGTTTTGAGGTTTTCATAGTGTCACTTCTGTTAGTTCTTATTCGTAAGCTAGTCTAAGTATTCTGTAATATTTTAGGTGGTTCAAGATCAGCCATGTACTTCTGATGGTTTGCATGAAGTTGAATTGCTACTACCTTTCATGAAAGATGCACCTTTTGAAGGTTTGTTCAGTAGTCTTGATCAATTAACCAATTTCCCTTGTGTCTTATTTATCTCAGATAATTATTTGATATACCAAATGCTAACATTTGGTTTTGTGTAAAGCATGCAGCCAAAAGGAGGTTCTTGGAGTTGTAGCGTATCAAGGATCTGCTTGTTCTTATGCATATTTAAGCCCTAGAGAACCTATATCACAAGCTGTGGCTGACATAAAGGTATTTGATAGCTGTCGTTGTGGGTAAAAAAAACACGCGGGGTTTTGGGTGGGTTGTAATTGATCTCATTTTTGCTTAATAAAATAAAATAAAATACAATCCCATTCAAAACAAGATGTTCTGAAAGACGTTCTGCTTTCTCTTTTTAGGCGGATATCCTGACAAGCTTGAAAAGTAGATTGGCAATCATCTCTGATGAGGGAGAGGAAGATATGGATTCAACTGCTGAAGCTGGGAGGGATTCAAACACTGAAATATCAACTGAAAAATCTATTTCCCAACTTGACTTGAATTTATTGAGGTATATGTCTGTCTATAACAATGATAAATTTATCCTCCTCAACTAAGAAACAATTGGCTGCGCATGTTACTTTCCTGTTGGAACAAAATTCTTTGCTGCTCTTCTAATCATACTAGCCATACCTATTCAACTCTGTATAAGGCTCTACTTAGGCGTCAGTTGGTCGAGATTTCAGTACTATTAAAATATCTGTAGCTTTTACACTAATCAGCTTCATTGCTGCGATGTGGAAACAGAAAATCATGTATTCTCGCATTTCCTCGGAGAGTTTTCGTTCCCTGGGTGGGTGGCACCTTTATTTGTGATTATCTGCAACCATCTGAGACATTTCAGGTTTGTTGTAGCTTTTGCAGTTGATTTGTGCTCCTGTTTAAGTTTTGTGGGATCTTCATTTTGCTTGTTAAAAACATACTCTATAGTAATTGCTGACATGAATACCAGATATATTTGACACATTCTTTTAGAAGTTAAATAATAGAGAATAAAACAGAAAATCGACATTAACATTTTCTGGCCTGCTTGTCATTAGGTTCTTGAAGATAATTTTAAGGAGTTGATGTCTATGGAAGCTCCAATAGATGTATCAAAAATCATAGAAGCAGAAACAGAAGCCACTTCTTTGATGATAAAATCTTTTTGGGAAGCAGTAATCTCGAACCCTTCAACATCTCGATCAGCGTCTCACTCTAAGAAAAACAGCCAAAAAGATTCAACACAAAAAGAAGCCAGCGGGGAACCTGTGAAGTCAACTACTTTCAACATTGTAATTCCTATTATTGTTCTCCTGGTAGCCATGTTACTTGGATTTTTCTTGTTTGTTCGTGGTCCAAAGGCACATAGCCAAATAGTCTAGCTTTCCTCCTAATGTCCTGGGGTATTTCCACTTGGACTGCGCAGATCTTTTGGCGAGAAATTTTTGGATCGAGTTCTTCTCTTTTAAAAAGAATGTTTAGAAACCAGGGTGATGATATGCAACCTTGAAACTTGAAAAACAGGAGCAGGTATAAATTCCCTTTTTATTCAATGTTGCACACAAATAAATTATATTTTTATGTTCAGCATCTTTTCTGAAGAATCAATTTACGCTTGGCAACAGAACTGACTTTATCAAGTTTCAATAAGTATGGGATGCTCTAACCCTTCTAACATCAGTATATGATTACCCAATGGCAAAATTTTATGTCCTTGTTCATTTACAATGCTCAAGTGCCTGCACGGTTCCATGAAAATGTTGGTTTCAGTTACTGTGTTGGATTTGGTGTGTACACGATCATAAAATATCAATTGCTCTTTTGGTGCGCCTTTGAGTATCCTCTGTGGTCTGGAGAACAACAGCAAGACGTGGCTCCCGTCCATGTCTCCATTGTTAGTTACAGAAATGTTCACACTGAAGTTAATATCATGGCATGACATTAACTCATCTATGCGAACGTAATCAAGTCCATCACTCTTCTGATATGTTATGTCCTTCCTAGAATCAGCATTTATAGTAGAACCTGACAAACTTATCCTGTTCGGTGCAGTTTCGAATTTGTATGTATAATTTGTGTAACTTAAGCCGTGTCCAAATCTGTAAACCTTGTCTCCGCTGTAAAATCGATAAGTTCTTCCAGGATAACCACGTGAAGGATCTGGCCTCATACTCATATCATTCATCGGCACAGAAGTAAATGATTCTGGATACCAAGTAACAGGAAGCCTCCCACCTAATAAGAATTCATCAGAACTCCATGGTATTGCAAGTTACAAGCTTGAAATCCTAACTAATTATGGTATCACTAACCTGGGTTGAAGTCGCCAAAGATAACCTCTGCAAGTGATTCACCTCCTGCCTCACCAGGGTATCCAACCCAAAGAATGCTGGCGATTCTGGGGTCTTCCTTCGCAAATGTGATATCAAGTGGCCCACCCCCAGTTAGGATCAAGACTAGAGGTCTTTTGCTTACCTTGGAAATAGCAGATATGAGATCCATTTGTTTGCCTGGTAGTAAAAGGCTCGAGCGATCATGATCTTCTGTTTCTTGTGATAAATCCAGGCCGAAAATTGCTATCACTACATCTGCTTCTTTAGCGATTTGGACAGCTTCAGCAAATTTGTCAGCGGAGCTGCAAGGTATGTCAAGGCAACCAGGGATGTAGGTTGTGTTAACTTCATATGCTTGGAGTCCATCCATAAAGCTCTTTGGATCGCAAGGAATGCCTGCAAGAAGAAAATAAAATTCGAAATTTTCACCAAATTAGATCATTAGCCACCTCAGAGTATACATTATAACCACAAACTCTGCATCCTTTATTCCTTTATACAACCGCAGGGTAGCAGCATCTCATTCTAATTTTAAACCTCAGTCTGTTCTAGTATTGGACATTTGGAATGCTAAGTTGTAGGTCAATTTTGGAAATTGCTAAGCAAATCCAACAATATGTAGGTTTAACAAGCAAGCATGACCTTTTACCTGTGTATCCGCCTCCGAGTTTGCTGGTGTCATTTGCCATTGGACCTATAACAGCCAATGATGAAACTCCAGACCTTTTTAAAGGCAAGAACTTATTATCATTCTTGAGTAGTACGATTCCCTGTCTAGCTGCATCCAGTGCTAGTTTCTTGTGTTCTGTAGTACATACATCATGAGGTCCTAAGTTTCCATACTTTCCCTTTATAGGGTTCCCATCAAAGAGTCCGAGGCGGAGTTGAACCAAGAAAAGATTAAAAAGAGCTTTATCTATATCTTCTTCTTTGATCTTTCCTTGTTCAATTGCTGACTGAGTATTTGTAACCAGAAAACTCCCACAATTTATATCTGTTCCTGCTCATTGAAAAATGTTTAGGTCATAGTGATTGATGACTTGAGAAAAACTCCAATTATGGAACAAAGATGAACGTACGAACCTGCTTTAAGAGCAACTGCAACGGCATCTTCTGGGGTCTTTACATAATGTTGATACTCATGTATAGTGGCCACAGCATCACAGTCTGAGGTTATATACCTGCAATTTCAGCACATTTAACTATCATCCCACCTGCATATGGCACCAATTAACAGGAGGACGACAGGCATTTTCAAAATGAAGACACATGGTATTAGGTGTTAATCCTGGACCGTGACTGCAGATCTGATCCTGCCAGGAAACAAAGTCCTAGGAGCACTCACCCTTTGAAACCCCAATCAGTTCTAGCTTGTTGCAAGAGACCTTCATTTGCACAAGCTGGGATTCCATTAACTTCATTGTAAGAACACATCAAACAACTTGCTTTACCTTCTCGTATACAACTCTTGAATGGTGGTTGATAAGTATCCTTCAAATCCTGCTCTGAAACCTATATACAAACCAAAAAACAAAAAATAGCGAAATTATGTCCCCCAAAAGCACAAATTCAGACTCTGAGTCCAGTACTCTACTTCATCTAAAATGTCTGAAGGTCATGGAATCATCTAAAAATCATCTAATGAGTCAGATTGGGACAAGTCAAGACATAATAAAAAAATTAATTTCCATGGAGAATACTTACTACAGCATTAAAACTATATCTACTGTAATTTCTCCAACTCTCCAAATCATAAGCAGTAAAATGCTTACAACAAGCAGATACCCTCAGTTCATCATCATCATCGCCTTGGAAACCCTTGACATACTCAACCCCGTAATCAGAAACCACCATTGGATCTTCCCCTGGTGTTTCTTGACCTCTTCCCCATCTAGGATCTCTGAAAATGTTAATATTTGGTGCCCAGAATGTTAATCCAGCTTGACCTGAATTATACATTGCCCTAGCTTCAATAGATATTGCTGATCCAATTTTATACCAAAGACTTCTATTAAAAGAAGCACTTGTAAGTAAAACTTGAGGAAAACTAGTTGCAGAAGGAATTGAACCATTGAATGAAACACCGGGACCATTAGTAGCAATCCCATGAAGTGATTCAGACCACCATTCATAAGATGGAATACCTAATCTTGGCACTGATGATGCATTATTTGAAAGCTGATTAATTTTTTCAGAGAGGGTTAAAAGTGAAATGAGAGATTTAGCTCTAGTTGAGATTGATAGTGAAGTGTCACAGAAAGTGTAAGAATTGTGGTGTGGGGGTTTACATGGGTAATCAGGGTTTGTGCTTGATTGTATTGGTTGTGAAGTGGAGAAGATGACTATTATGAGAAATTGAAGGGACAATCCGTATTGGATTTTCATTTCTTAGATAGTTTTTGATTCAGTTAAGGTGTTTGTTATTGGGGGATATCAAGTACCTTAGATAATTGGGTATTCAGATGATGATGATGTAATAGTGAAGTTAGTTGGATTTTAATGGGCAACAATGATGTATGCAGATACGTCCCCCCCATCAGTCATTTATTAACAAAATCTTATATAGTAAATAAGAGGGGGTGATGGTAATTGGAGATTTTAATATGATCTTCCTCCAATTCGAAAACAGCTGTGATACACACACACAACCGTTTTACACCGTGAAATGCACAACGAGGACAATGGACGGTCCCGATGCGCGTGCTTAGCATCGGGATAGGTGCGGGTAGAAGTGGTCCCCACCATCCCCTCTCACATGCAATGTTTCGGTGCGCCCCGCGGTGTAAAATCGCGGTGTGTTAATCATTTTTGATCCGAAAACCAAGGAGACCGATAAAACTGACCGTGAATTATTACATAACCCTTAGGCTTAGTCATATGGCTTTCCAATCTAGCATTTAGATTGGAAGTCCACATCACTTATAATAACCCCCTAAGTCTTATGGCAATTCTATTCTAGTATACTAGTCGTGTAACCAAACAACAAGGCTACGCTGAATCATTCGGCATAAACATTTTTTACTTTCTATTTAGCGCAGATACCGTGGAATATTTCACTCGGCGCTGAACCAAATAAGCAAAGTTGAATTTTTTTGCTTGTAACCGTTCAGTGAATCTCTCGCCACTAGTTGGGATTCGAGATATATCTGGGAAGAGAAGAATAGACAATGCTTTTTGTCTAGAAACCAATTTTAGCCCATAAGACTTAGCCTTAAGAGATCTAGTCTTTACGAATTGGGTTTTGTAGGATAAGAATTTAAAAGGACAAAAGAATATCCAGATAATATTGGATAGAGATATTCTTAATGCAGAATGAAATCTTCAGTTTCCTAACGCATTTCTGACTCATTTAGTGGCTATTGGTTCTGACCATAGTCATATCCTGCTTTCTTTGGATAAAGAAACTTCTAAAATATAATGGATCTTTAAATTGTACGATACCTGGCAGAAGGAATCTTTTTGTATTCAAGTTATAAAGAATACTTGGGAAACTGATAACTTTTCAGACCCGACCCTTTCTTTAGTAACTAACCTTAAAGAATTAGGAGTTACTATGTCAGGTTGGGGGGAAAACATCTTTGAACTTCCTGCTAGAAAAATTGCAAAACTAACTAAGGAAATATATGGGGAACTAAAACCAATAGAATGCGTGAATATCAACAAAAAAGATTTCAAGATAAAATAATGGAATTAAAGACTCTTTACGATACCTAGGAAGCTATAACTAGACAACAATCTAGAGATAATACCATTGAATTAGGGAAAAGAAACACCAAATATTTTCATATTTTTACTTTAAGGAGAAGTAAATGGAATAATATAGACTGCCTTTTGAATAATCAAATCATAGTTACTAGGAGCAAAGCTGAAATCAGTAACACTCTTACAACCTTTTTCAAAGATCTATTTACTTCTATTGACTCATCATTTCGTGATCATATTTTTCAGAATGCCTCTCCTTCTTTATATGATTTGGATAACCTGAATACTGTGGCCATTCCTACAAAAGACGAAATACTCTCCATATTAAAGAAAATGAAACCATATGAATCACTAGGTGCAGATGGATTTCTGATCACTTTTTTTCAAAAATAATTGGGAAACTATAGGTCCTCGATTAATACTCACAATTCAAAATTTATTCGAAAAAAAACTAATAAATCATGACCTCAATAAGATGCATCTTTTTCTGATCCAAAAATTAAACAACCTAACAATCCTAGTCAATTCAAACCAATTGGTCTTTGTAACACCATTTATAAAGTTATTGCAAAATTCCTAGCCAATAGAATAAAACGTTTTCTAGATAAAATTATTTCCCCATTTCAATTAGCTTTCCTCTTTTCCTCTCATCTAGACAAATCTTAGATAATATCATTGTAGCCCATAAAATAATTCATTTTGTTAAAGAAAAAGAAAGCTAAAACAGGAGGATTAGGAATTAAGATAGATATGTCCAAAGCCTTTGACAGGGTAAATTGGAAATTTCTTTTAACAACTTTAAAATACTTTGGTTTCTCGTAAGAAGTCTGTTGAAGCATTGCTCGGTCGAACTCAAAAGTGTTGCTATCTCAAGCTTATTGTCAAAAATATATCATGATTTCTAGTTTACAATTAGTTAAGTATCAGACTATGATAGAAATGTAGTTGAGAAACAATGGATCACGACAGTCATCGTTGCGTTATACCGTTTGAAAGCAATGATCAACCGAATCTTTTGGAGAGCTTCATCAACAAAAGGTAAATGAAGACTAAACCACTTATTTCTCATGTTATATTCACTTTTCTATCATTGAGACAATGTCGCATAACTAATTAGACTATTATGCATATACAAGAATTTCAAGTCAATTTTATCTTGATAATTAGTTCTCGAAATATATATAATGACTAAGATTAATGAACATTTGTTCATACTTGATGAATTTCGGTTAAGGACAATTTATTGTTTGCAATCAAAATCATGATTCAAGTTTTATGATTAGAAAATAGCCTGGAACAGTGATATGTGTCATTGATGTTATTCGGGAACGTTTTGAATCGATTTATAGAGAAATATAGAACTAATACAGATTTAGTTACAAGACAGTGTTATCAGTCTTACAAACTGGGAAAACTGTTATAAGTCTGAAGACATATTACATGTACTCGTACACGTAGCTATATATCGACTAGCAGATTTGTGGTACGCATATCCTTATGCATATCATGTAAAAAGCTGTTCAACTCGTGAACCAGATCGGTACGCATACCCGTATGCAAACTGTAAAGGAACTGTAGTCATGGAACCGGTTTAGTATCCATAACGTTACACGTACCAAAATAGTTATATGTTCCGGAACTCGATTATGTATCCAAACCGGTACACGTACCAAAATAGTTATGTGGACTCCGGAACCGGTCATAGTCTTAAGGTATCCATAACGGTACGCATACCTAGATAGTTCTGTTAACTTCGAAACTTGGTTTGGCTTATATATTATCTTACAAACTGGTACACGTACTGTGACTGACCTGACTCATGAACGGCTATGGTATTTGTACTTTGAACACCTACTATAACCATGTCGATTATTTTCAAGTGCGATTAAATTATTTCTAAGAGATAATTAGCATTTGATCAATTCTCTAAAAATACTAGACTTATTTGTTCACATGATTGTGACTCAAGGTTAATGTTTTAAGTGTTCATGAAAATGAATATTAATTTTTAAGTTCAAATCGGCTAGTTCGGCTAACCACCTTGAACATAATCTTTATACATGGTTCGGTTACGGTTTCATCTAACCAGAGTGTATATCTTATTTATGTAAATCAGATTCAAAGATTTATCTGACGGTGGATATAATAAACTTCTTTATGGTGTTAAGATTACACCAAAAAGTGACCCTATCTCCAACCTTTTCTTTGCAGACAATTGTTTATTGTTTATCAAAGCAGATCTAGTAGAATGCAAGAATATTCTAGCAACAATAAATCTATTTAGCAAGGCCTTAGGTAAGTTAATAAAATTTGAAAAATCTGGAGTTTTTTTTAGTAAAAAGTTTCAGCCAAAACACCGGAGAATGATGTCCAAACTTCTTTAAGATAAAACACATAAATCTTAATTACCCTTATCTTGGCGCTCATTTCTTCATGAATATATCAAAAATAAAAACTTTTGAGCCAATTATTGATAGAATGAAGAACAAATCTCAAGGTTGAAAAGGAAATTTCCTCCCTCAATCTAGTAAAATGGTACTGAATAAAGCAGTCCTGGCCAGTATCCCTACTTACCAAATATTATGTTTCATACTACCCAAGAAAATTACAAATAAGATAGATGTCCTACAAAGAGATTTCTGGTGGAGTAAATATACTGGCTCTAGAGGCTTCTATCCCAAAGCCTGGTGGCCCTGGCCCAACCTTTATAAATCAATGCAATTAGGGATCTTAGATTTAGATTTTCTCAAAAGTTAGCAACGATTGCAAAAGTAGCTTGGAAACTAATTCAGGAACCACACTCCCTCGGGCCAAAACTTTGAATCCAATATACTTTAAAAGAAAACGCCTTTTAAGAGCAAAACCACCAGATAAGGGATCTTGGACGTGGAAATTCTTGTGCAAATGACTAGAATTAATAAACCAATACAATATCTAGGAAGTAGGGAAAATCACCTTAGTATCAATCTGGGAGGAAAACTGGGTCCCAGGCATTGGCGGTAATCTAGTTTCTTATCCTAACCCTTTCCATAATTTTATAACACTAGTGGCAGATCTTATTGAACCTATCACTAAAAAGTGGAATTTTTCCCTTATTCATGCTTTTTTCCAGTAGACATATATATCTTCTAAAATCTGTTGAATCTATCCGTTTCTAGACAAAACAAACTCTCAAAAGAAAGAAAAGCTTAGGTGGAATTTGGAAAAATCAAGGGTATATATAGTTAAATCAATATATGATAAACTTAATGAAGTAGGAACACATATCGTAAGTTCATCACTTCCTGAAACTTTTTGGAAAGCTTTGTGGAAATTGAACACACGGAGAATAAAACTTTTTTTCTTCTGGAAATGCCTTCACAATCTTGCGACTAATGCTAAACTTTTCGGAAAAGTTAAAGATATAGATCCTTCTTGTCCAATGTGTGGTGAAGAAATGGAAACAATAAAACATTTGGTAATTCATTTTAGGTATGCTCTAGGAACAAGAACCAAACCTAATAAGAATTCAATTTGGTTCATCTGTTAGTATCATTGACTTACATAAAAATGTGTTTCAAAAATCAAACCAAGTGATATCAATAGAGTTACTACTTACTAAAATGTGGTTCATTTGGAAAGAAAGGTGTAACAGAGTTTTTGAAGATAAGTCGAAAACATCATCTCAGTTGTCTTTGAAAATACAAAAACATATACAATATTGGTCTAGGAAAGCTTCACACAAGAAAGGAAACAACAACCCTGTAAGGAAATCCCATGGGTAGCTCCAGAGCTTAACTTCCTTAAGATTAATGTAGACGCAACCTGGAAATATGAATTCTCTTATTATAGCTTTGCTTTAATTTTAAGGGATGATGCAGCTAAATTTGAAGGAGGAAGAGAAGGACCATCATCAAGCACAGATTCACAAGAAACAGAAGCTGTAGGTATTCTGCAACAGCACATTGGGAAAAACAAAAGAATGTCAAATAATTCAATATTGAATGTGACCGTGAAAGTCTTTTTAAGCATCTCAATGGAAACCCCTCAGAGGTTTCTTGGCGCCGCAAAAATATTTTGGAGGAAATAGATAAGTGGCAAATTCTTGTCCAAACTTTTTGGGTTTTTCTTTTGTTCCTACGAAAGAAAATGCAGTCACAGATTCCTTAACAAAATTTGCAAAATAAATAAATTCATAATTGGTCTGGATCCGCAATCTTCCGGGCTTGTATTAAACAAAATATTTAGTAAATAAATCTAATATTAATAGGAACCAGTCCTCTATATTAGACGACTCTACTAGCTTTGTAACTCAGATTGTTTAAAATTTTTAATTTCTTTCAATGAAATCTTATTAAAAAAAAAGTGTGATGGTTGTAGAATAGTGGTAAAATGATGTTCGTCAATAGAACTTGTGAAGATTGATTTTAGATCTAAATTGTAATACTAAAATTAGAAAATATGGAAATGATGATATCAATATTGAGATAAACCGGAACTCAGGATTCCACCATTCAAGTGATTCATACATTATTTCTAAACAATTATAGCTCATATTATTGACTCTAATCTTTGCTGAAAGTAGATTTCTAAAACATTAACTGTAAGTCATAAGCATGGTCGCATCAAAAGCTCTAAGTCTAAGAATACACCATTGAATAAAATCACAATTAATTAAAAAAATAATCATAAATCAATTAAAAATCAATGCAAAAATTCATATAAGAATTAATTACATTTATCACAATCATGAACTTATTACGTCGTCCCAGTGACGTGGTTTGTCTAATCATGTTCAATACACTCTGAAAAGATAAATACATAACTCAAAAGTGTTTGAAAAGAAGGAAATATGAGGAAAGGAATAAAACAGTGAAACTGAAACGTTTATAAGCGTTCAAAATTAACTGTTACAGAGAAATAGAAATGTACAGAAACAATAGTATGTATTTGTTGAATAATTCTCTGTCTTCTTCTTCTCTGCTACTGCTGTAGCTTTATTTTGCACTTTGCAGCCATCCCCAGTCCCTTTATCCCCATTCCCTGACTCTCACAACTTGTATTTATACACACAAGACCATATATCCTGCCAAAAATCTTGCGAATATTTTTTCTTTTATCACAAGTTATAGGAATTTTTTTTCTTGTATATGCGTCAATAAAGTCATAACTGAGATAGAGTAAAGCTCTCAAAAACTCCACGTAAACTTCCAAATAGAGACTAGAAAATCCCAAGAATATTTCCTTCTTTGTTTTACTTGAAATCGATGAAAATTCCCCTTTTAACATGAGTAAACCCGTTATCAGTCTTGTTATGTCGTAACATGATGGTACATATCCAAATCCAAGAGAAACTATGAGAAAATGTCATCTAAATCTGTTACAGAAATCTTCGCAGGCGTCAAAGAAATTTTCCCGCCAAAATTATTTTGCACTGGTGAAGAAGAGGGATGTGCCCCTATTCAGACTGGGGTGGTGCCTTTAACAACTGGGAGTGCCCTTATTAATTTTTTGGGTGCCTTTAGTAATTTTTTGACTGCTTTATTACTTTTTAGCAATTTTTTCACAAAAGTTTATCTACCAAAAACGCCTACAAACACATAAATCACACAAAAGTTAAAAATTGAGTACTAACAAAATAGAGAATTGAGAAAAATAAGATACAAAAATGTGTTTATCAAATACCCGTAAACTTATCATTTGCTAGTCCTCAGGAAAATTTAATCTAGAAAATAAAAATCTATACCCACTGTCGCAGGCATCACGGTTGCACTTATAATGTGCAACAAGCCTTTAAACCCATATGTGTCTCTATAGGACGAGTTATAGTCTCGTGAGGGTTTACAAGAGGTGTATCCACAAAACCTTTACTCCAATCTCCAGCTGCTTGTGAAGAATCTAGGAACGACATTAAACAATCTTCATACAGTTGGCCACTTATTCTTAGGATGTGGGAGGAATTGCCATGTGTGAATCCTATTGTTGTACACGAGTTTCACTCAAGCACACTAAAATTTATACATAAGATTTCAAAGTTCTACTCAGATAGACGTACAATAGACCGCAATACTCGGAATCTCACACACCACAATCACATGAATATATTAAGAAGATGGATATAGAGATAAAAGTATACACATGTCGACTAAGGTGAACGGTTGTTTCCCACAATATTTGTATGAACGTCAATTCCAAGATGAATCCTAATGGATTGAGATAATCCCCCATCGGTCTTAATCCTAATTATTGTATCAACTTAGCTTGTATATAAAGGGCCCTGGTGGTCGATTTATTTATTGAATAAAAATTTCTTTTTTCTGATTTTTTCCTGGTCTAAATAAATAAAAAACAATAATGGGGCTTGATCTCAATCACTCTACTTCATCCCAGTGGCGACCACAAGGCGATACTAGTGCACACCAAATCACTTAGAGAAACACATAAAGTTGAATAAATAAAAACAAAAAGTGATATGGTGAAAAGTATCATGTTATTTTTAATACCCGAGCTAACATCTTTTTATGAATAAACTATTTAGTTGGGTACCTCAATTCCTATAACCAATGGTTAGTTTGTCCTGAATTGGCACAAGTTTCTAGACTCTGGAGTTTCATATTACCACTAAAAGTTTTTCCATACCCCCAAACTTAAATCTAACATTGTCCTCAATGGTCTAAAGATAAAATTAAAAACATAAACGAGGAGAAATTGTTACTACTTGAAGGAAAGGAGTTGAGGAAGGATATGACTGAGTAACATGAGCATGGGTTACCTCCCAACAAGTGTTAACTTTAAAGTTTAGCCAGATTAAGAAAGGATTAGTCATCTCATAGAATCATATAGCAATATCCGGAATAACTGTGGGTCATCTAAATCAAGTAGTGTTATCCCAAATAAAAAGAACTTGCACTAGGACAACAAAATGAACAAACCGAGCAAACCCTTATCCAGTTTTTTGTTTAACACAACTGCGTTTAGCTGTGGGTGAGGTTCAGGCTCTATAAAAGGCCGGTCTAGAAATGTTTTCATGGGTTGGATTTTCTCATAGGCAGGATCCTGAGGATCGGGTTGTAGAATATGGGAAAAACTTAACTAAGAATATAGAAGCACATAATAATAACCTAAATAATTGTGGATCCTCAAAGTCAATGATCTGACTCACACAACTGACCACAATGAAAGTTGTGCTCATTCTTAAGAAAATATGTAGATTTGAATCTCTTAAAGTAATTGGGACTAGTCTCAAAACTTATAGATGACATATTCGAAACCTATACGTTCCCATAATTACAGGTGGAATATTATTTAGAAATATAACCTAAATTAGGTACTTCATTGCATATCTTGAGAATCTTTTCGATTTTGGAATTTTCTTTGTTGTCCAAACATCCTTGGTCTATAAATAATGAAGTTTGTTATTCTTACAAACTATCCTTAGCCAGGAAAACTTCATATTTTTATTGTTTTTGGTGGAGCCGACTAATAGTATTACTTGTAATACTATTCCGGAGAGGAGAATACCCTAATTAGGAAATCTCTTACGTCGGCTCGTTTAAATACTTCTGTACGATCAAGAGGCTCTAGAAAGTACCGTCAATGCGAAAATAAATAATTTTCGGTTATTAATTTGATCGGCTAACGATTTTTGAACCCTTGATTGCACCTAGTATGATTATTCTTGAGAACTTTTTCTTCTGACATAAGTTTACTCAAACTAGATCAAAGGATTGACGGGATCTTCATAACTGTTTTTTGATCTGAAGACAACTTGTGATTATCCATTGTTAATAGACTCCGTTCTGTGTTTGATCGATCATAAGTGGAATTAAGTTTTGTATGCAGGTACAATTGAATACAAGAAGATTTCTCTTATTGGTTTCGCATCTTGTGATATTTATGCACACACCTTGATCGGATGTGTTCTGACTAAGATCTTATTTATCTTTGGTATATTCGATCAAGTAGTCGTATAGATCGGAAACTATCATTTGGTGGTATTTTTCAATATCGAAATCTGATAGCTTATGAATCTAGCTTTGATTATTTCTGATCTTTATTGATCTTACCCCACAACGGATTTTACTTGTTAAACGGAATAGCCTTTGTCAATATTCAACATATATTTTATTCAAAGATTGATATAATGGTTACCAAACATCTTTGTTCCTTTACTGTTTGGAAAACGATCAAAAGAAGTTGAGTGCTTAAGACTTTATATCAGTAAAGAAACTCAAGATAGTTATTTCTATCTTGGGATTCACATCCGTCGGCCAGGAGGTTATACGAAGTTGGCTTTGTTTTTTGTATAACGTCTTAATTCTGAAAGTATTCAAAATTGGACCAGGCTCCAGGGTTTTTATGCATTTGCGGGTTCCTCATTAATAAAATCTTGTTATGTAATTCATTTTTTTTTCCCAATTATAATGGTTTTATTATAATTAAAAGTAAACACACTAGTACGCTAATCCAAGGCACTGGATAGTGATCACATAGTATATCAGTTTTATACTGTAACTATTATCAAGTGTATAACTTGTTGTTGTATTGTCTCGAATTTTTCCATAGACGATCAAACTAGGTATCAGACTTATAGGTTGATATCGAAAAGATTATGGTGTCTTGGGTACCCTCGTCATTTCAGTATCCTCTTTTTTAAGAATAAGATTAGAAATCACCGTATTGGAAATTAAGACTATTTCGGCAATACTCAACGTTGCAAGACTTTCCTTCATAAGTAAGTCAAATCTATATGTAGACTTAGTTAACTGCTTGGGAGACTCTTCTAGATAAATAGAAGGATCACAAAAAGTACTAAGTTGTAACTGTTTGATTGAATCCTCTAAAGACGGGGTACTAGTACTATAATATTCCTTTTGTTTTTCTGTTCGTATGATCGTTCCGCGTGCAAATAATAATTGGGATCACCACTGTCCACACTATGATCACAATAAGGATAACGCCTTCTTTTGAAACCCAGTCGGATGTTCATTGTATTTCCTATTGTAATACTAGTTTGACATCTTAACTGGAAGGGAATTATAAACAAGCACAAGCAAGGTTGACTCGACCAAACAAACCTACTGATTCTAACAAACAAAAAGCATGATCGATCCACTTAGATTGTTACTAGACTAGCTCATTTTTCTCCAAAAGGCAACTAATCATAGTTTTAGCAAACCTCTTGGGACGATCCGAATTAGATTAAGTCGAACATAAGCATGATAATCTCTAAGGAGCTTAAATAACCCTACCTTTGTGGCAACGTTTCCTTGGGTTACAATGCGGCTCTAATCGACTTAAAATAATCTTCCTGAACCTTGATTTAAGCTAACAAAGTACCCAATACAATATTTTTGAACGACTTTCCTATAAGCTCATTACACTATCAGTCTCTTTCTAATCAAAGTTTTAGGCTTAGGTTCGCGATGGTAACGCGTTCTTAAAGCGGGCAAGAAGAGAACGACGATGAAATCCGAATCTTTATCTTGTATTGCCAGTCTTTGCCCTTTACTAGAAAAGTAAATCCGTTTTCAGGTCCTCAGCATATATAAACACGAAGGAATCCATAAAATCCACTGACATGGGATTTATGGGTGGTTAGTGTTAGAGCATTTGTCGGCCGAACTCATATTTGTTGCTATCTCAAGCTTGTTGTAAAATTTAGTTGTCAAAACTATATCTGAATCCTTATCTTGTATGGCCAGTCCTTGCCCTTTATTAGAAAAGTAAATCTGTTTTCAGGTCCTCAGCATATATGAACACGAAGGAGTCCATAAAACCCACTGACATGAGATTTATGGGTGGTTAGTGTTAGAGCATTTCTCGGTCGAACTCACATTTGTTGCTATCTCAAGCTTGTTGTCAAATTTAGTTATCTCGGTCGAACTCACATTTGTTGCTATCTCAAGCTTGATTTCCAGTCTACAATTAGTTAAGTCTCATACTAGGATAAAAATGTAGTTGGGAAACAGTGTATCACGACAGTCATCGTTCTACTATTTAAAGGCGAAGATCAACTGAATATTTTGGAGAACTTCATCAACAAAAGGTAAGTGAAGAATGAACTACCTATTTCTCAATTTATATTCACTTTTCTGTCATTGAGACGATGTCGCATAACTAATTAGACTATTATGCATATACAAGAATTTCGAGTCAAGTTTATCTTGATAATTATTACTTGAAATATAATGACTAAGCTTAATGAATATTTGTTCATACTTGATGAATCTCGGTTAAGGACAATTTATTGTTGGGAATCAAAATCATGACTCAAGTTTTACCGTTTGAAAATAGCCTGGAACAATAGTCATTGATGTTATTCGGGAATATTTCGAATCGATTTAGAGATAAATATAGAACTACTATAGATTCAGATACAAGACAGTGTTATCAGTCTTACAAACTAGGAAATCTGTTATAAGTCTGAACCTGTATTACATGTACTCGTACACGTAGAAGAGTAGCTATATATCGACTTGCAGATTTCTGGTACGTATATTCTTATGTATATCATGTGAAAAATTTGTTCAACTCGTGAACCAGATCGGTAAGCATACTCGTATGCAAACCATTTAGGAACTGTGGTCACGGAACCGGGTTAATATCCAAAGCGATACATGTACCAAAATAGTTTTGTGTTCCCCAACTTGGTTTAGTACTCAAACTGGTGCGCAAACCAAAATAGTTATATGGACTCCAGAACCAATCGTAGTCTTAAGGTTTACAAACCGATACGCATACTTAAATAGTTCTGTTGACTCCGGAACTTGGTTTGGTTAAATGCTTACAAACCGGTACACGTACTCTGATTGACCAGAGTCACGAATGGTTATGGGATTTGTACTTTGTGCATTTACTAACCATGTCGATTATCCTCAAGTGCGATCAAATTATTTCTATGGGATAATTAGCATTTGATTAATTCTCTAAAACACTAGACTTATTTGATCACGTGATAGTGATTCAAGTTTAATGTCTTGAGTGTTCATGAAAATGAATATTAATCTTTTTTGTTCAAATCGGCTAGTTTCGGCCACCTTGAACATAGTCGTTGTACACGGTTCGGTTACGGTTTCACCTAACCAGAGTGTATATCTTTTTTATGAAAATCATATTCAAAGATTCATCTGACGATGGATATTGTTTGCTTGGTTCAAAGATATCTTAGCTTAAACCTAATGCAACCTATGCTTTGAATGCCTATAAAAGGGTAACTTCAAGTAACTAGGATCTTTGAATCCCGACACTACTTTTTGGTGTGTCCTAGTTGTAACTAGAGTCTTCCCCTTTCTAACCCTTTTAGGGTTTAGCGACTACAAAAATTCATAGGGATTCGTGAAGCCAGGTCCTGTTATCTTTTCTTGATAACTCGAGTATCCTGATCTTGATCGATTGCTGAGATTCTCACTCGATCAAGATAAATAGAAATCATCAAAGTTCTAGTCGTCTCAAACTTTGTTGATTCCACAAGTTTTATACTTCTGAGGTGAATAATAATCTAGGCCGCACTTCGGGTTGCATAAGTCCGGATTTCGAGGTCATCTAGACTTTGTCTATTGCTATGGATTTCCATCACCTTTGATCAAACATTTTGATTGTAAAAGGAAATCAGATATAGGCTTAATATGTGGGAGGAAGATTGGTTTAAAGTCTTCAATTGAGTTGAAGCAACTCTTAGTGGGTGCGACGTCAGCTAAGGGAATCAATTGCGCGGAGTCCTGCTGTGATTCAAGAGGCGTAAGGAGCGCGACTGTACCTTAATCAGTGGGAGACTCGTTAGGGCTCAACTACATTCCATTCTGAAGTTAATTGGTAGTAGGATAGTGTCTGTAGCGGCTTAATACAGTTTGGTGTTCAATTTGGACTAGGTCCCGGGGTTTTTCTACATTTGCGGTTTCCTCATTAACAAAACTTATGGTTTCTGTGTTATTTCTTTTTCTGCACTGTATTATTTTATTTTTATCATAATTGAAATATCACAGATTGTGCATTGATCAATCATAGTAGATACATCCGACCTAGTTTGTTTGATACGACTTGATTGATTCTTGGATATTGGTCTTTGGTACTGTCCAAGTAATCTCTTTGTGATTCAGTTCACGAATTTGATTCTGTAAACGTTCTAATCGCAAGAGAGAGAGATGTAACTCTAGATACTATTCCTTGATTGAGTTTAACTCTCGGAGTTGTATTGAGTTTGTCCATACAAATTGCCTAAGAAAAAGTTGGTGGTGTATTTTGGTAACCCCGCGTTTTCAGTTAGAGTCTTACCTTTGCTCCAGACGGACGATGAACCGCTGAAGTTGACTCGGGCCACTGACTCCTGTGTTAGTGTGCGAATCCAAAGGGCTGAGACAATATTGTAATTGTCGTCCTTCCCTGTGTAATTGGTAGTTAATACTACCCATTCGTAGGGTTTAAAATATATTAAAGTCCAAAGTTTAAAAAATGTCTAAAAATAAAAGAAAATTTACAAAAATTAAAAACCCTAATACATTTTTTTAAAATAGAAAAAGAAATAAAATCTTAAAAAAAAATCTTTGTCTTATTCTTTTCCGTTCTTATCGCTTTCTCTTTTACTCCAGGTCTTTAATCAATCACCAAAATCTTTGGCTCAACTTTCCTTTCAATTCAAAACCTATAGCAAATAGAAAAATACACATAGTAAAATAGAACAAAAGAATAAAGGGTTATTTTGTTTTTGGTACTCAGATTTTGTCCAGCTTTTGAGTCTGATCTAACTTTTGTCCAGCTTGGTGTTTGGTACTTGGAAAAAACGTTGACTCACGTTGACTGTCAATGACCAGATTTTAATTAATTTTATGAAATAAAAATAATTTAAATTACTTAGTTTACAAGTGTACCCTTGAAGTGGGTTTATGATCGACGGTTGTAATAAAAACAGTTAGTCCACGGTCTTGATTTATTATGTCAAGTAACCCTAAATCGATACTCTTCTTCCTCTATTCTATTTTCAACTCCCTTCATCGATCCAACTCTAGCCGCAACAACTTAAACGTTTCTCCTTTAGTTGTACGAACAGAGAAGGAAAAACAAGGTCATAATATACAGTATACACCTCTTTAAGATCACCCTCTCGTTCACTGATCTATATAGGGAGGCTACTAATATTGAGAACAGAAAAGTCCATTAATGAAAAACAAATTAGACAAAAAAAATTTTCTTCATTCCCATTCCAATTCTCCAACGTCTTTTTCTTCCTAAGAATCGCCATATCCACCACCACTTTAACGCCAATCATCTGTGATAAGCAACCACTTCAAAAAAAAAAAAAGTTAAAAATGGAAATTGGTTTCCGTTTAGTGAAATTAAGATTTTGATTCGGTAAAATTTGGGGTTTCAATTCAGAAACTGGATTTTTGATTTGATTTATTAAATAAGGTATTGCTTTAATCGGAGAAGAAGAATGTGCTGCTTCAATTGATTTTGACAGAATGATTGATGGCAGTAAGCTAGGGTTAGAAAAGACTGTTGTATTGGGGGTAAATGTAATTTTGTTAGAGGAAACCATAAAAAGGGTTTTATCAGGGAGCTGCTTCCTCAACGGTTTGTGGGGTCATGCAGGATAGTTGAATTTGTTCATGGGATTATGCAGAGAAAAGAGAAATTGATTGGATTTTGATAGATCTGAATTTTCAACTGAGCTTTTCTGGTTCATGGGGTTATGCAGAGCGGTGTTTGCGGAGGCGGAAGTGGAAAATGAATTTAGGGTGTTGGAAGAAGTTTTTTTTGGTAAAGTGAAAGGGTATAATAGTAAATTGAAGTAGTAAATAAATTTATTTATTTAGTTTTGATAATTATCAAACGAAAGTCAAACTCTAACCAAGTCAACTCGGGTCAATGTTATTTCCAAGTACCAAATACCAAGCTGGACAAATGTTAGACCAAACTCAAAAGTTGGACAAAATGTGAGTACCAAAAACAAAATAATCCAAGAATAAAAGCCTAAAAATAAAACTACTATTAAAAATAAAAAAATAAATCTACGTCGGCGACACTAAAAATTGATGGTTGTAGAATAGTGGTAAAATAAAGTTCGCCATTAGGACTTGTAAAGATTGATTTTAGTTCCAAATTCTAATACTAAAGTTAGAAAGTATGTAAAGGATGATAACAATACTGAGATAAACTGGAACTCAGGGTTCCATCATTGATCATATTCTAATACTACTTTGAAGCGTACAAACCAATTTACTACTATGAATTCAATTTAGTAACTTAAATGATTAGCCAAAATGACATGTGTGGTTAGAGATGGAGATGGTGACGTAGGTTGAGTGTTGAACATTTTTATTTGAACATTGTTATAAATTCAATTTACTACTCCAGGGTTGGAAACATCCTAACCCGTGGATGTTTATTTTGTTGCAGATATGCAAACATTTTGGAATCGAGGAAGATAAGAAGGGAAGAGAACATTTTTGTTAGAAGATGCCGTTGCTTATTTTTAGGATTTCATTTTATGTATCTAGTATTTTAACTCGTTTATTGTGTTCAATAACAACCAACTACTGTAATTGATGTATGGAGAAATTTTTGTAAATGAATGCTAAAGCAATACATGTATTTTTGTATGTTTATTTCTGATGTGTAACTTCTGGATACACATGTCATATGGATGTGTAATTTCTAGATACACATGTGTAACATCACTATATGCATGTGTAACTTCTCATGACACATGCCATATAGATATGTAACGCCATATAAATGTGTAACTTCTGGATACACATGTGTGTAACTTCTCATTACACTTTCCATATGGATGTGTAACTTTTGAGTAGACATGCATATATGTTTCATGCCATATGGATATGTAACTGATAAATACACATCCATATGTTGGTGGTGGTGGTCGGCAGTGGTGGTGGTTGGAAGTGGTGGTGGTCAGCGATGGCGGTGGTCGGTAGTGATGGTGGTGGTTGGTGGTGGTGGCGAGCGGTGGTAAGTGGTGGTGGTGGTTGGTGGTGGTGGCGAGCGGTGGCAAGTGGTGGTGGATGGCATTGGTTGTGTACGGTGGTGGTCAGAAGTGGCTGGTGGTGGCGAGCGGTGGCAGTGGTTGGAGGCGGTGGTGGTCAGAGATGGTTAGTGGTAGGGACATCATTTTGCCATACTTTATTAATTTTGGGCTTAAGTTGAAATTTTGTTAAATTAAGGGCTTGATAATATACATAAGGATATGAAAGTTTTTTAATAACTTAGGACCTATACTTAAACTTCTTTTAATTAAAGGCTTGATATTATGGGTAACCCATGGGTGAGATCCTTGTCTAATTTCCCATTTGAAATCGGGCTAGTTTGAGGCTTATGTGAATGAGAAAATTAGGCGCAGGCCCAAAAAAGGCCCACAATTAATTTTTAGTTCCGTGACCCATAATTATATGAAATTATTAAAAATGTCTGCATGACGGATTATGCATCCGCATGACGGGTTATCCATCAGGGGTATAATTGGCAACGCAACTTGGATATAACATATCTAAAAATCCGCACCTTGGAATTTTATAAATTTTATATCGTTGAAAATATTTTTAAGAGAGCTACGCAACGAGTACAAACAACAATATCAATTTTTTGTTTTTCACGAAAAAATCGGAGGTGATCATCGTTTTAGGGAAAATTTTCGAAAACTGACTACATATTCATTATGTAGCCTCAAAAAAAGATGCATAACACATTATGCAGACGCATAACGAATTATGCAACCATTTTCTCGACTGCATAACAAAGTTATGCATCTATAACGAGTTATGTAGCCATTGTTTTGGTTGATTTTAGTGCGTACATAAAAAATTGATGCATAATTGGTTATGCAGCCATATTTAAGGATGCATATCAGGTTATGCATCCATTTTCTCGATGCATAAGAGATTATGCAACAATTTTCTCGATGCATAATGCATTATGCAGCCGTATTTTGGATGCATATCAGGCTATGCATCCATTTTCTCGACTGCATGATGCATTATTCATCAATTTTCAATTTCACACAAAATAACAAAGATGCCGGATAATGTGTTATGCATCCATTTTTTCGACTGCATGACATGTTATGCACTCATAACAACATCATCTTCTTCTTCTTCTTCTTCTTCTTCATCTTCGTTGTTCATCATCCCAGCTCAAATAAGCTTTATTATTATTCCCTGTATTTTCTAAATCTCAAATCAACTTTTCTTCAGATCCATCTTCTCAATCATAATACCTAATTAAAAAAAAACCCATTCATACATCTTTCGGAAATAACAAACAACAAGATCTCGATTCATCTAAGAACATCACCTTAAACCCTAACTTTCGATTTCATTCACCTATTGTTTCCAATCTTCATGTGATTATACTGTCTATCAATATTATTTGATCGTAAGTCACAGTTGGGAGGAAGAAGAAAAATAATTGAAGAAGAAATTCCCGTGAAGAAGAAGAAGAAAAGATACGAAGAAACCAAATTTTATAAATTGTGGGTTTGGGAGAAATTTTCTTACAAAAATTGGATGCGCGTGTGAACTTTTCCGCCCGTGGATTTCACGGTGTAGAAAATCTGTAGAATGGGTCTCCATGTAGTTTTCACTATGTGAATTATTTGAGGCCCAGCCACCTCTTTCCCAAGTAAATGGAGGAGTATAATCATTCAATTATCTCAATTGATCCAAGTTCAGGGACCCTGAATCTCAAAGAAGAAGTGCCTATCCTACTGCTTGCTCCTCGTTCTTGTTGCACCTCTTGCAGCCTTCAAGAAAAATTCGCCAAATTAGGGCAGTTGGCTGGGACGGCATGTTATTTATCAGTCTCTCTGCTTCTCTAAGATGCCCAGATCTAGATAACAAGTCCACCATGCAAACATAGTGATCCATATCTGGTTCAATTCCATATTTTACTTTCATGCTTGTAAACAACTTCATTCCTTCTTCAACTAGTCCTCCATGTGTGCAGGCTGATAGAACTGCAGTGAAACAAACTCTATCTAGCTTCAATCCTGTTGATTCTAATTCTCTGAACCGTTCCAGTGCCTCAAATGCATAACCATGAAGTCCTAGAGCTGAAACCAGAGACGTCCACGAGATCAGATTTCTTCTATCTGTCATTTCACTGAAGATTTTAACAGAACTCTCGAGGCTTCCACATTTGGCGTACATGTCCAACAATACATTGCACACAAGTACGTCACAGCACTTGAAATCCATCTTTACGATAATCCCATGAAGAGAACTTCCCAAAGACAGGTTGCAGAGCTTACCACTGATATTTAACACGCTCATGAAAGTGTGATTATCGGGTAAAATATGAGCCATTTGCATGCTTTTGAACAGTGCAAATACTTCCAAGTAATCCCCATTGCGGCCACAAGCTTCAATCAATATGTTCCAAGATATAATGTTGTGTTCTCCAACTTGAAAAAGAAGCTTTTGTGTTTCTTGGAATAGGCCAATTCTATTGTATATTCCACAAATGACATTACAAGAGGATGGGGATAGTGGGGAGTCCAAGGATGTAACAAAGCTCAATGCATCAGATAAAAGGCCATTCATGGCATATGAAGCAATAAGTGAACTGAAGACATACTCATTTTTGTGGTAACCCATTTTTACTATCAGACAATGAAGTTGTTGTACCTCGTCAACCAGGGATGATTTAAGAGCAGCAGAGAATGAAAACTCGTTAGGCCGATAACCTAAGTGAAGCATTTGCTGTAGTAGACAAGTTGAAAAATGAGAACCCTTAGTTGAGTAACCAGCAATCAAAGCATTCCAAGAAACAACACTCCTTTGGTCAAGCTTGGAAAAGACAAGATGTGCTTCTTCTACTTTATCACATTTGGCATAGAAATCAACCAGTGCACTGCCTACAAAAACATCAGAATTAAGGCCATTCACGATCGTTTTTGCGTGTATGATTTCACCGTATTTTGATATCTGCAGACTGGTGCAGGCACTAATGACATTAGCAAATGTAGTCTGGTTAGTCGAGAAACCTGACTGTGACATAGTCAAGAAGTGGTCAACAGCTTTCCATGGTTTGTCACTCCTTGCAAATGCTCCAATAATAATATTCCAAGAAACTACATCCCGAACAGGAGTCATCTCCTCGAACAAAACCTCAGTAGAATAAGCTCCTAATGAAAATTTGGCATACATATTCAAAAGAGAGTTTGCAATAGCAGTATAAGACTCTAACCCGGTTTTTTTCACCAGCCCATGTATCTGTTCGCCTATTGAGCTCAAGTGCTGTAACCCTCGTCCAATTCTCCCAAAACCAAAACCAGATAAGACTCCAACACAAGATGATTCTGATGGATGACATCCCTCCTGTGTTCTTAGAAGTTCACGGAACAAAACAATAGATTCTTCAACAAATCCATGTCGTCCAAATATCCAAATTATGGAATTCCATGTGATCAAGTTACGCTTGGGCATTTCTTGGAACAAACTATATGCTTCATCCATTCTTCCAAGCCTCCCAAACAAACCCAACAATGCAGTACCCGAGAAAGCATCACTATAAAGCAACCCAGTCTTTAAAGTCAATGGAAGTAACTGTAAGCCTTGAATAAGATTTAAGGATGAAGAAGTTAACAAACTACCAAAAGTAAACTGTGTGGTTTGAATTCCTAAGCCCCTCATTTGATTAAAAATCTGCCAAGCTCTTCCACAAGTATCTCCTCTTCTCTCCTCGTGATCATGTCCGTACCGGCTGTAAGCTGAAATAATAGAGTTATATGAAACGACATTTCTTTCAGGCATCGTATCGAACACTTTCATGGACATTGATAATTCACACTGAGATGCATATGCTGTAATAAGACTATTATTAATGGATGTCAAAATGGGTGGATCCTGATAATCAGAGCAAGACCAGTCCATTGTGATGGACAGTGCATGAAGCAATTTTGTCGAAGCATGATCGAGATATCGAGCTCCCGAGCACGCTTGAAGAAGCTTCTTCTGTTGCTGATACAGAGAGTTAGAGCAAGTATCAAATGCATTATGGTGATCATATTGTTTCTGTATGAGTTGGAACTTGGACTGTCCATTGAATATTAATGAGGGCAGAACACAAGGGTTTTGGTTGAAATTGCGACTAAGCAGAAGAATTCTTCTTCTTTTTAAGAGAAGGTTTCTAGCAGATATAACCATTCAAGGAACCCCTCTCTGTCATTAATTTTTGGAAACTGTTTTTCCCCGGAAAATGTTTTTTTATATATGCAGGCACTTTCTAACAACTATCAACTATGACGCTGTTTTAGTGGCCGTAAACTTTTCGGCATTGCCGTATCTGGTTATGTCACTTGTGCTTATAATGGCAAAATCGGTAAACCAAGCATATTCACACCCAACCATTTTTTACAAAGTGGCGAGGAAAAGTATAACTTGTACAAAATTTATCTTGTTTATTTTTGTACTGTGATTTATGAGGAGCCATTGCAAATTCTTAACCAATATAGTTAATATCGGATTTCGGTTTGTCTCGGACGGGGAACGAGACACTGGTACGACTTTGTATCAGTGTCTCAGTTCCAAATTTCGGTTCCAAATTTCGGTACAATTTCGATTTCAAATTTTATACCGACAATTTTATAACAATATTTTTCACAATTCATTAGTTAAGATATAATAAATATCATCATCCATGGTCATCATCTATATTATTCTATTATCCCAAATACCACCAGGTATTCCATAATCACCGTGGCATGTCAATTGATCCTACTGTTATTAATGGACGTGGAGCTAAGAAATATTTTGCATCCAGGTACAAACTACATTTGGCCACTATCAATTACACAGATATATGTCTATTTGGTTGTAGACCACGTGCCGGGATAAACAAGTGTATGACCTCCACTTGTTCGATTTTCTTAAGAAGTTAAGAGTAGTTAGAGCAAGTCTTATGGTGAAAGAGTTCCATCTTCGATCTTCTACGCCACCTCATCATTTGGAACCGTGGATGGAAGTGCAAGTGTAATGGTGGAATAATGAAAACGCTATTCTTAATAGCGCTAAAAAAACGCTACTAAGAATAGCGTTTTCTTCTCGGCCGTTAGATTTCAACAACTCATCCTAAATCTACGGACAAAAAAAAACGTTATTCTTATGTTCACATGGATTCCACGAACCCTCCCACAAAATGGTGGAACCTTGTTTGGATTTTCTGTGGAAAACCCCAACTTGGAAGCCATTAGACTTGACATTCCATGGTTTTTCCACATTTGGAATAGGTCGGATTCCACCATAAGACTTGCTCTTAGTGGAAGACATTTCCGGTGTTCAACATTTCAGTTTCAGCCTCTCTTATTCCACCGGCATGGTCTTTTGATTAATTGACGCAGCAACAACACCACTTCCACTTAAAAGGACTATCATTTTGAGAGGTTTATTAACTTACCCCGAAAGAAGTAAACATAGAAGACGATCGATGAGATTTTGCTCTTGCCTTGTTTTTTGCATATCTGGTTTCCCTTAGTATGTATTAGTAATTTCCGTTTATGTGTTTAATTCTTCTTCTGTTTTCAATTTAAACGTGCTTTAAACGTATGATTGCAGTTGATCTATTCGTTTGTTATGCTCTTAGTAGTATTTCAATGATTCAATCAAGTAAAATTATACATTGGATGTTGTTAATGATGCGAACGCCAATATTTTGTTTTGTTTTGACGGGAACTAACGTAAACCAGCTAATAATTATCGTACCTCTGTATGATACCGGATGACTTACCTCATATAAGTGTGAAATTTCTAAATCTCGGCTATCTCAGCTAACCGGTTTCCGTCCATCTCGGCCGAGATTTCCTGCCAAATATTGTACCGGCGATATAGCATGATTCCTCTTGGATGAGTGCCGAAACTGATATTACCGGCGATATCTCGCCCGAGATGGCCGAGATTGACTACACTGTTCTTAACCTATATTTTTCTCCACTCTGTCTATGGTTCAAATAATAATAAGATGAGAAGTACAGAAATGAAAGGAGATTCTGTTGATCTTCAGATTGCAGCAAATTAGATTACAGTACTAGATCGAATACATTTCGAGTTTTCAGCAACACTAAATGACTTAAAAAAATAGTAATAAGTTGTATTCATATATCTACTTTATCATCTTCACCTCAGGAAGAAAGATAGGTACTTACTTGATCACCCCAACTGCCACAAAATGTAACCTAAAACTTCCTTGTCCAAGCGATGACCTTCAGAAGAATAATTGTTTTGTGTTCGATACAGCCGATCTAGTTTCACGAAGTATCGGTACCCCTTCCCGTGGGTGCTTATCAGCATTACTAGTCAGCGGCGGAGGAGCCAGGATTTAAATGTAGGAGGGGCCGATAAGAAGAAAATTTTTAAGAGTGGCTTAAAGAGAACTTGATAAGAAAATGATATATTTAAATTAGTCCAACATGCGCATTTACTCGAGTACTTCATCTCGATAATATATTAGAATTAAATTCGTTGATTCGTCGCTTTACAAAACCTCGAAATTGTCTATGATTTGAATCTATGCAAAGAATCATTTACAAAATCATCATTCATTTTGGTGTAGAGCTGAATTTTGCCTTGAGGGATCGGCAAAATGAAAACTAATTTTAGGATGTAAATTCATTTTCAGGCTATAAGGGATCGGCAACATGTAAAATCTAACAACTAAAGACCGACAGATGCTAAATATAAGGAAGTTAAGGAGTATTAAACGTGCAACATTGTTCTTTTGACAAACAAATATTCACTTAGAAATGTTTTTGAGGGTGCCACGTACGTTAAATTAGGAAAAAAGATGATCTTTTACACCTACAATGGTATTAGATTTTCAAAAACTTGGGGTGGCCATGGCCACCCAAAGTTAGTATGTGCCTCCGCCACTGTTACTAGCAACATTTATCCCATCAGGGGTCTTTCCAGGATAGTCAGTAATCCTGGAGCCTGACCCTATCAAACTACAAATTCAGAAGAAAAAAGAAAAACAATCAGCTTCAATTCTGTTCACACCGGTTCTTAGGCATTTTGGTTGATTAAACGTAAAAACATAACGAACTATAGAATGTTGAAGGAGAACAAAGAGAAAGCAACTTACGTTTTTGAGTCAGTTCTATGTGATAGCAATTACCCAGGACTGGATGTGTCTACTAGTTATGGATCACTTGACCACTGAAACCCTATAAGTGATGATAAAAATAAGCCAAAAAGTTAAACATACATAAGAAAACCGCTTACCCTCGATCAGCAATAACCACAGAACGAAGCTCACAATTTGCAAAGCTGCAGCAATAAACCATCAAAAATGTCAACGATCAAACATTAAAATCCGACATTAGTTGTATTTCGTTATTTTCTTTCTTATGCAAGGGAGAAACCCAAACATTCAACTATTGGAAACCGAATAAAGCCCTCAGAATTTAATATCTGAGGAATAAAAGAATTGTCATAAAACGGAAATATTACAGAAACAAGGTGCAGCTTTTGTTTTGAAAATATCCTCACAAGGACGTTGAACAAGGTCTTGAAAATAGTATTTTACGTATCGAAGAATAAATGGTTAAACAAAACAGGACAAAAGCAAGCAGGAAACTAATACTCCAAAATCACTAACAGATATGATAGTATTTAATAGCAGGAAGCAAGGTTTGTTTCGAAATAGTATTTTATTAAGTATTATTTTTGCTGTTCTTTACAAAAAAAAACACTAACAGATATGATAGGAAATCCAACACTTACCGTGTGCACATTTCTTGCTGCACCGTTGGTTGGTAGTCCTTTCCATATGCACGAGGGTATGAAACAAGAAACAACTATGGGTGACAACTGCAATCTCTTTCTCTTTCCGTGTCCACAACCTAGATAAGATGGCGCATATTAGTAACTTATGTACTTCTTTAGCTTCAGTACTGATCTCATTTTCCAAAATCCTTATTTCACGGGGAAAAAAAGATCACCAATCGATAAATTGCATTCCCCTGACAGCAAGGGACTCATATGTTTCTCTTACATCAGCCTTCCACAAAACATCCTCTTCGTTTTCTATCTGAACAAAACACAGCATCCAAAAATAACTCTTTTACAAATTGTGACCAAAAAGGTAATTCAACAACATAAAACTAATAGCATGCCAAATGTATTCGTTAGCAGCATTTGTCAATGGATTTTAGAGCTTCATCAAATACTTGCCAATGAAAAATCGATTGCAGGGAAAATGGTCCGATATTCACTGGTGGCTCTCCTCCTATTACAATAGTAAACACCCTGTAGAATTGAGTATTCAGGTTAGATATCAAGTCTTCAAATGTTAACAAAAGATTAGAAAAAAGAAACACCCATCAGTACGTTCTTATATTCATTCAATGAGGATCAACACCCTTTTCGGGGTCCAAGGACTAAAAGATGGTATTGTCATGATGTTCTAATTGCTAGGAACTGGCCGGGTATTCTTAAAGTTGAACCAGGAAATGTTCGCTTAAAGTTAACTGTAAAAATAAATAGTCACCCACCCTGCTATTCTCTGGAGCAGAAAAAAAGCCAATTACAGATGAGTACCACACTATTGATATAGCGTTTCTGACATACTCTGAAGCAAGTTGCAGAAACACGAGAAATACGAAAATGAAAAACCAGAGAGAAACAAAAGAAACAGCAAAGGACCATTTGCTGGAGCAGAAGACTGTATTAACACGGAACATATATGCTGGTTCCTATACCATAAGACTTAAGTTTTTTATGTGAAAAAAAGAATACCAAACGTTCTCGACAAAGCTCCACTGCTAGGAATGGTGGGGTATTTATGTTTGAAGTTGCAGAACGATAACTATTCCCTGCATTTGCCACCATTAGTGGTGTTACATCCGTCCCATCTGCATAGTCTCCAGCACTGCCAAATGCTCCTACTGCTGTTTGCATCGTTCTGAAATGCAATTGCAACAGTCATAATTAGGATATTACTAACGAAATTCATGAAGTTGTAATATCACAACTTTTACATATTATAATAGAGAAAAACAAGATCAACTTCCAAAACCTGTATGCTTCCACCATGTCCTATGCATATTAATTGTTTCTGCAATACCTTATAGACATAGGCTATGGAGCAGTTAGCAAGGATTTTAACGAGCGCTGGAGAAGAAGACTCCGGCAGAAACATATTTTGATGTAATTTGTGAACCTTTATTGCATTTAATGCTGGTTAAAATTACATAATACATATAGGAGAAAAGGGCATGAAAATGCTGGTGCTCATATTGATACCAGTATGATGTGAAGTTTAACTGAGGACAAATGAGTACTACAGTATGTAATGTGCCACATAATGTTAAAACAAATCTAAGCCTCTTAATTAGAAAGAAGGCAATTGCAGACGAGTACCTCAGTAAAGGAGAAACAATGACTAATTCAACCTTCTTGGCAAGTCCACATTCATTAATATGCTTATTCCAGTAATCAACCTGTTAGGTTAATGGAAAAGTAAGATGCACATAACAACTATGTAGGGATATATTACAACCTGTAGATAGTACAGCATAATTAAAACACAGAGGAGAAGCAGTTAATACCTGCTGCCACCCCTGAAGACTAAGTTGAGCATCAAATAGTTCTTCAGATTTGAGTGCATCGCGATCTTCTACTTCGAGTCGGTGAGCTCCATGTGCATGCCTCACCTGACGTATATATCAATTTGATATCAAGTGGAGAAAATTAAATAGGTACAAGGAAATAAATAGAAGAAATTTGAGTTCACTTGTATAGATAAGCAACAAGAAGAAACTCAGCAAGTAATTTGCTCATATAAGATAAATGATCAATTCAGAATTCAATACCAGATGCAAAGTTTTGGTGCGATGCAAGGGGAAGAGAGTTGTACTTCCCGAACCTTCCATATCTGCCAAAGTATCAAGCAAAAACTTATGGCTCAAAACTAAACAATGAAGTTCAAAGACAGCAATCTCGAAAGAAAATTCTAGCTGAACCGTGTGTGAAAGACAAAAAAAAATTAGGAGTAGAACAATTAACTGCAAAATACTGTATTAAGTAGTTTTGACGCAGACTATCAGAAGGCTATTTGTACAATTTCATATACCCGTAGTTTGACAAACAACGGATGAGATTAAACATATGGGTGCTACTTCGTCTCCACACCCCCGTGTTTTGAGCCTCACCCACTTGTTTCCCCAGTTTCATTTAAGTGTGTAAGTGCACGGTGGATTCTCATCTATGGGATATCTCTTTCCGGTCATCACTTTTTGATGAGTGAAAAAAATTTCTGAAATATCTTTGTATGTTTTTTATTCTGAAATATCAACATGACCAAGTAATTGTGTCCATCTAATTGACTTTTTTTTTCACTAGTACACAAACTTATAAGAACCAACCAAAATGAACAGAGGATTCTAACGATACTATCATATATGGATTCTTTCATTCCCATATCAACAAAATAACAACCAGTATCCTCACAAACATAGCCTAGATATACTTTTATTCACACCTCTGGATATCAAAACTAGATAGAATAAGAAATGATAAATCAGACACTAAGATAATAAAACTGACTGTTTAAGAACAACCTCTTAAAACAAAGAGATATAGCTAAAACCTTGGGTTTTAGAGAGTGTACAAGCTAACTGTATGCCGAGAAGATGAAGAAGAAGTAACAACAGGCGTACGAATGACTAAATATTATGAGTTCTTCCCCAATTACCGGTCATCATCATGTTAGAAAAATTATATACTATCAGTGCTTCCGCGATAACGGATCAGCATCATGGTGATGGTCGGAAAAGTCTATTATGTCAGAATAATTTATTAGTTCATTAATTAATTAAGTAGTTTGGTTAGCTTCGTTTCTCAGTTTTGAAAGATTTAGAATGATATGATGGCTGTGAAGAGGGATACCATAAAAAGATTTTGAAAGAAGACATAGAAAATGTTTTCAGCGAACCTCCACTGCTGGTGGTGTACGTAAGCTTGATATTGCAGAAAGATTACTATTCCACGCACTTTCCTCCAGCAACCAATTGCTCCAACTGCTGTTTGCATTGTCTTAAAATGCAAGTGCAGAGATAGCCATCCAAAGATGCACATGCTGACATGATATTTCTTTCGGGCATCTTATCAAACACTTGCAGAGATACTGCTAATTCACCCCAGATTTGCATTCAGATAGTTAAAGCCTGACCAAGCACTTTCGTGGAAACACGCTGTAGAGATATCGAGCTCTAGAGCACACTTGAAGAAGTTTCTGTTGTTGCTGAAGCAGAGAGTTACGGTAAGAATAAAACGCATTACGAGGTTAAATTTAAATTGAAGAAATTGGGTTGAAATTGTGATGAAGCAGAAGAATGATGCTGAGAAGGTTTGAGAAAAATAATCATTCAAGAAAACCCACTCATTTTTGTTTAAACATTCAAATTCTGAAATTTGGATCTGAAATTCTGAATATATTTGTGGGTATGCTTCAAAAAAGAATACATTCCTTGGGTTTCTATTTCTTCTACGCCCACCCGGAGGAAGGCAATCGTGTTTGTAAGAAAGGTGTTAACTTAAAAAAGGTTTTAAACATCACCTAGTTTCATACTTTTCAGGAAGAGATTACAATTCATGAAAAGAAGTTTTAAACTTCGCTTGTCATACGTGGTGGCACTTTCCGTTGTGATTCAGTCTCTTGTATGCTAAGTGGGACGCCAAAGTTAAGTTGGGCTATACTATATTAGCACATTAAATTGTGGATGTTTCAAAGAGATTCAATTGATATTCCAATGTTGCAGCAATATTAGAGTACAAACTACTGGTAGTAGCAGGAGTAAATATATTTAGAGTTTTCAACAAGAGAAGCACATAAAATGCCTCCGATAAAACATTAGTTAAAAGTTCAATCAATACTTGTTTGTTGCCATCTTCACCTCCGAAAAAATGATGAGTACCTGCCTAATAGTAATCACCCTGACTGCCAAAAAAATGTACTAAAACTTCCTCATGAATATGAAGCGATGACCAAAACAACCCGCTTCAAAAGAATAACAGTATTGCGTAGATCATGATCAATATAACCAATCTAGGCCGAGGAATTTGGTGCCCCAGCATCACTAGGAAGATCAAGCCCAGTAGGTATTTTTCCAGGATAGTTGGTTGTTGAGGAGTCCGAACCCATCATACTACAATTTCAGAAAGGATAAAGAAAATGATTCAGCATCATGAACAGTAATCACTTCTGGACATAACAGGTCTGCTGCCTTTAGTTATTCATGTCTCTTGTAGGTGGAATCAAACAGATAATCAATTCTGGTTTGACCAGTTCTTGGGTACTTTGGTGGCCTAGTTTAACAATATACAAAAAGTGTAAAAAAGTAATGAACAATGAGATGTCAAAGGAGGGCCAAGATAAAGAAAAACGATCTTTCAGTTCAGTTAAGTGCAGTTCGTCTCTGTGTGTTATCAAGGTACTCTGGGACTAGAAGTGGGTATATTTGATGGAAACAAGATTGAGAGAAAGAAAAAATGTAGGTAGATTCCCAAGTAATACATAACCATTGACACCCCAGTAACACATGGTAACTATAAGCCAGACAAAGTACAACAGAGGAGAAAACATGCTTACCCTCTATCGATGATAACAACTGAACGAAGCTCGCAATTCGCAAAACTGCAGACAAAGAGTAAAACCACTAAAATGTCAATGATAAATCATTGAATCTAAAGGCACATACTAAGCCAATGTTTGAATCATAATACAATCCGAGCACGATTAAATTTCGAAATTAGTCACATTTCCTTAATTCCTATTTTACGCAATTCCGGATAGAGCCACAAATTTTATTGTAGAAACTTCCCCAACAACACACACTGTTTGATGAAAAATCCACTAACAAATATAATAGGGAAATCCAACACTTACTGTTTGCAGATTTCTTGCTGCACCGTCGGGTGACAGTCCTTTCCAAATGCACTGAGGGTATGAAACAAGAAACCACTATGGGTGACGACTGCAATCTCTTTCTCTTTACGTGTCCACAACCTAATGAAGGCATCACATTTTCCGATATGTTAGCAATCAATGTACTTCTATAATTATACCATTCTCAACAATCCTCATATAAAGGTGGAAAAACTCACCAATTCATAAATTTCATTCCCCTTGCAGCAAGGGACTCATCTGCCTCTCTCACATCAGCTTTCCACAAAACGTCCTCTTCGTTTTCTATCTACAGAAAACACATCATCCAAAACTGACACTTAGTTTAAACCTCAAATTTAATTCAGCTGCAAAAACTACTATCATATTGACGTTTTTCTTCTATGTTGTGTCAATGGATCCTACAGAACATCAGCAGATACTTGCCAGTGAGAAATCGATTGCAGGAAAAATGGTCCGATATTCACCAACACCTCTCCTCCTATCACATGGGTGAACACCCTGTAGTAAAATTTTAGTTTTCAAATTAGAAATCAAGCCATCAAATCTCAAATGAAAGATTAATTAAGAAGAAGAATCTGCGTCAATAAGTTTGTTTCTTCCTCCAATAAGGAGGATCTCCTCGCCCTTTTTAAATACACGCTTGATGATCTAGTAACGACTTTATATACTCGGAAAAATAAAACGGTCAAGAAATAAACGTAAAACAAACAACAAAAGAGCATTTCCTGGAGCAGAAGGATTATCTAGAACGTGCCACTATACATGTTGGTTGCTACTGGAAAATAAAAAAGCTTTATCTTACAAGACATACCAAATGTTCTCGACAAAGCTCCACTGCTACGAATGGAGGAGTATTTAAGCTTGATACTGCCGAACGGTTACTATTCCCTCCATTTGCCACCATTAGTGGTGTGACATCCATCCCATCTGCATAATCTCCACCACCAAATGCTCCAACTGCTGTTTGCATTGTCCTGAAATACAAGTGCAAATAGCCATAACTTAATTAGGGAATACTAAGTAAACACAAAGTATCTGCTCTAATGATCCATAAACAGTAATCTCACTGAGTTTACATTTAGAATACAGAGAAAAAATGACTACCATCTAGAAGAGTACCTTAGTAACGGAGATACGATGACTAATTCAACCTTCTTATCAATACCACATTCAGTAATATGCTTATGCAAGTTATCCACCTGTTTAATCAATGGGAGAGCTGCTAAGATACATGTGAACTACCCAGAAGTATGATACAAACTGTAAATGTTACAACCCTCGAACTCGTTTCAGCATAAATGCTTCATATAACACAGAGGAAAAGGAGCATTACCTGCTGCCATCCCAGAGGGGTAAGTTGAGCATCAAATAGTTCTTCAGATAAGTATGCATCATGATTCTTCTCTCCTTCTACATTGTGAAACCCTTGTGCATGTCTCACCTGATAAATAAGTCGAGAAGAACCAAAATAAATAAACAAAGAGTCCATACAGATGCGCAACAACTAGAAACTCGAAATATACAAAAGATCCAATTCAAAAATTCAATACCAGATGCAAAGTCTTGGTACGGTGCAATGGGAATAGAGTTGTAGTTGCCGAGCTGTCCATATCTGCCGAAAGATCAAAGCAGAAACTTAAGGGTCAAAATATAATACCGAAGCTCCAAGAGAGCAAGTCTCCAAATAATAAAGCTAGGTGAATATGCAAGATCAAAAGTCACTTTTACAGGGAACCTTACTTTAAACATCACTTTTCGAGTGATTAAAAATTTAAAGTACCAGCATAATCAAACTACATTGGTGTCCATCTTACTCACATATTTCCAAAATTACTCAAATATTAGGGGGAAAAAACACCAAAACTGAACAGTGAATCCCCAAATGTCATATCCTACGGATTTAATCCTCAATATACAAATCTGCAGACACCATTTTAAACACTAGTTTCGTTACAGAATTAACCTAAACATATATGCGTCCACACGTCCCAAAATCACATCCAACACCAAAAAATTATGAAAAACCTTCTAATAATTTCAACAACCTTATAGCAGAAAGATAAAAAAAAAAATGCTATGAGGATGCATCAAAAATCCAGGGTTTGAGAGAGAGTTAGTGTATTACGTTACCTGTATTATTAGAAGATGAAGATGGAGAAGAGAAGCAGAGAAGAGGCGTATGAAATGCGGAGTAAGACGATGGAGAATGTGATTTTCGTATTGGAGTGCTCCTCTTTAATTCTGGTGGTTTTATTAGAGGGAAGAGGAGGAATTGTGTACGGTTACTAGAAATAATACCATGACTACTTCCACAAAAACTGCTCATCATCATAACGGTGGTGCTGGCAGATGACGTGGTGGCCCAAATCTAATGAGTACGTCGGTATATTATTAGGCTGTTCATTAGATATTTCTTCTCTTAAAATAATGGTTTTTATTTATCAGTTTCTACTAACCTAGTCGTTTGCTTAAATTTTTACCTTTTTTTTTTGGTTGCTCGATTGCTTGAAATTAGAAACTAGGAAACGTAATTGAGCATCTTCGACGAATCCAAGTGGAATATTTTATTTGTTCGAATTTACCGGTTGCATTTCCCTCCACGTGGTGTACGTCTAACCTGACCCTTCGAAGGGGGTGGTCAATGGTGGGCAATTGTAGCTGTTGTTTAAGTACAAAAATGATATTATATGAGGGGTATAATTGCCCAAATTCTCAAGTTATATTATACTCAGTACCTTTAAGAACTAGCCGTCCAAGTCCAAGCCCCAAGGCTCCAACGAAGCTGGCCATAGTTCTGCCTTCTTTGACTAACAGGTTAAAAAGTTCAGTTCCGGTTGTCAATGTTATTAGCTTTACACAACTTGTTGAAATTTAAAAGTTTAAGCTTGAAATCCGAATCTTTGGTTTCTTGGAACTGTAAGGTTTGAATCGTCTAGTTAGTTTAGTATCAAATACTAAAAAGAATATCACCAGCAAATAATGAACCACAATCCAGAGAATAACGAAAGAATGCAAGACACGGAGAATTTATAGTGGTTCGGCGTATCTACGTCCACTGTAAAATGATGATATTTCTTATTAAATGATATGAAGAACAATTACAAGAACACTTAACCTCTTTCTGTTTCTCTCTAGTATCACAACCCTTGCAAGAGTAAAACTCTCAATATTGTGTAAACTTCTGACTAAAGAAAGACTCTCTCAACTGTGTGTTTTACCTCCACCGAAAACAATCTATTTATACTTGACAGAACTTGCAGAGAATAAATTCTTACCGACAAAGTTCTACTAGTTTCCTAAGTCTAGAATCCTACTTGTTTCCTAACTTAAGAAATACTTGAATGCCATGATTTGGTTACTTGCAGGCCACGTTCTTGTATGGAAGATTGTTAACAAATATTACAAATCTCCACATTTGTTGATAATCTGCAGCTTACCTTCTTTGTTCTTCACTTCACGTACATCATTCCACCATCTTGCACCTTACGGTGCCTACACTGATAAAGTATTGATTAAGTTCAAACATTGTTTGAACTTACTCAATGATACCACCTTCGTCAGCATGTCTGCAAAATTATCCTTCGTGTGAATTTTTGGTACTGAAATTCTCCACCATCCACATTATCTCTAGCTAAATGATACTGAATATTGATATGCTTTGCCCTTCCGTGAAAATCTTCATGCTTCAACAATTCTATAGCACTCTGACTGTCACAATGCACATATATGCATTCTTCTTTGACTCCAAAAACTTTAACCAATCCTTTAAGCCAAGTTGCTTCCTTTATAACCTCATTTATAGCTATTAGTTCAGCCTTTGTTGTTGATTGAGGTACAACTGGTTGTAAACATGATCTCCAGCTTATTGGACTGCCAGCCAAAGTAAAACCATATCCGGTTGTTGACCTGTAACGATCAACATCTCCTCCATAATCATCATCTACATACCCACAAACTTGGGTTTCTCCACCGGCAACTTGTTGGTAAACAAAACCAACATTTACTGTTCCTTCACAGCTTGCCAATGTTGTTTCCCCAGATTTTCCATAAATCTACTAACAATACCAACTGCCTGTGTAATGTCTGGTCGAGTACAAACCATTGTATACATTAAACTACCAACCGCACTTGCATATGGAACACGAAACATGTACTCTTAATCATATACAGTATTTGGCTTCATCTTCACTGACAATTTCAAATGTCCACCTAAAGGTAGACTAACGAGCTTTGAGTCTGGTACACCAAACCTCTCTATAACCTTTTCTAGATATTGTCTCTGTGTAAGACACAATCTGTCATTTTTCTTGTCTCTTTGAATTTATATTTCAAGTATCTTCTTAGCAGCCCCTAAATCCTTCATTTCAAACTCCTTACTTAATTGAGATTTTAATTTCTCAATATCCACCATGCTCTTCGCAGCAATGAGCATATCATCCACGTAAAGGAGTAGAAAAATCAAAGAACTATCTTGTAGCTTTTTTGTATACACACAACTGTCATAAAGACTATGTGTGAACCCTTGTTCCTTCATAAATGTATCAAATCTCATATACCATTGTCTAGGCGATTGCTTGAGCCCATACAATGATTTCTTTAATTTGCATACATATTCTTATTTACCTACAATACATATCCTTCGACCGTGACATATAAATGTCCTCTTCCAAAGTACCATGTAAGAACGTTGTTTTGACATCGAGTTGCTCTAACTCCAAGTTATAGGATCCCACTATAGCTAAAAAGATACGGATTGAAGTGTGCCTTACAACTGGAGAGTATATTTCATTGTAATCAACACCTTCCCTTTGTGCATAACCTTTAGCTACCAAACGCGCCTTATACCGTATGTTATTTGTACCTGGAACTGCTTCCTTCTTCATAAACACCCACTTGCAACCAATTACTTTACTACCCTTAGGTAATTTTACTAGTTCCCAAGTTTCATTCTTATGTAGAGAATTAATTTCTTCTTCCATAGTTGCTTGCCAAATTTCAACGTTGGAATCTTTCATCACCTCTTGAAAAGTACATGGCTCATCACCATAAGCCATAAAAGCAAATGCTACATAATCATCCATCCATGTTGGTAGCTTCCTGTTGCGTGGTTCTCTATTGTTTGCTAAAGAAATAACATCTTGTTGTTGCTGAGATTCTTCATCTTGAACCTCCTCCTCAAATGCATCTTCTTGAGATGTGGAATCAATTTGAGGAATTTCTTTTTCCTCCCTAGATCCACCATCATCTATCTCCACCTAAGTATCTACCTCCACCTGAGTTATAGTTTCTTGCTTAGGGTGTAGCAAAAACTTCTCGTCAAAAGTAACATCTCTGCTAATTACCACCTTATGGCTTTCTTTACACCATAATTTATAACCTTTAACTCCATTTGTAAATCCAATAAAAATATCTTTCTTTGCTCTTGGATCTAACTTGCTCTCTCTAATATGATAATAAGCAGGTATTGATGGTGTTTTTTAGCTTAGGGTTAAAATCGTAAAACCTTACATCAGACATGACGTCACTATGACCATTAGCGCATTTATTGAACCAATCAGCATGCCTACGTAAGAATTACCAGGGTACCTTTTTTCTACATGTGTCATGTTCCACGGCAGAACCCTTAGCATTGACCGACATCATCCATACCAAACCCTAATTCTCATGCTACCGTGCCAATGGCAAACCATGCCAGCCACGTCTCCGCGCCAAGGCATGCCAACCATGCCAGCCACACCACCGTGCCAATGACAAACCATGCCAGCCACGTCTCCGTGCCAAGGCATGCCAACCATGCCAGCCGCGTCACCGTGCCAATGGCAAACCATGCCAGCCACGTCTCCGCGCCAAGGCATGCTAACCATGCCAGCCACGTATCCGCGCCAAGGAATGCCAACCATGCCAGCAGCGTCACCGTGCCAGCCACATCTCCGCGCCAAGGCATGCCAACCATGCCAGACGCACCACCGTGACAATGGAAAACTGCTCCAGCCACGTCTCCGCGCGAAGGCATGCAACCATGCCAGCCGCACCACCGTGCCAATGTCAGACCATGCCAGCCATTTCTCCGCGCCAAGGCATGCCAACCATGCCAGCCGCGTCACCATGCCAGGCACGTCTCCGCGCCAAGGCATGCCAACCATGCCAGCTGCACCACCGTGCCAATGGCAAACCATGCCAACCACGTCCCCGCGCCAAGGCATGCCAACCATGCCATGCCGTCCTTTCCTTCACGGATGCCAGAACGAAGGGTTGCAAAGATCAACGTCACCCTTCCATCTGAAATGCAGATCTTAGACGTCCAAGGTCGCCATCCGACGCATGGTAACCTTTGGCCCAACGCCAAAACCCTAATTTTGGTCGCGCCCAAACTATGCCAAAACCCTAATCTTGACCGCACCCAAACTATGCCAAAACCCTAGTTTTGGCCGCGCCTAAACCATGCCTAGCATGGCCGGGCCTAACACATGCCAAAGCCATGCACGACGCTGGCTGCCAAAACGAGGGGTTGCGATAATCAACAACCATCCTTTCCATCTGAGATGCAGATCTTAGCCGTCCAAGGTCACCAACCAACGCATGGTAACCTTTGGCCCAACGCCAAAACCCTAGTTTTGGTTGCGCCTAAACCACGCCAAGGCATGCCAACCATGCCGCATGTGTCAATGGCATGCAGTGTAGCCACCTTTCCGCGCCAAGGCATGCCAACCATGTCACATGTGCCAATGACATGCCGTGCAAGCCACCTTTTCGCGCCAAGGCATGCCTACCATGCCACATGTGCCAATGGCATACCGTGCCAGACACACCTCCGCGCCAAGGCATGCCAACCATGCCAATCGCACCGATGTGCCAAATCCATGCCATCCTCTCCTACACGACCATTGGCTGCCAAAACGAAGGGTGGCAACAATCGACAGCCACCCTTCCATGTAAGATACAGATCTTAGCCGTCCAAAGTCGCCAGCTAATGCATGGCAACCTTTGGCCCGACTAGGGGTGTAAATTGGGTTGGGCCGGGCTGCCCGACCTAATTATTATATGGGACGGGACAGGGCGGGCAGGAACTTCTCTTACCCATCAAATTAAAAGGGCCGGGCGGGCAGTGCCATACTATAAAATAAACTACCCATGACCTGTCCAAGCCTGTTAAGTAATTTGGGATAGGGCGGGAAGGGCCGATGAGGGGCCTTGAATATACATTAATAATTTTAGACCAGATAGAAATATGCGATAAAATTGTAACCTAATTTAACTAAAATATGACCAAATTGCCTATAATTATTCCAAGATTGAATATCTTTCAAGAGGAAACCCTGTAATTTCTCATTATAATTAGGAAAATGAAATATATGCAGAAAGATATGTTGGGAGATATTGGTATATCGAGTATACTATAATATATAATTAAAGAAAAAAATCGGCAATTAGGTCTGATAAACGGGTAGATTTAATGGGCTAACAGGCCGGTTAATGTTGACGGGCTAACGGGATGGGTACAAGGGCGAGCAAGACTTTTTAACTAATGGCCTTTGCCCGTCCCGTTAATTAAACGGGATAGGCCGGGCTAGCCTGTGACGGACCACGGGAAACCATGGGCTTCTATGGGATAGGGCGGTTGGTACTGGGCCAAGGGATACCGGGAAATATTTACACCCCTAGGCCCGACGCCAAGCCCTGATTTTGGTCGCGCCCAAACAACGCCAAAACCCTAGTTTTTGGCCGCGCCCAAACTATGCCAAAATCCTAGCTTGACCATGCCTAACCATGTTAAATCCATGCCGGAACTGGCTACCAAACGAAGGTTTGCAATAATCAACGACTATCCATCCTCTCAAGATGCAAAATCTCGACCGTCGAAGGTCACTACCGAGCCGGCAAGTCTCCCAAGCTCAACTTGCCAAACAACAACAACATGCTACGTGTTTTCCACAAAAACACTCGAGACATCAACACATGTCACAAACTGGGGGATGTTCATTGGGTATTGGTTTGGCGGTTTACAGCATGCGGCGTACACTACGCCCGTTACAAGACAGTGTCATAAGGATGAGGCGGTTAGTAAATACGGGGAGTAATGGTGAAACGCTTTCCTTCATTATGGAACATCAATTCCAGGCGTTACCGGTTACCACCTCCTCTCATTTACTCATCCGTTTTCCATTTCTTATGAGACCAGAGTACGTTTCACTTCGTCTTGTATAAATAGGTCTGACCTATTTCCACCGAACAACAGGTTTTCGGTCAGGAACATACAACACTCATAAATCACTTGTTAGATTTCCCATCTGTTAGCTTTCACTTTCTGATACAAGTCAAACAACTACTCTTCCAGAACCGACTATTCTGGTCTCAACACTCTCTTCGCTTCCCTCCCAAAACCAACCTTTCTCCTCCTCTTTGTGGCCGAAGCAAGTCTGGAACGGCCATTTCTTGGTTTAGGCCGGATTTGTACAGATTGATCTCTCGAATCTAAAGTACTCCCTTGCAGTACATTGTTTAGGGTTTAGACTCGTTTCTCACACACTCACGCGAAATTACCGAAATCAGCAGAAACCGTTTTCACCCTCAAACAATTGGCGAACACAGTGGGAGATTGATCTTTCGGTTACAATGTCAATTTTCAATCCTCGATCTCATACTTCGACCCATATATCAGGGCGGTAGAAGCAAACGATCCAATCAGGGATCGACGACTCAGTTACCAGACGACCCGATTACCAGTCATGACACGGCAAGGGATGCTGGGGACTTCACAGTGGTTAGAAGCAAACGATCCGCCCAGGAATCGACGACTCGGTTATCAGGTGACTCAAGGACGGCTGGGGACTTTCCACGATCACGGCGGCGTTTCCTACAAAACTCGGAATTGCACCCGGAAGATCCATTTTTCGTTAGGAGATCCGAAAAACCGAGTAAGTCTTGCTAGACAAAATACATGGTCCACTACTTCAAATTTTCACAGGGGAGATAAAAACCGATAGCCATATTGTTCCCATTTTTCATTTCATGCTTTCTACTGTCGCACAACATTTACAATTCCATGACTTTCCTAGGGTACTCATGCTACTTATAGTCATAACCAAAAAACATCATTATTATAAAACAGTTCATTCCAAATAATAATCCAAAACCCTCATAGATAACAGTTATCTATCAATTCAAATCAAACCGTAAACCAGGCGCTTTGTTTCACTTTAAAAAAAAAGGAAAACCCTAACGCCCGGTTCTTCGTGGAATCAGTCACCTACCCGTATGTACCTACTTTGCATAATAATCATTACCCGTCACTATTCATGAGGTAGCCGATGTTACTACGGTGATATTCGAAGAGGAATTGTTTATGATAAATTATTTATACAAGTTTATGAAGGCATACCTACGGCTAGGGTTTACACCAGTCAGAAGAACAATATTTATATAGATTTATGGAAGGCATACCTAAGGCTAGGGTTTGCACCAACACAAGAAAAACAAGAAAACAAATTGAAAGAGAAACGCTGGAGTACATACCTGGAATATGCTTTCCCACTTTATTGCTACCGCGCCACGCCAAGCCGACACCGTGCCAAGCCAGCGCCATACCAAGCCGACAGTCCGCGCTACGCCAAGCCAGCGCCGTGCCAAGCCAGCATCCACGCCAAGCCAGCGCCTATTCCAAGCTGATCCAGCGCTAACAGCTTGCATCTTTCCATCGCTAACAGCTTGCATCCCTTCCAACTGACAGATTGCATCCTTTCAGCGTTGCTCTTGAACGCTCAGTAGAAGGAAATCAGCAACCCCCTTGAGTCCACAAAGACTCTCTTCCTTTCAGGAGATGCATGATTTATGGGAACTTCGCCCACAAAATCGTGCAGTCTATGATGAAACATTTATGAGAGATTCTATATTTTCCCAAGGCGCAACGTCAAGACATATTTGCAGCCCTCAACCGCGCTACGTCAGGAAAGCAGCTATTTCCAGCCAGGAAGCCGTTCCCAAACCCCTACCTCTCTTGGAAAGCACGATAGATGGAACTGGGGACTCCTAACCACTATTCGCTTGAAGGGTGTCCAGTTTGATAGCACACTGATTGACGCAGCCTCTCCGCTTCAACGTCCTCCAGCAGCGGCTCCGCTTCAATGTTCGCTTCAGCAGCCGCTCCGCTTTAACGTTCGCTCCAGCAGACGCTCCTCTTCAGCAGCCGCTCCGCTTTAACGTTCGCTCCAGCAGACGCTCCTCTTCAGCATTCTCTCCATAAGCTGTTCCAGGATCCGAAGCCGAAGATTCAGTGTTTGGCTTCTTAAGTTTCAACATCCTCTCCAAGAGCTGAAGCCGCTTCAACGCCGCTTCCTCCTGCCAAGGATCGTACCGTGGCCGTCACTCCTTCCTACAAAGGATCGTACCACCACGCTCTCCATGTCAAGGATCATGATCGCAGCCAGCCAATCTTCGTAGTCATGACCGCATTTTGATCCATCCCGCCAAAACTCATGATCGTAGACAGTTTGCTTGCTTACGCATCCAACTAATCCTTTTACTTCCATGGATGCCCATACAATTCCATCCAACCTACTTTGTTACCATGGCAATGTAGTCTCTTCTGATTACATCTGCTACCAAGAACTGTTGCCACTCATTTGTTGATACTAGCCAGAGCTTCACCACAACAGCAATCGCTACAAAGATGAAAACATGTAAACCATACTTGGGGACTGAGGATATACACGGAATCCCTTCACTGTCAAATCTCAGAAGACACAGTCAACCAAAAGTCCATAGCCACAACAAGGTCATCTACTTTTCGAGGGTGCAGCCCAAGAATATCATCACCTCTCTGTCTAGAAGACGCCTTCAACACTTTACGAGACCGCGGAGGATCCCAAGCCTGCTTAGAGGAAAACAACTTCATAAACTAAAGAAAAATGCAATTGGGACTGCTCATCGCAGTCCATCCCGACGACCATCAAAGACTCATGAGATAACTCCAGAGACGCGGCTGAAATATTTTCTTGAAGAAACAGAGGGAGCCATGATAAACAACATAACTCTCTCATTCCTACCTCTTCGCTATCCAGAATATTTCGTCCATGTGATATCCTGAGCATCCCAGCGTCACATCCAGAAGAGTACAATAAGCTTGTATCAAATCTCGTGGGCATGGATCCAAGGAGATGCAATGAAAGTAGGATACACATCGGGATTACCAGCATGGGACTCTTTCAACCCCCTCACCCTGATTATTTCTGATTTCAACATCATCACTGCCAAAGTTTTACGAGCCGCAGGAATTTCTCAACATAAAGACGTACATATGCATCGAATACTCACGCCACGAAGATACATTAACATGTTCGGGATGCCATCGGATCTAACGGAAATATAACTGGGGACCGCTCACCGCGTCACGTTCCATACAGTAGCCCAAGATTCAGAAGCTGGTTCGAAGGATATCTCTTGGAACAAAGTCCTTGAAGACTCAATAGCAGCACATCGGCAACAGAATGTCTCCCAACTCATCTATTTCATCATGTAGCTTCGGAAGATTTCTACCATACAATTATCCACAGCATATCATCATCGCGATCAGAAGGTCCAGAAACTGAACAACCTAAAGTCAAGGATGGACCAACAACGCAACCACAATCTCCAAGATTAGCCCTGACATGATCGTTGCCGAGCATATATTTCATCCATCCATCCCAAGAATGCGATGGAGTTTGGTAAATTTTGGAATCCACTGGAGAAACATTGCAGACAAAGCACGGACCCAGACGAGCAGCAGAAAACAGAAGAGGGTCGATACCTCTTTTCATACAGACGGAGTTTCTAGAGTTTGAACAAAATAAAGATTCCTTCTTGCTCCATGAACGAGAATAGATGACTGGGCATGACTATGCCACCTCGGGCCCGCAATATCCCTCTTGTATTCTTCCTGAATTTTACTGTCGGGATTTTCTCACCTACCTAACGAGCTTCAAACCTAAATATTCCCACAAAAGGAGATAGGAAATTCTTTTCCGGTTAGATGGATGGGCGGACTGTCAAAATTCGAGTTCGTACGAGAATTCTACAACGATTTTAGTAAGGAGCGCTAATTAGGGTTTCGGCATCCCAAATCTTCGACAAAGTTTCCAGGCGTCATCACCACCGTTTGGTGGCCGAAGATCCAGCGCCATCACCACCATTTGATAGTCTAAGTTCCAGTGGCATCACCATTTCCTCCATTCCAAGCCGACCAATGCTGACGGCTCCATTACAATCCGACCAATACTGACGGCTCCATTCCATGCCGACCTATGCTGATGGTTCCATTCCAAGCCGACCAATGATGACGGATCCATTCTAAGTCGACCAACGCCAACGCTCCATTTCACACCAAGCCTATGCTAGCGGCTCCCTTTCAGGCTGATGCCAACAGTCTGCATCTCAACCAGCAACCGCCTCTATCGTTTCACGGTCTAGCCAGCAAAACCACGAGTAGAATTTACATAAGGCCGCCAACACAAGAATTACGAATTCTCCTTACCTCTCAAAAAAGGTTATCTGGGTCTTCCTGACCATGTTTTCATGACTTGCCATTTCGATTTTGTCCTTGCCTGTCACCATCTTATGCTTACCTTGCAACAATGCTCTTGTTCCGAGCTAAGCAGGGGACTTAATGTTGATGGTGGTTTTTAGCTTAGGGTTAAAATCGTAAAACCTTACATCTGATATGACGTCACTATGACTATTAGCGCATTTATTGAACCAATCAGCATGCCTACGTAAGAATTACCAGGGTACCTTTTTTCTACATGTGTCATGTTCCACGGCTGAACCCTTAGCATTGACCGACATCATCTATACAAAACCCTAATTCTCATGCTATCGTGCCAATGGAAAACAATGCCAGCCACGTCTCCGCGCCAAGGCATGCCAACCATGCCAGCCGCGTCACCGTGCCAATGACAAACCATGCCAGCCACGTCTCCGCGCCAAGGAATGCCAACCATGCCAGCCGCACCACCGTGCCAATGGAAAACCGTGCCAGCCACGTCTCCGCGCCAAGGCATGACAACCATGCCAGCCACGTCTCCGCGCCAAGGCATGCCAACCATGCCAGACGCGTCACCGTGCCAATGACAAACCATGCCTTCCACATCTCCGCGCCAAGGCATGCCAACCATGCCAGCCGCACCACCGTGCAAATGACAAAAGGTGCCAGCCACGTCTCCGCGCCAAGGCATGCCAACCATGCCAGCTGCACCATCGTGCCAATGGAAAACCATGCCAGCCACGTCCCCGCGCCAAGGCATGCCAGCCACACCGCCGTGCCAATGGCAAACCATGCCATGCCGGCCTTTCCTTCACGGCTGCCAAAACGAAGGGTTGCAACGATCAACGACCACCCTTCCATCAGAGATGCAGATATTAGCCGTCCAAGGTCGCCAGCCGACGCATGGTAACCTTTGTCCCAACGCCAAAACCCTAATTTTGGCCGCCCCCAAACTATGCCAAAACCCTAGTTTTGGTCGCGCCTAAACCATGCCTAGCCTGGCCGCGCCTAACACATGCCAAAGCGATGCACGATGCTGGCTGCCAAAACGAGGGGTTGCGATGATCAACGGCCACCCTTTCCATCTAAGATGCACATCTTAGTCGTCCAAGGTCACCAACCAACGCATGGTAACCTTTGGCCCAACGCCAAAACCCTAGTTTTGGCCGCGCCTAAACCAAGCCAAGGCATGCCAACCATGCCTCATGTGCCAATGGCATGTCGTGCCAGCCACCTTTCCGCGCCAACCATGCCACATGTGCCAATGGCATGCCGTGCCAGCCACCTTTCCGCGCCAAGGCATGCCAACCATGCCACATGTGCCAATGGCATACCGTGCCATCCACCTTTCCGGGCCAAGGCATGCCTACCATGCCACATGTGCCAATGGAATACCGTGCCAGCCACACCTCCGCGCCAAGGCATGCCATCCACACCGTTGTGCCAAATCCATGCCAGCCTCTCCTACACGACCATTGGCTGCCAAAACGAAGGGTGTCAACAATCGACAACCACCCTTCCATCTAAGATACATATCTTAGCCATCCAAAGTCGTCATCTAACGCATGGAAACCTTTGGCCCGACGCCAAGCCCTGATTTTGGTCGCACCCAAACAACGCCAAAACCCTAGTTTTTGGCCGCGCCTAAGCTATTCCAAAATCCTAGCTTGGCCATGCCTAAGCATGTTAAAGCCATGCCGGCCAAGCTTTCATGCCGCTGGCTACCAAACAAAGGTTTGCCATAATCAACGGCTATCCATCCTCTCAAGATGCAAAATATCGACCGTCGAAGGTCACCACCGAGCCGGCAAATCTCCCAAGCTCAACTTGCCAAACAACAACATCATGCTACGTGTTTTCCACAAAAACACTCGAGACATCAACACATGTCACAAACTGGGGGATGCTCATTGGGTATTGGTTTGGCGGTTTACAGCGTGTGGTGTACACTAGCCCGTTACAAGACAGTGTCATAAGGATGTGGCGGTTAGTAAATACGGGGAGTAACGGTGAAACGCTTTCCTTTTGTAGATGGTGGATTTTCAACAAAGGGCAAAACCGTAAAATCATGATACATGTTTCTGACATGGATTTCAGACAAGCGAAAATTCATCTTTTACGAAGCCACGGTGAATATGCTTTTCGAAAAGCCTCCACTGGCTGAGTGTTCGATCCCTGGCATTTCGTCGTGCCCTCTATGTAGAATAACATAATTGGGCGGTTCTCCGTAGATTGAGAGCAATAACACCTTCAGGACGTCGGTGATACTCAGTGTTCCCTGACTACATGAGAGAGGTCGTGTATAGATCCAGACAGTTCTCCGTAAGATTGAGAGCAATAACGTCTTCAGGACATCGGCAACACTCGCTGATTCACTGACTATACGCAAGAGATTAAATTCTACCGAGACATTCACCACTGAATTCCTAGAAAATAATCTATCTTATGTCATCACTCCTATTCCATGATCGAAATGGTAATAGATAAATGTATTACTCCGATTTCATGATCGAATCCACGACTGATCTCATGAAATGGTAATAGATATTACTCTGATTTCATGGTCGAACCCACGGCTGGTCTCATGAAATGGTAATATCACCACTTATTTTATTACTCCGATTTCATGGTCGAATCCACGATCCCATGGAATGGTAATACCTATTTTATTATTCTGAATTCATGGTCGAATCCATGGCTGATCCTATGAATTGATAATAAAAAAACTACTCACTTTTATTATACAGTTTCATGAATCATTTTCCACTGAATTTCATAAATTGATAATAAATACTCAACAATCGGGCATCTGGACTACCACTGAGTAAGCCCCATAAAATAGTGCAAGTGTACTCGACAATGATGAACGAACGAGCACCCAAATGCGCGAACTCACGTCCAAAATATGGACAAATGAGGAATCCCGCACAAAACAAGAGAGAGAAAATAACAATATTAAAATAATGGAGAAGCGCCCATTGGCCGGGCCCACCAGCCGGCTGTGCCTTAGCCGTGGCCGGTCCCATGCTTCCTCCATTATTTTTCCTTATTTTTGTTGTTTTCATAAACTCATGAAGGCTCCTCCATCTCAGCAACTTTCCTTGTTTGAGAAAAACTCATGGTTTCTCCATATTTTGTGGTTTCCCCAATTTTGTGTAGTTTCACGAAAAATAATAATAAAAAATAGAGAAAGGTGTTGCGGGACCGGGCAACTTAGCCGGTCGACCATGCCCTAGCCGTGGCCGTGGCCGGTCCCACACCTTGCAATCCCTAATTTTTCATAAATTTTTATTTTTCTCATCTTGTGAAACTCCCCTGTTTGCAAAAATCATGGTTTCTCCATATTTTCTCAAATATTGCGCAGACCATGAAAACGCCAAAAGTCAACATGGTCACACGACCGACTAGGCTACTCAAGAAAAATATATTAAAATATTATTATTTTAATATATATTCATAAAATATTGATCAAACGAGCATACTTCCTCATTCGAGCAAAATCGAGGATTTCAGTCAAAGATCGAACTCTTCTGAAAATCCGAGATATTGATTAAACACACATCAGAAAATGATGAAACTCTCATGTATGAGACACGAGCATTATAGAGACAAGGGCATGCTCCCTTGACCGACCAAGGGCGGCTCTAAAGCTTGCAACGAGCCGGTCCCACACGTTTTCACACTTTTGATCTAATTTGCGCAATTGCTCATATTGGGTCCAAACTCTTCACAATAACTCAGAGTTTGTGCAAACGCCCATCAGCGGTCCCACGACCACCAAGTCTCACGCCATCTTGGTCAGTCCCCCACTTTTCTATAATTAGGTTTTATCACCTAATGCTCAATCGAGCACTATTTCAATAAATGATGAAACCAACATTTAATCGTCATTCCTTCACCAACCGGTCAACTCAGGACCCTGGTGTACGCTCACTCGAGCAACTGAGCATCACATGAACGTCCATAGTCCCATGTGGTCGGTACCTCATGACCTATTTTTAGAAATCCGTCAATTAATGAGCAATCGATCAAAATTTAGGGTTTCGAACAAACACTCAACAAATTATCATTCTGAGCATGTTCACACACTGAATAAATTTATGTTGATCCAGCAAACAACACGCGGATTAATTATATAATATTTGGTAATCTACCAATATTTTAATTAATATTTTTACTGGGTCACGGCATCCCTAAATAATTTGCTGAATTGAGCAATACTTGCTCAATCCATCAAAATTCAGTAAATTATCAATAATTTGCTAAAATGAGCAATACTTGTTCAGTTTCTCGAATATTGATCCACTATCAATATTCAGTAATTCGCAATACTTGCTCAATTGCTCGAATATTGATCCAACCATCGATATCCAGTAATTTGTCGAGCAATACTTGCTCAATGTTCCACTGAGCAATTCGTCATTCATGCTCAATTCAACAAAACCCAGACTCTTTGTCTAAATCAGTCAACGTGACTAATTAAATGCACGTCTGTCATGCAGACTCCACGATTCGTGAGACATCAATCACGTCACAAATGGGGGATGTCACTTAGGGTTTTGGTCTGGCGGCCTACGGCACGTGGATACATCCACGATGAAAATGTGAGTAAGTCGTGCAAGCGGTTAAATGAGTTACCAAAGTAGTGGGAGAATGATCAACCATGTCTCCGCACGACCTGGGACTAGTTTCACCACGATCTTCCACTTTCTCACTCTTTCACTCAAGAAACCGTCACACTTACAGGGATCAGGGTGTTCATCATTCTTGCAATATAAATAAGTCCAAATCAAGGACAACCGATTATCATCATTATCATCAATCACCATTCGTCAACAACTCGATTAAAACTTATTCACATAACTCAACTTCAGCAGTTCACCATTATTGCAGAAACCTTCAACACATCCACAATCCTTGATCCCGCATAATTCTCACCTTCCCTCCTACAGATCAACCCATCTCCCTCTTTGCGACCAAATTGACTCTGGAACGGCCATTGACTTGGTTTAGGCCGGAGTCCTACATATTGATCTCTCGAATCTAAGCACTCCCTTTGAAGTGTATCTGTGTGAGGTTGAGCAGTTTGGTCGGTTCGAGGAATCTCCATCGCACGGTGATTCCCTCATTCCCTAAAAAACCAGCAAACCGTTTTTTCCCATCCACAGATTGGCGACCACAGTGGGAATTTAATCTCTCGGTTGCAATCTCAAACTTTCACAAAATGGTTGATCTTAGGTCAGGTTCAGTTACAAATCCTAACACAAACAACGCTAGCGCTAGCAACAACGGTAGTACTCCAGAAACTATTCCTGCTTCCAACAACGTCGCTGGTGATACCACTCCTCCTCAAACCAACACTGGAAATCATCCTCTCTTTGGCCAGCATCCCAAGGAAGTCAGAGAAAATCCGCCCACCATAGATGATCTCATGAAGGTCCGGGAAATTCTCGCCGAAAATCAAATTGATATGGATACAACGCAGAAAGAGCTGTGCAATTATTACAAAACTCTCATTGACAAGATGTTAGAGAACACTCAGGAGAAGATATCCCCACCAACAAAGGAACCTGCAGGCTTCATCACTCGTGAGGACCTGGAACGCTTCATGGAGGATCGAGGAAAAGACAAAGCATCATTTTTTCATCGTCATCAACCTCCATACCCTGCTGCTACGCAAATAATTCCTTTCCCGAAGGTCTATCTTTAGCAGTTTCCGAGATAGATTCCATGGGAATATTCTCAGAAATCCTAAACGCACACGAATTCGTCAACTTCGAGATAGATATTGGTTCCGAGATCGAAACCTGGCCAGGATCGGACCACTATAAGTCTGGAAATTCGTAAGAACGATAAATCTTTAGCAGTTTCGGCCAAGATTTCATGGGAATATTCTAAGAAACCCTAAACGCACACAAATTCGTCAACTTCGAGATAGATACTGGCTCCGAGATCGAAACCTGGCCAGGATCAGACCACTATAAGTGTGGAAATTCGTAAGAACGATGAATCTTTAGCAATTTCCTTCCAAGATTCCATGGGAATATTCTAAGAAACCCTAAACGCACACGAATTCGTCAACTTCGAGATAGATACTGTCTCCGAGATCGAAACCTGTCCAGGATCGGACCACTATAAGTCTGGAAATTCGTAAGAACGATGAATCTTTAGCAGGTTCCAGGCTAGATTCCATGGGAATATTATCAAAGACCCTAAACGCACACAAATTCGTCAACTTCGAGATAGATACTGGCTCCGAGATCGAAACCTGGCCAGGATCAGACCACTGTAAGTCTGGAAATTCGTAAGAACGATGAATCTTTAGCAGTTTCCGGGCTAGATTCCATGGGAATGTTCACGGAAACCCTAAACGCACACGAATTCGTTAACTTCGAGCCAGATACTGGCTCCGAGATCGAAACCTGGCCAGGATCGGACCACTATAAGTCTGGAAATTCGTAAGAACGATGAATCTTTAGCAGTTTCTGTCCAAGATTCCATGGTAATATTCTCAGAAACCCTAAACGCATACGAATTCGTCAACTTCGAGATAGATATTGGCTCCGAGATCGAAATCCGGCCAGGATCGGACCACTATAAGTTTGGAAATTCATCAAAACGATGTATGTTTAGCAGTTTCCGAGATAGATTCCATGTGAATATTCTCAGAAACCCTAAACGCACACGAATTCGTCAACTTCGAGATAGATACTGGCTCCGAGATCGAAACCTGGCCAAGATCGGACAACTATAAGTCTAGAAATTCGTAAGAACGATGAATCTTTAGCAGTTTCCGGGCTAGATTCCATGGGAATATTCTCAGAAACCCTAAACGCAAACGAATTCGTCAACTTCGAGATAGATACTGGCTCCGAGATCGAAACCTGGCCAGGATCGGACCACTATAAGTCTGGAAATTCGTAAGAACGATGAATCTTTAGTAGTTTCCGGCCAAGATTCCATGGGAATATTCTCAGAAACCCTAAACGCACATGAATTTGTCAACTTCGAGATAGATATTGGCTCCGAGATCGAAACCTGGCCAGGATCGGCCCACTATAAGTCTGGAAATTATTCAGAACGATGAATCTTTAGCAGTTTCCGGCAAAGATTCCATGGGAATATTCTTAGAAACCCTAAACGCACACGAATTCGTCAACTTCGAGATAGATACTGGCTCCGAGATGGAAACCTGGCCAGGATCGGACCACTATAGTCTGGAAATTCATAAGAACGATGAATCTTTAGCAGTTTCCGGCCAAGATTCCATGGGAATATTCTCAGAAACCCTAAACGCACACGAATTCGTCAACTTCGAGATAGATAATGTCTCCGAGATCGAAACCTGGCCAGGATCGGACCACTATAAGTCTGGAAATTCGTAAGAACGATGAATCTTTAGCAGTTTCCAGGCTAGATTCCATGGGAATATTATCAAAAACTCTAAACGCACACAAATTCGTCAACTTCGAGATAGATACTGGCTCCGAGATCGAAACCTGGCCAGGATCAGACCACTGTAAGTCTGGAAATTCGTAAGAAAGATGAATCTTTAGCAGTTTCCGGGCTAGATTCCATGGGAATGTTCACGGAAACCCTAAACGCACACGAATTCGTTAACTTCGAGCCAGATACTGGCTCCGAGATCGAAACCTGGCCAGGATCGGACCACTATAAGTCTGAAAATTCGTAAGAACGATGAATCTTTAGTAGTTTCTGTCCAAGATTCCATGGTAATATTCTCAGAAATTCTAAACGCATACGAATTCGTCAACTTCGAGATAGATATTGGCTCCGAGATCGAAATCTGGCCAGGATCGGACCACTATAAGTTTGGAAATTCATCAAAACGATGTATCTTTAGCAGTTTCCGAGATAGATTCCATGGGAATATTCTCAGAAACCCTAAACGCACACGAATTCGTCAACTTCGAGATAGATACTGGCTCCGAGATCGAAACCTGGCCAAGATCGGACAACTATAAGTCTGGAAATTCGTAAGAACGATAAATCTTTAGCAGTTTCGGCCAAGATTTCATGGGAATATTCTAAGAAACCCTAAACGCACACAAATTCGTCAACTTCGAGATAGATACTGGCTCCGAGATCGAAACCTGGCAAGGATCAGACAACTATAAGTGTGGAAATTCGTAAGAACGATGAACCTTTAGCAATTTCCGTCCAAGATTTCATGGGAATATTCTCAGAAACCCTAAACGCACACGAATTCGTCAACTTCGAGATAGATACTGTCTCCGAGATCGAAACCTGGCCAGGATCGGACCACTATAAGTCTGGAAATTCGTAAGAACGATGAATCTTTAGCAGGTTCCAGGCTAGATTCCATGGGAATATTATCAAAGACCCTAAACGCACACAAATTCGTCAACTTCGAGAGAGATACTGGCTCCGAGATCGAAACCTGGCCAGGATCAGACCACTGTAAGTCTGGAAATTCGTAAGAACGATGAATCTTTAGCAGTTTCCGGGCTAGATTCCATGGGAATGTTCACTGAAACCCTAAACGCACACGAATTCGTTAAATTCGAGCCAGATACTGGCTCCGAGATCGAAACCTGGCCAGGATCGGACCACTATAAGTTTGGAAATTCATCAAAACGATGTATGTTTAGCAGTTTCCGAGATAGATTCCATGTGAATATTCTCAGAAACCCTAAACGCACACGAATTCGTCAACTTCGAGATAGATACTGGCTCCGAGATCGAAACCTGGCCAAGATCGGACAACTATAAGTCTAGAAATTCGTAAGAACGATGAATCTTTAGCAGTTTCCGGGCTAGATTCCATGGGAATATTCTCAGAAACCCTAAACGCACACGAATTTGTCAACTTCGAGATAGATACTGGCTCTGAGATCGAAACCTGGCCAGGATCGGACCAATGTATGTCTGGAAATTCGTAAGAACGATGAATCTTTAGCAGTTTCCGGGCTAGATTCCATGGGAATATTCTCAGAAACCCTAAGCGCACACGAATTCGTCAACTTCGAGATAGATACTGGCTCCGAGATCGAAACCTGGCTAGGATCAGACCACTATAAGTCTGGAAATTCGTAAGAACGATGAATCTTTAGCAGTTTCCGGCCAAGATTCCATGGGAATATTCTCGGAAACCCTAAACGCACACAAATTCGTCAACTTCGAGATAGATATTGGCTCCGAGATCGAAACCTGGCCAGGATCGGACCACTATAAGTCTGGAAATTCGTAAGAACGATGAATCTTTAGCAATTTCCGGCCAAGATTCCATGGGAATATTCTCAGAAATTCTAAACGCACACGAATTCGTCAACTTCGAGATAAATACTGGCTCCGAGATCGAAACCTGGCCAGGATCGGACCACTATAAGTCAGGAAATTCATAAGATGGATAAATATTTAGTAGTTTCCGGCCAAGATTCCATGGGAATATTCTCAGAAACCCTAACGCACACAAATTCGTCAACTTCGAGATAGATACTAGCTCGGAGATCGAAACCTGGCCAGGATCGGACCACTATAAGTCCGGAAATTCGTAAGAACGATGAATCTTAAGCAATTTCCGGCCAAGCTTCCATGGGAATATTCTCAGAAATTCTAAACGCACCGAATTCGTCAACTTCGAGATAGATACTGGCTCCGAGATCGAAACCTTGCCAGGATCGGACCACTATAAGTCTGGAAATTCGTAAGAACGATGAATCGTTAACAGTTTTTGTCCAAGATTCCATGGGAATATTCTCAGAAACCCTAAACGCACACGAATTTGTCAACTTCGAGATAGATACTGGCTCCGAGATCGAAACCTGGCCAGGATCAGACCACTATAAGTCTGGAAATTCGTAAGAATGATGAATCTTTAGCAGTTTCCGCCCAAGATTCCATGTGAATATTCTCAGAAACCCTAAGCGCACACGAATTCGTCAACTTCGAGATAGATACTGGCTCCGAGAACGAAACCTGGCTAGGATCAGACCACTATAAGTCTGGAAATTCGTAAGAACGATGAATCTTTAGCAGTTTCCGGCCAAGATTCCATGGGAATATTCTCAGAAACCCTAAACGCACACAAATTCGTCAACTTCGAGATAGATACTGGCTCCGAGATCGAAACCTGGCCAGGATCGGACCACTATAAGTCTGGAAATTCGTAAGAACGATGAATCTTTAGCAGTTTCTGTCCAAGATTCCATGGGAATATTCTCAGAAACCCTAAACGCATACGAATTCGTCAACTTCGAGATAGATACTGGCTCCGAGATCGAAATCTGGCAAGGATCGAACCACTATAAGTCTGGAAATTCGTAAGAACGATGAATCTTTAGAAGTTTCTGTCCAAGATTCCATGGGAATATTCTCAGAAACCCTAAACGCATACGAATTCGTCAACTTCGAGATAGATACTGGCTCCGAGATCGAAATCTGGCCAGGATCGGACCACTATAAGTTTGGAAATTCGTCAAAACGATGAATCTTTAGCAGTTTCCGGGATAGATTCCTTGGGAATATTCTCAGAAACCCTAAACGCACATGAATTCGTCAACTTCGAGATAGATACTGGCTCCGAGATCGAAACCTGGCCAGGATCGGACCACTATAAGTCTGGAAATTCGTCAGAACGATGAATCTTTAGCAGTTTCCGAGCTAGATTCTCAGAAACCCGAAACGAATATGAATTCGTCAACTTCGAGATAGATACTGGCTTCGAGATCGAAACCTGGCCAGGATCGAACCACTATAAGTCTGGAAATTCGTAAGAACGATGAATCTTTAGCAGTTTCTGTCCAAGATTCCATGGGAATATTCTCAGAAACCCTAAACGCATACGAATTCGTCAACTTCGAGATAGATACTGGCTCCGAGATCGAAATCTGGCCAGGATCGGACCACTATAAGTTTGGAAATTCGTCAAAACGATGAATCTTTAGCAGTTTCCGGGATAGATTCCATGGGAATATTCTCAGAAACCCTAAACGCGCATGAATTCGTCAACTTCGAGATAGATACTGGCTCCGAGATCGGACCACTATAAGTCTGGAAATTCGTCAGAACGATGAATCTTTAGCAGTTTCCGGGTTAGATTCTCAGAAACCCTAAACGAATATGAATTCGTTAACTTCGAGATAGATACTGGCTCCGAGATCGAAACCTGGCCAGGATCGAACCACTATAAGTCTGGAAATTCGTAAGAACGATGAATCTTTAGCAGTTTCTGTCCAAGATTCCATGGGAATATTCTCAGAAACCCTAAACGCATACGAATTCGTCAACTTCGAGATAGATACTGGCTCCGAGATCGAAATCTGGCCAGGATCGGACCACTATAAGTTTGGAAATTCATCAAAACGATGTATCTTTAGCAGTTTCCGAGATAGATTCCATGGGAATATTCTCAGAAACCCTAAAGGCACACGAATTCATCAACTTTGAGATAGATACTGGCTCCGAGATCGAAACCTGGCCAAGATCGGACAACTATAAGTCTAGAAATTCGTAAGAACGATGAATCTTTAGCAGTTTCCGGGCTAGATTCCATGGGAATATTCTCAGAAACCTTAAACGCAAAAGAATTCGTCAACTTCGAGATAGATACTGGCTCCGAGATCAAAACCTGGCCAGGATCGGACCACTATAAGTCTGGAAATTCGTAAGAACGATGAATCTTTAGCAGTTTCCGGCCAAGATTCCATGGGAATATTCTCAGAAACCCTAAACACACACAAATTCGTCAACTTCGAGATAGATATTGGCTCCGAGATCGAAACCTGGTCAGGATCGGACCACTATAAGTCTGGAAATTCGTAAGAACGATGAATCTTTAGCAATTTCCGGCCAAGATTCCATGGGAATATTCTCAGAAATTCTAAACGCACACGAATTCGTCAACTTCGAGATAAATACTGGCTCCGAGATCGAAACCTGGCCAGGATCGGACCACTATAAGTCAGGAAATTCATAAGATGGATAAATATTTAGTAGTTTCCGGCCAAGATTCCATGGGAATATTCTCAGAAACCCTAACGCACACAAATTCGTCAACTTCGAGATAGATACTAGCTCGGAGATCGAAACCTGGCCAGGATCGGACCACTATAAGTCCGGAAATTCGTAAGAACGATGAATCTTAAGCAATTTCCGGCCAAGATTCCATGGGAATATTCTCAGAAATTCTAAACGCACAGAATTCGTCAACTTCGAGATAGATACTGGCTCCGAGATCGAAACCTTGCCAGGATCGGACCACTATAAGTCTGGAAATTCGTAAGAACGATGAATCGTTAGCAGTTTCTGTCCAAGATTCCATGGGAATATTCTCAGAAACCCTAAACGCACACGAATTTGTCAACTTCGAGATAGATACTGGCTCCGAGATCGAAACCTGGCCAAGATCGGACAACTATAAGTCTAGAAATTCGTAAGAACGATGAATCTTTAGCAGTTTCCGGGCTAGATTCCATGGGAATATTCTCAAAAACCTTAAACTCACACGAATTCGTCAACTTCGAGATAGATACTGGCTCCGAGATCGAAACCTGACCAGGATCGGACCACTATAAGTTTGGAAATTCGTAAGAACGATGAATCTTTAGCAGTTTCCGGGCTAGATTCCAAGGGAATGTTCACGGAAACCCTAAACGCACATAAATTCGTTAACTTCGAGACAGATACTGGCTCCGAGATCGAAACCTGTGCAGGATCGGACCACTATAAGTCTGGAAATTCGTAAGAACGATGAATCTTTAGCAGTTTCCAGCCAAGATTCCATGGGAATGTTCACGGAAACCCTAAACGCACACGAATTCGTTAACTTCGAGCCAGATACTGGTTCCGAGATCGAATCCTGGCCAGGATCGGACCACTATAAGTCTGGAAATTCGTAAGAACGATGAATCTTTAGCAGTTTCTGTCCAAGATTCCATGGGAATATTCTAAGAAACTTTAAACGCACACGAATTCGTCAACTTCGAGATAAATACTGGCTCCGAGATCGATACATGGCCAAGATCGGACAACTATAAGTCTAGAAATTCGTCAGAACGATGAATCTTTAGCAGTTTCCGGGCAAGATTCCATGGGAATATTCTCAGAAACCCTAAACGCACACGAATTCGTCAACTTCGAGATGGATACTGGCTCAGAGATCGAAACCTGGCCAGGATCGGACCACTGTAATTCTGGAAATTCGTAAGAACGATGAATCTTTAGCAGTTTCCCGCAAGATTCCATGGGAATATTCTCAGAAACCCTAAGCGCACACGAATTCGTCAACTTCGAGATAGATACTGGCTCCGAGATCGAAACCTGGCTAGGATCAGACCACTATAAGTCTGGAAATTCGTAAGAACGATGAATCTTTAGCAGTTTCCGGCCAAGATTCCATGGGAATATTCTCGGAAACCCTAAACGCACACAAATTCGTCAACTTCGAGATAGATATTGGCTCCGAGATCGAAACCTGGCCAGGATCGGACCACTATAAGTCTGGAAATTCGTAAGAACGATGAATCTTTAGCAATTTCCGGCCAAGATTCCATGGGAATATTCTCAGAAATTCTAAACGCACACGAATTCGTCAACTTCGAGATAAATACTGGCTCCGAGATCGAAACCTGGCCAGGATCGGACCACTATAAGTCTGGAAATTCATAAGAACGATAAATATTTAGCAGTTTCCGGCCAAGATTCCATGGGAATATTCTTAAAAACCCTAACGCACACAAATTCATCAACTTCGAGATAGATACTAGCTCCGAGATCGAAACCTGGCCAGGATCGGACCACTATAAGTCCGGAAATTCGTAAGAACGATGAATCTTAAGCAATTTCCGGTCAAGATTCCATGGGAATATTCTCAGAAATTCTAAACGCACAGAATTCGTCAACTTCGAGATAGATACTGGCTCCGAGATCGAAACCTTCCCAGGATCGGACCACAATAAATCTTGAAATTCGTAAGAACGATGAATCGTTAGCAGTTTCTGTCCAAGATTCCATGGGAATATTCTCAGAAACCCTAAACGCACACGAATTTGTCAAATTCGAGATAGATACTGGCTCCGAGATCGAAACCTGGCCAAGATCGGACAACTATAAGTCTAGAAATTCGTAAGAACGATGAATCTTTAGTAGTTTCTGGGATAGATTCCATGGGAATATTCTCAGAAACCCTAAACGCACACGAATTCGTCAACTTCGAGATAGATACTGGCTCCGAGATCGAAACCTGGGTAGGATCGGACCACTATAAGTTTGGAAATTCGTAAGAACGATGATTCTTTAGCAGTTTCTGGGATAGATTCCATGGGAATGTTCACGGAAACCCTAAACGCACATGAATTCGTTAACTTCGAGACAGATACTGGCTCCGAGATCAAAACCTGTGCAGGATCGGACCACTATAAGTCTGGAAATTCGTAAGAACAATGAATCGTCAACAGTTTCTGTCCAAGATTCCATGGGAATATTCTCAGAAACCCTACACGCACACGAATTTGTCAACTTCGAGATATATACTGGCTCCGAGATCGAAACCTGGCTAGGATCGGACCACTGTAAGTCTGGAAATTCGTAAGAACGATGAATCATTAGCAGTTTCCGGGCTAGATTCCATGGGAATGTTCACGGAAACCCTAAACGCACACGAATTCGTTAGCTTCGAGATAGATACTGGCTCCGAGATCGAAACCTGTCCAGGATCAGACCACTATAAGTGTGGAAATTCGTAAGAACGATGAATCTTTAGCAATTTCCGTCCAAGATTCCATGAGCATATTCTCAGAAACCCTAAACGCACAAAAATTCGTCAACTTCGAGATAGATACTAGCTCCGAGATCGAAACCTGGCCAGGGTCGGACCACTATAAGTCTGGAAATTCGTAAGAACGATGAATCTTTAGCAGTTTCCTGCCAAGATCGAAATAGATACTGGCTCCGAGATAGATACTGGCTCCGAGATCGAAACCTGTCCAGGATCTGACCACTATAAGTCTGGGAATTCGTAAGAACGATGAATCCTTAGCAGTTTCCGGGTTAGATTCTATGGTAATGTTCACGGAAACCTTAAACGCACACGAATTCGTTAACTTCGAGACAGATAATGGCTCCGAGATCGAAACCTGCCCAGGATCGGACCACTATAAGACTGGAAATTCGTAAGAACGATGAATCTTTAGCAGTTTCCGCCCAAGTTTCCATGTGAATATTCTCAGAATCCCTTAACGCACATGAATTCGTCAACTTGGAGATATATACTGGCTCCGAGATCGAAACCTGGCCAGGATCAGACCACTATAAGTCTGGAAATTCGTAATAACGATGAATCTTTAGCAGTTTGAGGCTAAGATTCCATGGGAATATTCTCAGAAACCCTAAACGCACACAAATTCGTCAACTTCGAGATAGATACTAGCTCCGAGATTGAAACCTGGCCAGGATTGGACCAGTATAAGTCTGGAAATTCGAAAGAACGTTGAATCTTTAGCAATTTCCGGCCAAGATTCCATTGGAATATTCTCAGAAACCCTAAACGCACACAAATTCGTCAACTTCGAAATAGATACTGGTTCCGAGATCGAAACATGGCCAGGATCGAACCACTATAAGTCTGGAAATTCTTAAGAACGATGAATGTTTAGCAGTTTCTGTCCAAGATTCCATGGGAATATTCTCAGAAACCCTAAACGCATACGAATTCGTCAACTTAGAGATAGATACTGGCTCCGAGATCGAAATATGGCCAGGATCGGACCACTATAAGTTTGGAAATTCGTCAAAACGATGTATCTTTAGAAGTTTCCGGGATAGATTCCATGGGAATATTCTAAGAAACCCTAAACGCACACGAATTCGTCAACTTCGAGATAGATACTGGCTCCGATATCGATACATGGCCAAGATCGGACAACTATAAGTCTAGAAATTCGTCAGAACGATGAATCTTTAGCAGTTTCCGGGCTAGATTCCATGGGAATATTCTCAGAAACCCTAAACGCACACGAATTCGTCAACCTCGAGATAGATACTGGCTCCGAGATCGAAACCTGGCCAGGATCGGACCACTGTAAGTCTGGAAATTCGTAAGAACGATGAATCTTTAGCAGTTTCCCGCAAGATTCCATGGGAATATTCTCAGAAACCCTAAGCGCACACGAATTCGTCAACTTCGAGATAGATACTGGCTCCGAGATCGAAACCTGGCCAGGATCAGACCACTATAAGTCTGGAAATTCGTAAGAACGATGAATCTTTAGCAGTTTCCGGCCAAGATTCCATGGGAATATTCTCAGAAACCCTAAACGCACACAAATTCGTCAACTTCGAGATAGATATTGGCTCCGAGATCGAAACCTGGCCAGGATCGGACCACTATAAGTCTGGAAATTCGTAAGAACGATGAATCTTTAGCAATTTCCGGCCAAGATTCCATGGGAATATTCTCAGAAATTCTAAACGCACACGAATTCGTCAACTTCGAGATAAATACTGGCTCTGAGATCGAAACCTGGCCAGGATCGGACCACTATAAGTCTGGAAATTCATAAGAACGATAAATATTTAGCAGTTTCCGGCCAAGATTCCATGGGAATATTCTCAGAAACCCTAACGCACACAAATTCGTCAACTTCGAGATAGATACTAGCTCCGAGATCGAAACCTGGCCAGGATCGGACCACTATAAGTCCGGAAATTCGTAAGAACGATGAATCTTAAGCAATTTCCGACCAAGATTCCATGGAAATATTCTCAGAAATTCTAAACGCACACGAATTCGTCAACTTCGAGATAGATACTGGCTTCGAGATCGAAACCTTGCCAGGATCGGACCACTATAAGTCTGGAAATTCGTAAGAACAATGAATCGTTAGGAGTTTCTGTCCAAGATTCCATGGGAATATTCTCAGAAACCCTAAACGCACACGAATTTGTCAACTTCGAGATAGATACTGGCTCCGAGATCGAAACCTGGCCAAGATCGGACAACTATAAGTCTTGAAATTCGTAAGAACGATGAATCTTTAGCAGTTTCCGGGATAGATTCCATGGGGATATTCTCAAAAACCTTAAACGCACACGAATTCGTCAACTTCGAGATAGATACTGGCTCCGAGATCGAAACCTGGCTAGGATCAGACCACTATAAGTCTGGAAATTCGTAAGAACGATGAATCTTTAGCAGTTTCCGGCCAAGATTACATGGGAATATTCTCAGAAACCCTAAACGCACATGAATTCGTCAACTTCGAGATAGATACTGTCTCCGAGATCGAAACCTGGCTAGGATCGGACCACTATAAGTATGGAAATTTGTAAGAACGATGAATCTTTAGCAGTTTCCAGGCTAGATTCCATGGGAATATTATCAAAAACCCTAAACGCACACAAATTCGTCAACTTCGAGATAGATACTGGCTCCGAGATCGAAACCTGGCCAGGATCAGACCACTGTAAGTCTGGAAATTCGTAAGAACGATGAATCTTTAGCAGTTTCCGGGCTAGATTCCATGGGAATGTTCACGGAAACCCTAAACGCACACAAATTCGTCAACTTCGAAATAGGTACTGGCTCCGAGATCGAAACCTGGCCAGGATCGGACCACTATAAGTCTGGAAATTCGTAAGAACGATGAATCTTTAGCAGTTTCCTGCCAAGATTCTATAGGAATATTCTCAGAAACCCTAAACGCACACGATTTAGTCAACTTCGAGATAGATACTGGCTCCGGGATCGAAATCTGGCCAGGATCGGACCACTATAAGTTTGGAAATTCGTCAAAACGATGCATCTTTAGCAGTTTCCGGGATAGATTCCATGGGAATATTCTAAGAAACCCTAAACGCACACGAATTCGTCAACTTCGAGATAGATACTGGCTCCGAGATCGATACATGGCCAAGATCGGACAACTATAAGTCTAGAAATTCGTAAGAACGATGAATCTTTAGCAGTTTCCGGGCTAGATTCCATGAGAATATTCTCAGAAACCCTAAACGCACACGAATTCGTCAACTTCCAGATAGATACTGGCTCCGAGACCGAAACCTGGCCAGGATCGGACCACTGTAAGTCTGGAAATTTGTAAGAACGATGAATCTTTAGCAGTTTCCCGCAAGATTCCATGGGAATATTCTCAGAAACCCTAAGCGCACACGAATTCGTCAACTTCGAGATAGATACTGGCTCCGAGATCGAAACCTGGCTAGGATCAGACCACTATAAGTCTGGAAATTCGTAAGAACGATGAATCTTTAGCAGTTTCCGGCCAAGATTACATGGGAATATTCTCAGAAACCATAAACACACACAAATTCGTGAACCTCGATATAGATATTGGCTCCGAGATCGAAACCTGGCCAGGATCGGACCACTATAAGTCTGGAAATTCGTAAGAACGATGAATCTTTAGCAATTTCCGGCCAAGATTCCATGGGAATATTCTCAGAAATTGTAAACGCACACGAATTCGTCAACTTCGAGATAAATAATGGCTCCGAGATCGAAACCTGGCCAGGATCGGACCACTATAAGTCTGGAAATTCATAAGAACGATAAATATTTAGCAGTTTCCGGCCAAGATTCCATGGGAATATTCTCAGAAACCCTAACGCACACAAATTCGTCAACTTCGAGATAGATACTAGCTCCGAGATCGAAACCTGGCCAGGATCGGACCACTATAAGTCCGGAAATTCGTAAGAACGATGAATCTTAAGCAATTTCCGGCCAAGATTCCATGGGAATATTCTCAGAAATTCTAAACGCACACGAATTCGTCAACTTAGAGAAAGATACTGGCTCCAAGATCGAAACCTGCCCAGGATCGGACCACTATAAGTCTGGAAATTCGTAAGAACGATGAATCTTTAGCAGTTTCCGGCCAAGATTCCATGGGAATATTCTCAGAAACCCTTATCGCAGATGAATTCGTCAACTTCGAGATAGATACTGTCTCCGAGATCGAAACCTGTGCAGGATCGAACCATTATAAGTCTGGAAATTCCTAAGAACGATGAATCTTTAGCAGTTTCCGGCCAAGATTCCATGGGAATATTCTCAGAAACCCTAACGCACACAAATTCGTCAACTTCGAGATAGATACTAGCTCGGAGATCGAAACCTGGCCAGGATCGGACCACTATAAGTCCGGAAATTCGTAAGAACGATGAATCTTAAGCAATTTCCGGCCAAGATTCCATGGGAATATTCTCAGAAATTCTAAACGCACAGAATTCGTCAACTTCGAGATAGATACTGGCTCCGAGATCGAAACCTTGCCAGGATCGGACCACTATAAGTCTGGAAATTCGTAAGAACGATGAATCGTTAACAGTTTTTGTCCAAGATTCCATGGGAATATTCTCAGAAACCCTAAACGCACACGAATTTGTCAACTTCGAGATAGATACTGGCTCCGAGATCGAAACCTGGCCAGGATCAGACCACTATAAGTCTGGAAATTCGTAAGAATGATGAATCTTTAGCAGTTTCCGCCCAAGATTCCATGTGAATATTCTCAGAAACCCTAAGCGCACACGAATTCGTCAACTTCGAGATAGATACTGGCTCCGAGAACGAAACCTGGCTAGGATCAGACCACTATAAGTCTGGAAATTCGTAAGAACGATGAATCTTTAGCAGTTTCCGGCCAAGATTCCATGGGAATATTCTCAGAAACCCTAAACGCACACAAATTCGTCAACTTCGAGATAGATATTGGCTCCGAGATCGAAACCTGGCCAGGATCGGACCACTATAAGTCTGGAAATTCGAAAGAACGATGAATCTTTAGCAATTTCCGGCCAAGATTCCATGGGAATATTCTCAGAAATTCTAAACGCACACGAATTCGTCAACTTCGAGATAGATACTGGCTCCGAGATCGAAACCTTGCCAGGATCGGACCACTATAAGTCTGGAAATTCGTAAGAACAATGAATCGTTAGCAGTTTCTGTCCAAGATTCCATGGGAATATTCTCAGAAACCCTAAACGCACACGAATTTGTCAACTTCGAGATAGATACTGGCTCCGAGATCGAAACCTGGCCAAGATCGGACAACTATAAGTCTAGAAATTCGTAAGAACGATGAATCTTTAGCAGTTTCCGGGCTAGATTCCATGGGAATATTCTCAGAAACCCTAACGCACACAAATTCGTCAACTTCGAGATAGATACTAGCTCCGAGATCGAAATCTGGCCAGGATCGGACCACTATAAGTCCGGAAATTCGTAAGAACGATGAATCTTAAGCAATTTCCGGCCAAGATTCCATGGGAATATTCTCAGAAATTCTAAACGCACACGAATTCGTCAACTTCGAGATAGATACTGGCTCCGAGATCGAAACCTTGCCAGGATCGGACCACTATAAGTCTGGAAATTTGTAAGAATAATGAATCGTTAGCAGTTCTGTCCAAGATTCCATGGGAATATTCTCAGAAACCCTAAACGCACACGAATTTGTCAACTTCAAGATAGGTACTGGCTCCGAGATCGAAACCTGGCCAAGATCGGACAACTATAAGTCTAGAAATTCGTAAGAACGATGAATCTTTAGCAGTTTCCGGGCTAGATTCCATGGGAATATTCTCAAAAACCCTAAACGCACACGAATTCGTCAACTTCGAGATAGATACTGCTCCGAGATCGAAACCTGGCCAGGATCGGACCACTATAAGTTTGGAAATTCGTAAGAACGATGAATCTTTAGCAGTTTCCGGGATAGATTCCATGGGAATGTTCACGGAAACCCTAAACAGAATTCGTTAACTTCGAGACAGATACTGGCTCCGAGATCGAAACCTGTGCAGGATCGGACCACTATAATTCTGGAAATTCGTAAGAACGATGAATCTTTAGCAGTTTCCGGCCACGATTCCATGGGAATATTTTCAGAAACCCTAAACGCACATGAATTCGTCAACTTCGAGATAGATACTGGCTCCGAGATCGAAACCTGGCCAGGATCGGCCCACTATAAGTCTGGAAATTATTCAGAACGATGAATCTTTAGCAGTTTCCGGCAAAGATTCCATGGGAATATTCTTAGAAACCCTAAACGCACACGAATTCGTCAACTTCGAGATAGATACTGGCTCCGAGATGGAAACTTGGCCAGGATCGGGCCACTATAGTCTGGAAATTCATAAGAACGATGAATCTTTAGCAGTTTCCAGGCTAGATTCCATGGGAATATTATCAAAAACCCTAAACGCACACAAATTCGTCAACTTCGAAATAGATATTGGCTCCGAGATCGAAACCTGGCCAGGATCAGACCACTGTAAGTCTAGAAATTCGTAAGAACGATGAATCTTTAGCAGTTTCCGGCTAAGATTCCATGGGAATGTTCACGGAAACCCTAAACGCACACGAATTCGTTAACTTCGAGCCAGATACTGGCTCCGAGATCGAAACCTGGCCAGGATCGGACCACTATAAGTCTGGAAATTCGTAAGAACGATGAATATTTAACAGTTTTTGTCCAAGATTCCATGGGAATATTCTCAGAAACCCTAAACACATACGAATTCGTCAACTTCGAGATAGATACTGGCTTCGAGATCGAAATCTGGCCAGGATCGGACTACTATAAGTTTGGAATCAAAACGATGTATCTTTAGCAGTTTTCGAGAAAGATTCCATGGGAATATTCTCAGAAACCCTAAACGCACACGAATTCGTCAACTTCGAGATAGATATTGGCTCCGAGATCGAAACCTGGCCAAGATCGGACAACTATAAGTCTAGAAATTCGTAAGAACGATGAATCTTTAGCAGTTTCCGGGCTAGATTCCATGGGAATATTCTCAAAAACCCTAAACGCACACGAATTCGTCAACTTCGAGATAGATACTGGCTCCGAGATTGAAACCTGGCCAGGATCGGACCACTGTAAGTCTTGAAATTCGTAAGAACGATGAATCTTTAGCAGTTTCCGGCCAAGATTCCATGGGAATATTCTCAGAAACCCTAAGCGCACACGAATTCGTCAACTTCGTGATAGATACTGGCTCTGAGATCGAAACCTGGCTAGGATCAGACCACTATAAGTCTAGAAATTCGTAAGAACGATGAATCTTTAGCAGTTTCCGTCCAAGATTCCATGGGAATATTCTCAGAAACCCTAAACGCACACAAATTCGTCAACTTCGAGATAGATATTAGCTCCGAGATCGAAACCTGGCCAGGATCGGACCCCTATAAGTCTGGAAATTCGTAAGAACGATGAAACTTTAGCAATTTCCGTCGAAGATTCCATGGGAATACTCTCAGAAATTCTAAACGCACACGAATTCGTCAACTTCGAGATAAATACTGGCTCCGAGATCGAAACCTGACAAGGATCGGACCACTATAAGTCTGGAAATTCATAAGAACGATAAATATTTAGCAGTTTCCGACCAAGATTCCATGGGAATATTCTCAGAAACCCTAACGCACACAAATTCGTCAACTTCGAGATAGATACTAGCTCCGAGATCGAAACCTGGCCAAGATCGGACCACTATAAGTCCGGAAATTCGTAAGAACGGTGAATCTTAAGCAATTTCCGGCCAAGATTCCATGGGAATATTCTCAGAAATTCTAAAGGCACAGAATTCGTCAACTTCGAGATAGATACTGGCTCCGAGATCGAAACCATGCGAGGATCGGACCACTATAAGTCTGGAAATTCGTAAGAACGATGAATCGTTAGTAGTTTCTGTCCAAGATTCCATGGGAATATTCTCAGAAACCCTAAACGCACACGAATTTGTCAACTTCGAGATAGATACTGGATCCGAGATCGAAACCTGGCCAAGATCGGTCAACTATAAGTCTAGAAATTCGTAAGAACGATGAATCTTTAGCAGTTTCCGGGCTAGATTCCATGGGAATATTCTCAGAAACCCTAAACGCACACAAATTCGTCAACTTCGAGATAGATATTGGCTCCGAGATCGAAACCTCGCCAGGATCGGACCACTATAAGTCTGGAAATTCGTAAGAATGATGATTCTTTAGCAGTTTCCGGGCTAGATTCCATGGGAATGTTCACAGAAACTCTAAACGCACATGAATTCGTTAACTTCGAGACAAATACTGGCTCCGAGATCGAAACCTGTGCAGGATCGGACCACTATAAGTCTGGAAATTAGTAAGAACGGTGAATCTTTAGCAGTTTCCGGCCAAGATTCCATGGGAATATTCTCAGAAACCCTTAACGCACATGAATTCGTCAACTTCGAGATAGATACTGGCTCCGAGATCGAAACCTGGCCAGGATCGGCCCACTATAAATCTGGAAATTATTCAGAACGATGAATCTTTAGCAGTTTCCGGCCAAGATTTCATGGGAATATTCTCAGAAACCCTAAACGCACACGAATTCGTCAACTTCGAGATAGATACTGTTTTCGAGGTCGAAACCTGGCCAGGATCGGACCACTATAAGTATGGAAATTCGTAAGAACGATGAATCTTTAGCAGTTTCCAGGCTAGATTCCACGGGAATATTATCTAAAACCCTAAACACACACAAATTCGTCAACTTCGAGATAGATACTGGCTCCGAGATCGAAACCTGGCCAGGATCGGACCACTGTAAGTCTGGAAATTCGTAAGAACGATGAATCTTTAGCAGTTTCCGGGCTAGATTCCATGGGAATGTTAACGGAAACCCTAAACGCACACGAATTCGTTAGCTTCGAGCCACATACTGGCTCCGAGATCGAAACCTGGCTAGGATCGGACCACTATAAGTCTGGAAATTCGTAAGAACGATGAATCTTTAGCAGTTTCCTACCAAGATTCTATAGGAATATTCTCAGAAACCCTAAACGCACACGATTTCGTCAACTTCGCGATAGATACTGGCTCAGAGATCGAAACCTGGCCAGGATCGGACCACTATAAGTCTGGAAATTCGTCAGAACGATGAATCTTTAGCAGTTTCCGGCCAATATTCCATGGGAATATTTTTAGAAACCGTAAACGCATACGAATTCGTCAACTTCGAGATAAATACTGGTTCCGAGATCAAAACCTGGCCAGGATCGGACCACTATAAGTCTGGAAATTCGTAAGAACGATGAATCTTTAGCAGTTTCCGGCCAAGATTCCATGGGAATATTCTCAGAAACCCTAAACGCACACAAATTCGTCAACTTCGAGATAGATACTGGCTCCGAGATCGAAACCGGCCAGGATCAGACCACTATAAGTGTGGAAATTCGTAAGAACGATGAATCTTTAGTAATTTCCGTCCAAGATTCCATGAGAATATTCTCAGAAACCCTAAACGCACACAAATTCGTCAACTTCGAGATAGATACTGCCTCCGAGATCGAAACCTGGCCAGGATCGGACCACTATAAGTCTGGAAATTCGTAAGAACGATGAATCCTTAGCAGTTTCCGGGTTAGATTCTATAGGAATGTTAACGGAAACCCTAAATGCACACGAATTCGTTAACTTCGAGACAGATAATGGCTCCGAGATCGAAACCTTCCCAGGATCGGACCACTATAAGTTTGGAAATTCGTAAGAACGATGAATATTTACAGTTTCCGCCCAAGATTCCATGTGAATATTCTCAGAAACCCTTAACGCACATAAATTCGTCAACTTCGAGATAGATACTAGCTCCGAGATCGAAACCTGGCCAGGATCAGACCACTATAAGTCTGGAAATTCGTCAGAACGACGAATCTTTAGCATTTTCCGTCAAAGATTCCATAGGAATATTCTTAGAAACCCTAAACGCACACGAATTCGTCAACTTCGAGAAAGATACTGGCTCTGAGATCGAAACCTGGCCAGAATCAGACCACTATAAGTCTGGAAATTCGTAAGAACGACGAATCTTTAGCAGTTTCCGGCTAAGATTTCATGGGAATATTCTCAGAAACCCTAAACGCACACAAATTCGTCAACTTCGAGATAGATACTGACTCCGAGATCGAAATCTGTCCAGGATCGGATCACTATAATTCTGGAAATTCGTAAGAATGTTGAATCTTTAGTAATTTCTGGCCAAGATTCCATGGGAATATACTCAGAAACCCTAAACGCACACAAATTCGTCAACTTCGAGATAGATACTGGCTCCAAGATCAAAACCTGGCCAGGATGGAACCACTATATGTCTGGAAATTCGTAAGAACGATGAATCTTTAGCAGTTTCCGGGCTAGATTCAATGTGAATGTTCACGGAATCCCTAAACGCACACAAATTCGTTAATTTCGAGACAGATACTGGCTCCGAGATCGAAACCTGGCCTGGATCGGACCACTATAAGTGTGGAAATTCGTAAGAACGATGACTCTTTAGCAGTTTCCTGCCAAGATTCCATGGGAATATTCTCAGAAACCCTAAACGCACACGAATTCGTCAAATCGAGATAGATACTGGCTCCGAGATCGAAACCTTTCCAGGATCGGACCATTATAAGTCTGGAAATCCGTAAGAACGATGAATCTTTAGCAGTTTCCGGGCTAGTTTCAATGGGAATTTCACGGAAACCCTAAAGGCACACGAATTCGTTAACTTCGAGACAAATACTGGCTCCGAGATCGAAACCTGGACAGGATCAGACCACTATAAGTCTGGAAATTTTTAAGAACGATGAATCTTTAGCAGTTCCGGCCAAGATTCCATGGGAATATTTTCAGAAACCCTTAACGCACATGAATTCGTCAACTTTGAGATAGATATTGGCTCCGAGATCGAAACCTGGCCAGGATCGGACCACTATCAGTCTGGAAATTCGTTAGAACGATGAATCTTTAGCAGTTTCCGGCAAAAATTCCATAGGAATATTCATATACACCCTAAACGCACACGAATTCGTCAACTTCGAGATAGATACTGGATCCGAGATCGAAACATGGCAAGGATCGGACCGCTATAAGTCTGGAAATTCGTAAGAACGATGAATCTTTAGCAGTTTCTGGGCTAGATTCCATGGGAATATTCTCACAAACCCTAAACGCACACGAATTTGTCAACTTCGAGATAGATACTGGCTCAGAGATCGAAACCTGTCCAGGATTGGACCACTATAAGTCCGGAAATTCGTAAGAATGATGAATCTTTAGCAATTTCCGGCCAAGATTCCATGGGAATATTCTCAGAAACCCTAATCACACACAAATTCGTCAACTTCGAGATAGATACTGGCTCCGAGATCGAAACCTGGCCAGGATCATAACACTATAAGTCTGGAAATTCGTAAGAACATTGAATCTTTAGCAGTTTTTGTCCAAGATTCCATGGGAATATTCTCAGAAACCCTAAACGCACACGAATTTGTAAATTTCGAGATAGATATTGGCTCCGAGATCGAAACTTGGCCAAGATCAGACCACTATAAGTCTAGAAATTCGTAAGAACGATGAATCTTTAGCAGTTTACGGGCTAGATTCCATGGGAATATTCTTAGAAACCCTAAACACACACAAATTCGTCAACTTCGAAATAGATACTGGCTCCGAGATCGAAACCTGGCCTGGATCAGACCACTATAAGTTTGGAAATTCGTCAGAACGATGAATTTTTAGCAGTTTCCGGGATAGATTCCATGGGAGTATTCACGGAAACCCTAAACACACACGAATTCGTCAACTTCAAGATATATATTGGCTCCAAGATCGAAACCTGGCCATGATCGGACCACTATAATCTGGATATTCGTAAGAACGATGAATCTTTAGCAGTTTCCAGGCTAGATTCAATGAGAATATTATCAGAAACCCTAAACGCACACAAATTCGTCCACGTCGAGATAGATGCTGGCTCCGAGATCGAAACCTGCCCAGGATCGGACCACTATAAGTCTGGAAATTCGTAAGAACGATGAATCTTTAGCAGTTTCCGGGCTAGATTCCATGGGAATGTTCACGGAAACCCTAAACGCACACGAATTCGTTAAATTCGAGAAAGATACTGGCTCCGAGATCGAAACCTGGCCAGGATCGGACCACTATAAGTCTGGAAATTCGTAAGAAAGATGAATCTTTAACAGTTTCCTGCCAAGATTCCATGGGAATATTCTCAGAAACCATAAACGCACACGAATTCGTCAACTTCGAGATAGATAATGGCTCCGAGATCGAAACCTGGCCAGGATCGGCCCACTATAAATCTGGAAATTATTCAGAACGATGAATCTTTAGCAGTTTCCGGCCAAGATTTCATGGGAATATTCTCAGAAACCCTAAACGCACACGAATTCGTCAACTTCGAGATAGATACTGTTTTCGAGGTCGAAACCTGGCCAGGATCGGACCACTATAAGTATGGAAATTCGTAAGAACGATGAATCTTTAGCAGTTTCCAGGCTAGATTCCACGGGAATATTATCTAAAACCCTAAACACACACAAATTCGTCAACTTCGAGATAGATACTGGCTCCGAGATCGAAACCTGGCCAGGATCGGACCACTGTAAGTCTGGAAATTCGTAAGAACGATGAATCTTTAGCAGTTTCCGGGCTAGATTCCATGGGAATGTTAACGGAAACCCTAAACGCACACGAATTCGTTAGCTTCGAGCCACATACTGGCTCCGAGATCGAAACCTGGCTAGGATCGGACCACTATAAGTCTGGAAATTCGTAAGAACGATGAATCTTTAGCAGTTTCCTACCAAGATTCTATAGGAATATTCTCAGAAACCCTAAACGCACACGATTTCGTCAACTTCGAGATAGATACTGGCTCCGAGATCGAAACCTGGCCAGGATCGGACCACTATAAGTCTGGAAATTCGTCAGAACGATGAATCTTTAGCAGTTTCCGGCCAATATTCCATGGGAATATTTTTAGAAACCGTAAACGCATACGAATTCGTCAACTTCGAGATAAATACTGGTTCCGAGATCAAAACCTGGCCAGGATCGGACCACTATAAGTCTGGAAATTCGTAAGAACGATGAATCTTTAGCAGTTTCCGGCCAAGATTCCATGGGAATATTCTCAGAAACCCTAAACGCACACAAATTCGTCAACTTCGAGATAGATACTGGCTCCGAGATCGAAACCGGCCAGGATCAGACCACTATAAGTGTGGAAATTCGTAAGAACGATGAATCTTTAGTAATTTCCGTCCAAGATTCCATGAGAATATTCTCAGAAACCCTAAACGCACACAAATTCGTCAACTTCGAGATAGATACTGCCTCCGAGATCGAAACCTGGCCAGGATCGGACCACTATAAGTCTGGAAATTCGTAAGAACGATGAATCCTTAGCAGTTTCCGGGTTAGATTCTATAGGAATGTTAACGGAAACCCTAAATGCACACGAATTCGTTAACTTCGAGACAGATAATGGCTCCGAGATCGAAACCTTCCCAGGATCGGACCACTATAAGTTTGGAAATTCGTAAGAACGATGAATATTTACAGTTTCCGCCCAAGATTCCATGTGAATATTCTCAGAAACCCTTAACGCACATAAATTCGTCAACTTCGAGATAGATACTAGCTCCGAGATCGAAACCTGGCCAGGATCAGACCACTATAAGTCTGGAAATTCGTCAGAACGACGAATCTTTAGCATTTTCCGTCAAAGATTCCATAGGAATATTCTTAGAAACCCTAAACGCACACGAATTCGTCAACTTCGAGAAAGATACTGGCTCTGAGATCGAAACCTGGCCAGAATCAGACCACTATAAGTCTGGAAATTCGTAAGAACGACGAATCTTTAGCAGTTTCCGGCTAAGATTTCATGGGAATATTCTCAGAAACCCTAAACGCACACAAATTCGTCAACTTCGAGATAGATACTGACTCCGAGATCGAAACCTGTCCAGGATCGGACCACTATAATTCTGGAAATTCGTAAGAATGTTGAATCTTTAGCAATTTCCGGCCAAGATTCCATGGGAATATACTCAGAAACCCTAAACGCACACAAATTCGTCAACTTCGAGATAGATACTGGCTCCGAGATCAAAACCTGGCCAGGATGGAACCACTATATGTCTGGAAATTCGTAAGAACGATGAATCTTTAGCAGTTTCCGGGCTAGATTCAATGGGAATGTTCACGGAAACCCTAAACACACACGAATTCGTTAACTTCGAGACAAATACTGGCTCCGAGATCGAAACCTGGGAAGGATCGAACCACTATAAGTGTGGAAATTCGTAAGAACGATGAATCTTTTGCAGTTTCCTGCCAAGATTCCATGGGAATATTCTCAGAAACCCTAAACGCACACGAATTCGTCAAATCGAGATAGATATTGGCTCCGAGATCGAAACCTTTCCAGGATCGGACCACTATAAGTCTGGAAATTCGTAAGAACGATGAATCTTTAGCAGTTTCCAGGCTAGTTTCAATGGGAATTTTACGGAAACCCTAAATGCACACGAATTCGTTAACTTCGAGACAAATACTGGCTCCGAGATCGAAACCTGGACAGGATCAGACCACTATAAGTCTGGAAATTCGTAAGAACGATGAATCTTTAGCAGTTTCTGGCCAAGATTCCATGGGAATATTCTCAGAAACCCTTAACGCACATGAATTCGTCAACTTTGAGATAGATACTGGCTCCGGGATCGAAACCTGGCCAGGATCGGAACACTATAAGTCTGGAAATTCGTAAGAACGATGAATCTTTAGTAGTTTCCTGCCAAGATTCTATAGGAATATTCTCAGAAACCCTAAACGCACACGATTTCCTCAACTTCGAGATAGATACTGGCTCCGAGATCGAAACCTGGCCAGGATCGGACCACTATAAGTCTGGAAATTCGTCAGAAGGATGAATCTTTAGCAGTTTCCGGCCAATATTCCATTGGAATATTCTTAGAAACCGTAAACGCATACGAATTCGTCAACTTCGAGATAGATACTGGTTCCGAGATCGAAACCTGGCCAGGATCGGACCACTATAAGTCTGGAAATTCGTAAGAACGATGAATCTTTAGCAGTTTCCGGCCAAGATTCCATGGGAATATTCTCAGAAACCCTAAACGCACACAAATTCGTCAACTTCGAGATAGATACTGGCTCCGAGATCGAAACCGGCCAGGATCAGACCACTATAAGTGTGGAAATTCGTAAGAACGATGAATCTTTAGTAATTTCCGTCCAAGATTCCATGAGAATATTCTCAGAAACCCTAAACGCACACAAATTCGTCAACTTCGAGATAGATACTGCCTCCGAGATCGAAACCTGGCCAGGATCGGACCACTATAAGTCTGGAAATTCGTAAGAACGATGAATCCTTAGCAGTTTCCGGGTTAGATTCTATAGGAATGTTAACGGAAACCCTAAATGCACACGAATTCGTTAACTTCGAGACAGATAATGGCTCCGAGATCGAAACCTTCCCAGGATCGGACCACTATAAGTTTGGAAATTCGTAAGAACGATGAATATTTAGCAGTTTCCGCCCAAGATTCCATGTGAATATTCTCAGAAACCCTTAACGCACATAAATTCGTCAACTTCGAGATAGATACTAGTTCCGAGATCGAAACCTGGCCAGGATCAGACCACTATAAGTCTGGAAATTCGTCAGAACGACGAATCTTTAGCATTTTCCGTCAAAGATTCCATAGGAATATTCTTAGAAACCCTAAACGCACACGAATTCGTCAACTTCGAGAAAGATACTGGCTCTGAGATCGAAACCTGGCCAGAATCAGACCACTATAAGTCTGGAAATTCGTAAGAACGACGAATCTTTAGCAGTTTCCGGCTAAGATTTCATGGGAATATTCTCAGAAACCCTAAACGCACACAAATTCGTCAACTTCGAGATAGATACTGACTCCGAGATCGAAATCTGTCCAGGATCGGATCACTATAATTCTGGAAATTCGTAAGAATGTTGAATCTTTAGTAATTTCTGGCCAAGATTCCATGGGAATATACTCAGAAACCCTAAACGCACACAAATTCGTCAACTTCGAGATAGATACTGGCTCCAAGATCAAAACCTGGCCAGGATGGAACCACTATATGTCTGGAAATTCGTAAGAACGATGAATCTTTAGCAGTTTCCGGGCTAGATTCAATGTGAATGTTCACGGAATCCCTAAACGCACACAAATTCGTTAATTTCGAGACAGATACTGGCTCCGAGATCGAAACCTGGCCTGGATCGGACCACTATAAGTGTGGAAATTCGTAAGAACGATGACTCTTTAGCAGTTTCCTGCCAAGATTCCATGGGAATATTCTCAGAAACCCTAAACGCACACGAATTCGTCAAATCGAGATAGATACTGGCTCCGAGATCGAAACCTTTCCAGGATCGGACCATTATAAGTCTGGAAATCCGTAAGAACGATGAATCTTTAGCAGTTTCCGGGCTAGTTTCAATGGGAATTTCACGGAAACCCTAAAGGCACACGAATTCGTTAACTTCGAGACAAATACTGGCTCCGAGATCGAAACCTGGACAGGATCAGACCACTATAAGTCTGGAAATTTTTAAGAACGATGAATCTTTAGCAGTTCCGGCCAAGATTCCATGGGAATATTTTCAGAAACCCTTAACGCACATGAATTCGTCAACTTTGAGATAGATATTGGCTCCGAGATCGAAACCTGGCCAGGATCGGACCACTATCAGTCTGGAAATTCGTTAGAACGATGAATCTTTAGCAGTTTCCGGCAAAAATTCCATAGGAATATTCATATACACCCTAAACGCACACGAATTCGTCAACTTCGAGATAGATACTGGATCCGAGATCGAAACATGGCAAGGATCGGACCGCTATAAGTCTGGAAATTCGTAAGAACGATGAATCTTTAGCAGTTTCTGGGCTAGATTCCATGGGAATATTCTCACAAACCCTAAACGCACACGAATTTGTCAACTTCGAGATAGATACTGGCTCAGAGATCGAAACCTGTCCAGGATTGGACCACTATAAGTCCGGAAATTCGTAAGAATGATGAATCTTTAGCAATTTCCGGCCAAGATTCCATGGGAATATTCTCAGAAACCCTAATCACACACAAATTCGTCAACTTCGAGATAGATACTGGCTCCGAGATCGAAACCTGGCCAGGATCATAACACTATAAGTCTGGAAATTCGTAAGAACATTGAATCTTTAGCAGTTTTTGTCCAAGATTCCATGGGAATATTCTCAGAAACCCTAAACGCACACGAATTTGTAAATTTCGAGATAGATATTGGCTCCGAGATCGAAACTTGGCCAAGATCAGACCACTATAAGTCTAGAAATTCGTAAGAACGATGAATCTTTAGCAGTTTACGGGCTAGATTCCATGGGAATATTCTTAGAAACCCTAAACACACACAAATTCGTCAACTTCGAAATAGATACTGGCTCCGAGATCGAAACCTGGCCTGGATCAGACCACTATAAGTTTGGAAATTCGTCAGAACGATGAATTTTTAGCAGTTTCCGGGATAGATTCCATGGGAGTATTCACGGAAACCCTAAACACACACGAATTCGTCAACTTCAAGATATATATTGGCTCCAAGATCGAAACCTGGCCATGATCGGACCACTATAATCTGGATATTCGTAAGAACGATGAATCTTTAGCAGTTTCCAGGCTAGATTCAATGAGAATATTATCAGAAACCCTAAACGCACACAAATTCGTCCACGTCGAGATAGATGCTGGCTCCGAGATCGAAACCTGCCCAGGATCGGACCACTATAAGTCTGGAAATTCGTAAGAACGATGAATCTTTAGCAGTTTCCGGGCTAGATTTCATGGGAATGTTCACGGAAACCCTAAACGCACACGAATTCGTTAAATTCGAGAAAGATACTGGCTCCGAGATCGAAACCTGGCCAGGATCGGACCACTATAAGTCTGGAAATTCGTAAGAAAGATGAATCTTTAACAGTTTCCTGCCAAGATTCCATGGGAATATTCTCAGAAACCATAAACGCACACGAATTCGTCAACTTCGAGATAGATAATGGCTCCGAGATCGAAACCTGGCCAGGACCGGACCATTGTAAGTCTGGAAATTCGTAAGAACGATGAATCTTTAGCAGTTTCCGGGCTAGATTCCATGGGAATGTTCACGGAAACCCTAAACATACACGAATTCGTCAACTTCGAGATAGATACTGGCTCCGAGATTGAAACTTGGCCAGGATCGGACCACTATAAGTCTGGAAATTCGTCAGAACGATGAATCTTTAGCAGTTTCAGGCCAATATTCCACTGGAATATTCTTAGAAACCCTAAACGCATACAAATTCATCAACTTCGAGATAGATACTGGCTCCGAGATCGAAACCTGGCCAGGATCGGACCACTATAAGTCTGCAAATTCGTAAGAACGATGAATCTTTAGCAGTTTCTGGTCAAGATTCCATGGGAATATTCTCAGAAACCCTAAACGAACACAAATTCGTCAACTTCGAGATAGATATTGGCTCCGAGATCGAAACCTGGCCAGGATCAGACCACTATAAGTTTGGAAATTCGTAAGAACGATTAATCTTTAGCAAATTCCATCCAAGATTCCATGAGAATATTCTCAGAAACCATAAACGCACACAAATTCGTCAACTTCGAGACAGATACTGGCTCCGAGATCGAAACCTGTCCAGGATCGGACCACTATAAGTCTGGAAATTGGTAAGAACGATGAATCCTTAGCATTTTCCGGGTTCGATTCCATGGGAATGTTCACGGAAACCCTTAACGCACACGAATTCGTTAACTTCGAGACAGATACTGTCTCCGATATCGAAACCTGGCCAGGATCAGACCACTATAAGTGTGGAAATTCGTAAGAACGATGAATCTTTAGCAGTTTCCTGCGAAGATTCCATGGGAATATTCTCAGAAACCCTAAACGCACACGAATTCGTCAAATCGAGATAGATACTGGCTCCGAAATCGAAACCTTTCCAGGATCGAACCACTATAAGTCTGGAAATTCGTAAGAACGATGAATCTTTAGCAGTTTCCGGGCTAGTTTCAATGGGAATTTCACGGAATCCCTAAACGCACACGAATTCGTTAACTTCGAGCCAGATACTGGCTCCGAGATCGAAACCTGTGCAGGATCGGACCACTATAAATCTGGAAATTCGTAAGAACGATGAATCTTTAGCAGTTTCTGGCCAAGATTCCATGGGAATATTCTCAGAAACCCTAAACGCACATGAATTCGTCAACTTCGAGATAGATACTGGCTCCGAGATCGAAACCTGGCCAGGATCGGCCCACTATAAGTCTGGAAATTATTCTGAACGATGAATCTTTAGCAAATTCCGGCAAAGATTCCATGGGAATATTCTTAGAAACCCTAAACGCACACGAATTCGTCAACTTCGAGATAGATACTGGCTCCGAGATGGAAACCTGGCCAGGATCGGACCACTATGGTATGGAAATTCATAAGAACGATGAATCTTTAGCAGTTTGCGTCCAAGATTCCATGGGAATATTCACAGAAACCCTAAGCGCACACGAATTCGTCAACTTCGAGATAGATATTGTCTCCGAGATCGAAACCTGGCCAGGATCGGACCACTATAAGTCTGGAAATTCGTAAGATCGATGAATCTTTAGCAGTTTCCAGGCTAGATTCCATGGGAATATTATCAAAAACCCTAAACGCACACAAATTCGTCAACTTCGAGATAAATACTGCCTCCGAGATCGAAACATGGCCAGGATCAGACCACTGTAAGTCTGGAAATTCGTAAGATTGATGAATCTTTAGCAGTTTCCGGGCTAGATTCCATGGGAATGTTTACGGAAACCCTAAACGCACACGAATTCGTTAACTTCGAGCCAGATACTGACTCCGAGATCGAAACCTGACCAGGATCGGACCACTATAAGTCTGGAAATTCGTTAGAATGATGAATCTTTAGCAGTTTCTGTCCAAGATTCCATGGGAATATTCTCAGAAACCCTAAACGCATACGAATTCGTCAACTTCGAGATAGATACTGGCTCCGAGATCGAAATCTGGTCAGGATCGGACCACTATAAGTTTGGAAATTCATCAAAACGATGTATCTTTAGCAGTTTCCGAGATAGATTCCATGGGAATATTCTCAGAAACCCTAAACGCACACGAATTCGTCAACTTCGAGATAGATACTGGCTCCGAGATCGAAACCTGGCCAAGATCGGATAACTATAAGTCTAGAAATTCGTAAGAACGATGAATCTTTAGCAGTTTCCGGGCTAGATTCCATGGGAATATTCTCAAAAACCCTAAACGCACACGAATTCTTCAACTTCGAGATAGATACTGGCTCCGAGATCAAAACCTGGCCAGGATCGGACCACTGTAAGTTTGGAAATTCGTAAGAACGATGAATCTTTAGCAGTTTCCGTCCAAGATTCCATGGGAATATTCTCAGAAACCCTAAGCGCACACGAATTCGTCAACTTCGAGATAGATACTGGCTCCGAGATCGAAACCTGGCAAGGATCAGACCACTATAAGTCTGGAAATTCGTAAGAACGATGAATCTTTAGCAGTTTCCGTCCAAGATTCCATGGGAATATTCTCAGAAACCCTAAACGCACAAAAATTCTTCAACTTCGAGATAGATATTGGCTCCGAGATCGAAACCTGGCCAAGATCGGACCCCTATAAGTCTGGAAATTCGTAAGAATGATTAATCGTTAGCAATTTCCGGCAAAGATTCCATGGGAATATTCTCAGAAATTCTAAACGCACACGAATTCGTCAACTTCGAGATAAATACTGGCTCCGAGATCGAAACCTGGCCAGGATCGGACCACTATAAGTCTTGAAATTCATAAGAACGATAAATATTTAGCAGTTTCCGACCAAGATTCCATGGGAATATTCTCACAAACCCTAAACGCACACGAATTTGTCAACTTCGAGATAGATACTGGCTCAGAGATCGAAACCTGTCCAGGATTGGACCACTATAAGTCCGGAAATTCGTAAGAACGATGAATCTTTAGCAATTTCCGGCCAAGATTCCATGGGAATATTCTCAGAAACCCTAATCACACACAAATTCGTCAACTTCGAGATAGATACTGGCTCCGAGATCGAAACCTGGCCAGGATCATAACACTATAAGTCTGGAAATTCGTAAGAACATTGAATCTTTAGCAGTTTTTGTCCAAGATTCCATGGGAATATTCTCAGAAACCCTAACGCACACAAATTCGTCAACTTCGAGATAGATACTAGCTCCGAGATCGAAACCTGGCCAGGATCGGACCACTATAAGTCCGGAAATTCGTAAGAACGATGAATCTTAAGCAATTTCCGGCCAAGATTCCATGGGAATATTCTCAGAAATTCTAAACGCACAGAATTCGTCAACTTCGAGATAGATACTGGCTCCGAGATCGAAACCTTGCCAGAATCGGACCACTATAAGTCTGGAAATTCGTAAGAACGATGAATCGTTAGCAGTTTCTGTCCAAGATTCCATGGGAATATTCTCAGAAACCCTAAACGCACAAGAATTTGTCAACTTCGAGATAGATACTGGCTCCGAGATCGAAACCTGGCCAAGATCGGACAACTATAAGTCTAGAAATTCGTAAGAACGATGAATCTTTAGCAGTTTCCGGGCTAGATTCCATGGGAATATTCTCAGAAACCCTAAACGCACACGAGTTCGACTACTTCGAGATAGATACTGGCTCCGAGATCGAAACCTGGCCAGGATCGGACCACTATAAGTTTGGAAATTCGTAAGAACGATGATTCTTTAGCAGTTTCCGGGCTAGATTCCATGGGAATGTTCACGGAAACCCTAAACGCACATGAATTCGTTAACTTCGAGACAAATACTGGCTCCGAGATCGAAACCTGTGCAGGATCGGACCACTATAAGTCTGGAAATTAATAGGAACGATGAATCTTTAGCAGTTTCCGGCCAAGATTCCATGGGAATATTCTCAGAAATCCTAAACGCACATGAATTCGTCAACTTCGAGATACATACTGGCTCCGAGATCGAAACCTGGCTAGGATCGTCCCACTATAAGTCTGGAAATTATTCAGAACGATGAATCTTTAGCAGTTTCCGGCAAAGATTCCATGGGAATATTCTTAGAAACACTAAACGCACACGAATTCGTCAACTTCGAGAGAGATACTGGCTCCGAGATGGAAACCTGGCCAGGATCGGACCACTATAGTCTGGAAATTCATAAGAACGATGAATCTTTAGCAGTTTCCGTCTAAGATTCCATGGGAATATTCTCAGAAACCCTAAACGCACACGAATTCGTCAACTTCGAGATAGATACTGTTTTCGAGATCGAAACCTGGCCAGGATCGGACCACTATAAGTCTGGAAATTCGTAAGAACGATGAATCTCTAGCAGTTTCCAGGCTAGATTCCATGGGAATATTATCAAAAACCCTAAACGCACACGAATTCGTTAGCTTCGAGCCAGATACTGGCTTCGAGATCGAAACCTGGCTAGGATCGGACCACTATAAGTCTGGAAATTCGTAAGGACGATGAATCTTTAGCAGTTTCCTGCCAAGATTCTATAGGAATATTCTCAGAAACCCTAAACGCACACGATTTCGTCAACTTCGAGATAGATACTGGCTCCGAGATCGAAACCTGGCCAGGATCGGACCACTATAAGTCTGGATATTCGTCAGAACGATGAATCTTTAGCAGTTTCCAGCCAATATTCCATGGGAATATTCTTAGAAACCGTAAACGCATACGAATTCGTCAACTTCGAGATAGATACTGGTTCCGAGATCGAAACCTGGCCAGGATCGGACCACTATAAGTCTGGAAATTTGTAAGAACGATGAATCTTTAGCAGTTTCCGGCCAAGATTCCATGGGAATATTCTCAGAAACCCTAAACGCACACAAATTCGTCAACTTCGAGATAGATACTGGCTTTGAGATCGAAACCTGGCCAGGATCAGACCACTATAAGTGTGGAAATTCGTAAGAACGATGAATCTTTAGCAATTTCCGTCCAAGATTCCATGAGAATATTCTCAGAAACCCTAAACGCACACAAATTCTTCAACTTCGAGATAGATACTGGCTCCGAGATCGAAACCTGGCCAGGATCGGACCACTATAAGTCTGGAAATTCGTAAGAACGATGAATCTTTAGCAGTTTCCTGCCATGATCGAAATAGATACTGGCTCCGAGATAGATACTGGCTCCGAGATCGAAACCTGTCCAGGATCTGACCACTATAAGTCTGGAAATTCGTAAGAACGATGAATCCTTAGCAGTTTCCGGGTTAGATTCTATGGGAATGTTCACGGAAACCCTAAATGCACACGAATTCGTAACTTCGAGACAGATAATGGTTCCGACATCGAAACCTGCCCAGGATCGGACCACTATAAGTCTGGAAACTCGTAAGAACGATGAATCTTTAGCAGTTTTCTCCCAAGATTCCATGTGAATATTCTCAGAAACCCTTAACGCACATGAATTCGTCAACTTCGAGATAGATACTGGCTCCGAGATCGAAACCTGGCCAGGATCGGACCACTATAAGTTTGGAAATTCGTAAGAACGATGATTCTTTAGCAGTTTCCGGGCTAGATTCCATGGGAATGTTTACGGAAACCCTAAACACACACGAATTCGTCAACTTCAAGATATATATTGGCTCCAAGATCGAAACCTGGCCATGATCGGACCACTATAATCTGGAAATTCGTAAGAACGATGAATCTTTAGCAGTTTCTGGTAGGCTTTGAAAGGGGACAAAAAATAAGAGCAAGAGGAAGCCTACATGTTATAACCGCAAGTGCACGGTGTCGGTTGTAGCTTGTGCAAATACGGGTCGAATCCACAGGGTCTAGGGTGTGTAAGTTGAAGTTTCCTAAACTAGTTAATCTAAATGCAATGAGTGACAATGACACAATGAAGCAAAGAGAGCAAAACAGGGCCTACACAAGGTGAGTTAAAGGTGACAGTGGCATATACAATGGTATTTACAGGGCAGTGATAGTTGCAAAATAAACAAAACAGATGCAAACCAAGGCTACAATCCAAGGCTACAAACCAAGGCTGCAAAATAAACAAAACAGATGCAAAGCAATATGGCAAAACAGTTAAGAACCAAGGCTGTAAGCCAAGGGCAGGGAGGAGTTTGTGCACTGATTTCAATGCACAACAGCTACAATTTGCAAGAAAAACTGAACAAGATGGCTAAGAAATTTAACTGAGCAGGGAATCAAAACAGGCTTGAAATTATAAGTGACTGTAAAAATATTTGTGGCTAAGCCAAGGCTTAGAATCCACCTTGTGACCTAATCAAGCAATGCAATTCTAGGTTGAGTTGAAGACCTTGAGCATATATTAGAATGGGAGGAAAATCAGCTTGCTCACTGATATGCCCCTAGTATTGACTGTCTTTTGACAGCACAGTCAATCACAGGCATACCAGAGCACTGATTACTTCCCATTGCTCAAGCAAAACAGGCATCAAGATAACTGTCCTAGCAATACATCATTCAACAGTGCACTAGAATGAGACTATCCTAAGAACAAATCATAAGAACATAACATGAACATGAACAAGAGCTTGATATAAATTGTAACAATCACACACTCAAATTCAATACATGTTGGAGTTCTAAGCAAAAATTAACAATGCATTTGAATTGAGAATCATGGAATTGAAAAGGTTGATAACCCTCAAAGCTACAGTTCATGGAAATAACAAAACTAAACTATTCTACTGATGCTCTGGCTAATCCAGGCATACCCACAACAGCACCACACACCTTTTATTTATACCCAATTTACATAATTAGGGTTCATACACTCAATTCCCAAAAATACCCAAATACAGTTGAAATTAGGGTTTGTTGAATCTTACCCATACTTCTCTGATTTGCTTCATAGCCTTCGACCCATTCTTCTTCTGACTCTCCTGCTCCTCTCCATGCCTTCCAATTGCTTTTCTAACTCGACCTATTCTATTGATTTCTTACCTAGGATTTCAGAGAGAAATCAGGGAAGAAATCGAGAGAATAGATGGCTAGAAGTTTAGGGGAATGATGGGTTTCGGTGAGGGATAGCCATGATGGCTTTTGGTGGTTGATTGTGGTGGTTGAGGCAGTGGAGTTGGCGGAGTTGGTGGTGAAGGTGAGGCTGTTGCTGACGGAGGTGAGGTAGGTGAAGTCGATGGAGAAGAAGGAGGGGAGTGTTTGGTTGATGGGTATAAGTATTAGGTGCTTGGGTGTTGAGCGGTTGCATCAAGTCTCGATGATTCGCGAAGCTGAGCCGTGGGATGCGGAAATGATAGATTGATCTAACGGCGAGATAGAAGGGAGCTTGTAGCGACCGTTGGGTGTATAATACATCAAAATGAACGGCGCAGATTGGAGTTAGGTGCTGTAGTGTGAAGCAGGATCTTCAGATTTTGATGCACGACGATGAGGCGACCGTAGGATGCTGAGATGATCCAATCTGACGGCTGAAGATGAAGGCGGGTATGGATATTGGAAATGGGTTTGGGTGAGGGGTTTGGGCCTTGGGTATGCCAAACCCATATCTTCTTTAAGAACAATTCTTCCTCTTCAAGCCCAATTCTAGCCTTTTGGTCTTGCAAACAACATTCTTCGCGGCTTCCTTGTGTGATTCCTCTTGGCTTCCACCACTTTTCTGCTCTTTTTGCTCCGCTATTCATCCAAACTTTATTTATTACCTAAAAATGCAAAATTAGTTAATAAAAATATTTATTCTTGAAAACAAAGAAAATACAGAATATGGGATAAAATGTAGAATTAATGCACAAAAGATGAGTTAAATGCCAACAAAAAGATATAGAAATATGCACTTTTTAGGACTCATCAGTTTCCATGCTAGATTCCATGAGAATATTATCAGAAACCCTAAACGCACACAAATTCGTCCACTTCGAGATAGATGATGGCTCCGAGATCGAAACCTTCCCAGGATCGGACCACTATAAGTCTGGAAATTCGTAAGAACGATGAATCTTTAGCAGTTTCCGGGCTAGATTCCATGGGAATGTTCACGGAAACCCTAAAGGCACACGAATTCGTTAAATTCGAGACAGATACTGGCTCCGAGATCGAAACCTGGCCAGGATCGGACCACTATAAGTCTGGAAATTCGTAAGAACGATGAATCTTTAGCAGTTTCCTGCCAAGATTCCATGGGAATATTTTCAGAAACCCTAAACCCTAAACGCACACGAATTCGTCAACTTCGAGATAGATAATGGCTCCGAGATCGAAACCTGGCCAGGACCGGACCACTGTAAGTCTGGAAATTCGTAATAACAATGAATCTTTAGCAGTTTCCGGGCTAGATTCCATGGGAATGTTCACGGAAACCCTAAAAGTACACGAATTCGTCAACTTCGAGATAGATACTGGCTCCGAGATTGAAACCTGGCCAGGATCGGACCACTATAAGTCTGGAAATTCGTCAGAACGATGAATCTTTAGCAGTTTCAGGCCAATATTCCATTGGAATATTCAAGGAAACCCTAAACGCATACAAATTCATCAACTTCGAGATAGATACTGGCTCCGAGATTGAAACCTGGCCAGGATCGGACCACTATAAGTCTGGAAATTCGTAAGAACGATGAATCTTTAGCAGTTTCTGGTCAAGATTCCATGGGAATATTCTCAGAAACCCTAAATGAACACAAACTCGTCAACTTCGAGATAGATATTGGCTCCGAGATCGAAACCTGGCCAGGATCGGACCACTATAAGTTTGGAAATTCGTAAGAACGATGAATCTTTAGCAGTTTCTGGTCAAGATTCCATGAGAATATTCTCACAAACCATAAACGCACATAAATTCGTCAACTTCAAGACAAATACTGACTTCGAGATCGAAACCTGGCTATGATCGGACCACTATAATCTGGAAATTCGTAAGAACGATGAATCTTTAGCAGTTTCCAGGCTAGATTCCATGAGAATATTATCAGAAATCCTAAACGCACACAAATTCGTCCACTTCGAGATAGATGATGGCTCCGAGATCGAAACCTGCCCAGGATCGGACCACTATAAGTCTGGAAATTCGTAAGAACGATGAATCTTTAGCAGTTTCTGGTCAAGATTCCATGGGAATATTCTCAGAAACCCTAAACGAACACAAATTCGTCAACTTCGAGATAAATATTAGCTCCGAGATCGAAACCTGGCCAGGATCGGACCACTATAAGTCTGGAAATTGGTAAGAACGATGAATCCTTAGCAGTTTCCGGGTTAGATTCCATGGGAATGTTCACGGAAACCCTAAACGCACACGAATTCGTTAAATTCGAGATAGATAATGGCTCAGAGATCGAAACCTGGCCAGGATCGAACCACTATAAGTCTGGGAATTCGTAAGAACGGTGAATCTTTAGCAGTTTCCGGGCTAGATTCCATGGGAATGTTCACGGAAACCCTAAACGTACACGAATTCGTCAACTTCGAGACAGATACTGGCTCCGAGATCGAAACCTGGCAAGGATCGGACCACTATAAGTCTGGAAATTTGTAAGAACGATGAATCTTTAGCAGTTTCCTGCCAAGATTCCATGGGAATATTCTCAGAAACCCTAAACGCACACGAATTCGTCAACTTCGAGATAGATAATGGCTCCGAGATCGAAACCTGGCCAGGACCGGACCACTGTAAGTCTGGAAATTCGTAAGAACGATGAATCTTTAGCAGTTTCCGGGCTAGATTCCATGGGAATGTTCACGGAAACCCTAAACGTACACGAATTCGTCAACTTCGAGATAGATACTGGCTCTGAGATTGAAACCTGTCCAGGATCGGACCACTATAAGTCTACAAATTCGTCAGAATGATGAATCTTTAGCAGTTTCAGGCCAATATTCCATTGGAATATTCTTAGAAACCCTAAACGCAAACAAATTCATCAACTTCGAGATAGATACTGGCTCCGAGATCGAAACCTGGCCAGGATCGGACCACTATAAGTCTGGAAATTCGTAAGAACGATGAATCTTTAGCAGTTTCTGATCAAGATTCCATGGGAATATTCTCAGAAACCCTAAACGAACACAAATTCGTCAACTTCGAGATAGATATTGGCTCCGAGATCGGAACCTGGCCAGGATCGGACCGCTATAAGTTTGGAAATTCGTAAGAACGATGAATCTTTAGCAATTTCCATCCAAGATTCCATGAGAATATTCTCAGACACCATAAACGCACACAAATTCGTCAACTTCGAGATAGATACTGGCTCCGAGATCGAAACCTGGTCTGGATCAGACCACTATAAGTCTGGAAATTCGTCAGAACGATGAAATTTTAGCAGTTTCCGGGATAGATTCCATGGGAGTATTCACGGAAACCCTAAACACACACGAATTCGTCAACTTCAAGATATATATTGGCTCCAAGATCGAAACCTGGCCATGATCGGACCACTATAATCTGGAAATTCGTAAGAACGATGAATCTTTAGCAGTTTCCAGCTAGATTGCATGAGAATATTATCAGAAACCCTAAACGCACACAAATTCGTCCACTTCGAGATAGATGCTGGCTCCGAGATCGAAACCTGCCCAGGATCGGACCACTATAAGTCTGGAAATTCGTAAGAACGATGAATCTTTAGCAGTTTCCGGGCTAGATTCCATGGGAATGTTCACGGAAACCCTAAACGCACACGAATTCGTTAAATTCGAGACAGATACTGGCTCCGAGATCGAAACCTGGCCAGGATCGGACCACTATAAGTCTGGAAATTCGTAAGAACGATGAATCTTTAGCAGTTTCCTGCCAAGATTCCATGGGAATATTCTCAGAAACCCTAAACGCACACGAATTCGTCAACTTCGAGATAGATAATGGCTCCGAGATCGAAACCTGGCCAGAACCGGACCACTGTAAGTCTGGAAATTCGTAAGAACGATCAATCTTTAGCTGTTTCCGAGCTAGATTCCATGGGAATGTTCACGGAAACCCTAAACCTACACGAATTCGTCAACTTCGAGATAGATACTGGCTCCGAGATTGAAACCTGGCCAGGATCGGACCACTATAAGTCTGGAAATTCGTCAGAACGATGAATCTTTAGGAGTTTCAGACCAATATTCCATTGGAATATTCTTAGAAACCCTAAACGCATACAAATTCATCAACTTCGAGATAGATACTGGCTCCGAGATCGATACCTGGCCAGGATCTGACCACTATAAGTCTGGAAATTCGTAAGAACGATGAATCTTTAGCAGTTTTTGGTCAAGATTCCATGGGAATATTCTCAGAAACCCTAAACGAACACAAATTCGTCAACTTCGAGATAGATATTGGCTCCGAGATCGAATCCTGGCCAGGATCGGACCACAATAAGTTTGGAAATTCGTTAGAACGATGAATCTTTAGCAATTTCCATCCAAGATTCCATGAGAATATTCTCAGAAACCATAAACGCACACAAATTCGTCAACTTCGAGACAGATACAGGCTCCGAGATCGAAACTTGTCTAGGATCGGACCACTATAAGTGTGGAAATTGGTAAGAACGATGAATCCTTAGCAGTTTCCGGGTTAGATTCTATGGGAATGTTCACGGAAACCCTAAACGCACATGAAAATCGTTAACTTCGAGATAGATACTGGCTCCGAGATCGAAACCTGCCCAGGATCGGACCACTATAAGTCTGAAAATTCGTAAGAACGATGAATCTTTAGCAGTTTCCGGCCAAGATTCCATGGGAATATTCTCAGAAACCCTTAACGCACATGAATTAGTCAACTTCGAGATAGATACTGGCTCCGAGATCGAAACCTGGCCAGGATCGGACCACTATAAGTCTGGAAATTCCTCTGAACGACGAATCTTTAGCAGTTTCCGGCAAAGATTCCATGGGAATATTCTGAGAAACCCTAAACGCACAAGAATTCGTCAACTTCGAGATAGATACTGGCTCCGAGATCGAAACCTGGCCAGGATCAGACCACTATAAGTTTGGAAATTCGTAAGAACGATGAATCTTTAGCAGTTTCCGGCTAAGATTCCATGGGAATATTCTCAGAAACCCTAAACGCACACAAATTCGTCAACTTCGAGATAGATACTATCTCCGAGATCGAAACCTGGCCAGGATCATAACACTATAAGTCTGGAAATTCGTAAGAACGATGAATCTTTAGCAGTTTTTGTCCAAGATTCCATGGGAATATTCTCAGAAACCCTAAACGCACACGAATTTGTCACTTCGAGATAGATACTGGCTCCGAGATCGAAACCTGGCCAAGATCAGACCACTATAAGTCTAGAAATTTGTAAGAACTATGAATCTTTAGCAGTTTACGGGCTAGATTCCATGGTAATATTCTTAGAAACCCTAAACGCACACAAATTCGTCAACTTCGAGATAGATACTGGCTCCGAGATCGAAACTTGGCCTGGATCAGACCACCATAAGTCTGGAAATTCGTCAGAACGATGAATTTTTAGCAGTTTCCGGGATAGATTCCATGGGAGTATTCACGGAAACCCTAAACACACACGAATTCGTCAACTTAAAGATATATATTGGCCCCAAGATCGAAACCTGGCTATGATCGGACCACTATAATCTGGAAATTCGTAAAAACGATGAATCTTTAGCAGTTTCCAGGCTAGATTCCATGAGAATATTATCAGAAACCCTAAACGTACACGAATTCGTCCACTTCGAGATAGATGCTGGCTCCGAGATCGAAAGTTGCCCAGGATCGGACCATTATAAGTCTGGAAATTCGTAAGAACGATGAATCTTTAGCAGTTTCCGGGCTAGATTCCATGGGAATGTTCACGGAAACCATAAACGCACACGAATTCGTTAAATTCGAGATAGATACTGGCTCCGAGATCGAAACCTGGCCAGGATCGGACCACTATAAGTCTGGAAATTTGTAAGAACGATGAATCTTTAGCAGTTTCCTGCCAAGATTCCATGGGAATATTCTCAGAAACCCTAAACGCACACGAATTCGTCAACTTCGAGATAGATAATGGCTCCGAGATCGAAACCTGGCCAGGACCGGACCAAAGTAAGTCTGGAAATTCGTAAGAACGATGAATCTTTAGCAGTTTCCGGGCTAGATTCCATGGGAATGTTCACGAAAACCCTAAACGCACACGAATTCATTAAATTCGAGACAGATACTGGCTCCGAGATCGAAACCTGGCCAGGATCGAACCACTATAAGTCTAGTAATTTGTAAGAACGATGAATCTTTAGCAGTTTCCTGCCAAGATTCCATGGGAATATTCTCAGAAACCCTAAACGCACACGAATTCGTCAACTTCGAGATAGATAATGGCTCCGAGATCGAAACCTGGCCAGGGCCGGACCACTGTAAGTCTGGAAATTCGTAAGAACGATGAATCTTTAGCAGTTTCCGGGCTAGATTCCATGGGAATGTTCACGGAAACCCTAAACCTACACGAATTCGTCAACTTCGAGATAGATACTGGCTCCGAGATTGAAACTTGGCCAGGATCGGAGCACTATAAGTCTTGAAATTCGTCAGAACGATGAATCTTTAGCAGTTTCAGACCAATATTCCATTGGAATATTCTTAGAAACCCTAAACGCATACAAATTTATCAACTTCGAGATAGATTCTGGCTCCGAGATCGAAACCTGGCCAGGATCTGACCACTATAAGTCTGGAAATTCGTAAGAACGCTGAATCTTTAGCAGTTTCTGGTCAAGATTCCATGGGAATATTCTCAGAAACCCTAAACGAACACAAATTCGTCAACTTCGAGATAAATATTGGCTCCGAGATCGAAACCTGGCCAGGATCGGACCACAATAAGTTTAGAAATTCGTAAGAACGATGAATCTTTAGCAATTTCCATCCAAGATTCCATGAGAATATTCTCAGAAACCATAAACGCACACAAATTCGTCAACTTCGAGACAGATATACTGGCTCCGAGATCGAAACTTGTCTAGGATCGGACCACTATAAGTGTGGAATTTGGTAAGAACGATGAATCCTTAGCAGTTTCCGGGTTAGATTCCATGGGAATGTTCACGGGAACCCTAAACGCATACGAAAATCGTTAACTTCGAGATATATACTGGCTCCGAGATGGAAACCTGTCCAGGATCGGACCACTATAAGTCTGGAAATTCGTAAGAACGATGAATCTTTAGCAGTTTCCGTCCAAGATTCCATGGGAATATTCTCAGAAACCCTTAACGCACATGAATTAGTCAACTTCGAGATAGATACTGGCTTCGAGATCGAAACCTGGCCAGGATCGGACCACTATAAGTCTGGAAATTCCTCTGAACGACGAATCTTTAGTAGTTTCCGGCAAAGATTCCATGGGAATATTCTGAGAAACCCTAAAAGCACAAGAATTCGTCAACTTCAAGATAGATACTGGCTCCGAGATCGAAACCTGGCCAGGATCAGACCACTATAAGTTTGGAAATTCGTAAGAACGATGAATCCTTAGCAGTTTCCGGCTAAGATTCCATGGGAATATTCTCAGAAACCCTAAACGCACACAAATTCGTCAACTTCGAGATAGATACTGTCTCCGAGATCGAAACCTGGACAGGATCGGACCACTATAAGTCTGGAAATTCGTCAGAACGATGAATCTTTAGGAGTTTCAGGCCAATATTCCATGGGAATATTCTTAGAAACCCTAAACGCATAAGAATTCGTCAACTTCGAGATAGATACTGGCTACGAGATCAAAACCTGGCCAGGATCGGACCACTATAAGTCTGGAAATTCGTAAGAACGATGAATCTTTAGCAGTTTCCGGTCAAGATTCCATTGGAATATTCTCAGAAACCCTAAACGAACACAAATTCGTCAACTTCGAGATAGATAATGGCTCCGATATCTAAAACTGGACATGATCGGATCACTATAAGTCCGGAAATTCGTAAGAACAATGAATCTTTATCTATTTCCGTCCAAGATTCCATGAGAATATTCTCAGAAACCTTAAACGCACACAAATTCGTCAACTTCGAGACAGATACTGGCTCCGAAATCGAAACCTGGCCAGGATCGGACCACTATAAGTATGGAAATTCGTAAAAACGATGAATCTTTAGCAATTTCCTTCCAAGATCGAAATAGATACTGGCTCCGAGATCGAACCTGTCCAGGATCAGACCACTATAAGTCTGGAAATTCGTAAGAACGATGAATCCTTAGCAGTTTACGGGTTAGATTCTATGGGAATGTTCACGGAAACCCTAAACGCACAAGAATTCGTTAACTTCGAGAAAGATACTGGCTCCGAGATCGAAACCTGCCCAGGATCGGACCACTAAGTCTCGAAATTCGTAAGAACGATGAATCCTAACAGTTTCCGGCAAAGATTCCATGGGAATATTCTCAGAAACCCTTATCGCACATGAATTCGTCAACTTCGAGATAGATACTGGCTCCGAGATCGAAACCTGGCCAGGATCGGACCACTATAATTCTGGAAATTCGTCAGAACGACGAATCTTTAGCAGTTTCCTGCAAAGATTCCATGGGAATATTTTTAGAAACCCTAAACGCACACGAATTCGTCAACTTCGAGATAGATACTGGCTCCGAGATCAAACCTGGCTAGGATCAGACCACTATAAGTCTTGAAATTCGTAAGAACGATAAATCTTTAGCAGTTTCCGGCTAAGATTCCATGGGAATATTCTCAGAAACCTTAAACGCACACAAATTCGTCAACTTCTAGATAGATACTGGCTCCGAGATCGAAACCTGGCCAGGATTGGACCACTATAAGTCTGGAAATTCGTAAGAACGATGAATCTTTAGCAATTTCCGGCCAAGATTCCATTGGAATATTCTAAGAAACCCTAAACACACACAAATTCGTCAACTACGAAATAGATACTGGCTCCGAGATCGAAACCTGGCCAGGATCGGACCACTATAAGTCTGGAAATTCGTAAGAACGATGAATCTTTAGCAGTTTCTGTCCAAGATTCCATGGGAATTTTCTCAGAAACCCTAAACGCATACGAATTCGTCAACTTCGAGATAGATACTGGCTCTGAGATCGAAATCTGGCCAGGATCGGACCACTATAAGTTGGGAAATTCGTCACAACGATGAATGTTTAGCAGTTTCCGGGATAGATTCTATGGGAATATTCTCAGAAACCCTAAACGCACATGAATTCGTCAACTTCGAGTTAGATACTGGCTCTGAGATCGAAACCTAGCCAGGATCGGACCACTATAAGTCTGGAAATTCGTCAGAACGATGAATCTTTAGCAGTTTCCGGGCTAGATTCTCAGAAACCCTAACCGAACATGAATTCGTCAACTTCGAGATAGATACTAGCTCCGATATCGAAACCTGTCCAGGATCGGATCACTATAAGTCTGGAAATTCGTCAGTACAATGAATCTTTAGAAGTTTTCGGCCAAGATTCCATGGGAATATTCTGAGAAACCCAAAACGCACACGAATTCGTCAACTTCGAGATAGATACTGGCTCCGAGATCGAAACCTAGCTAGGATCATACCACTATAAGTCTGGAAATTCGTAAGAACGATGAATCTTTAGGAGTTTACGGCCAAGATTCCATGGGAATATTCTCAGAAACCCTAAACGCACACAAATTCGTCAACTTCGAGATAAATATTGGCTCCGATATCGAAACCTAGCCAGAGTCGGACCACTATAAGTCTGGAAATTCATAGGAACAATAAATCTTTAGCAGTTTCCAGCCAAGATTCCATGGGAATATTCTTAGAAACCCTAACGCACACAAAGTCGTCAACTCCGAGATAGATACTAGCTCCGAGATGGAAACCTGGCCAGGATCGGACCACTATAAGTCCGTAAATTCGTAAGAACGATGAATCTTTAGCAATTTCCGGTCAAGATTCCATGGGAATATTCTCAGAAATTCTAAACGCACACGAATTCGTCAACTTCGAGATAGATACTGGCTCCGAGATCGAAACCTGGCCAGGATCGGAGCACTATAAGTCTGGAAATTCGTAAGAACGATGACTCTTTAGCAGTTTTTGTCCAAGATTCCATGGGAATATGCTCAAAAACCCTAAACGCACACGAATTTGTCAACTTCGAGATAGATACTGGCTCCGAGATCGAAACCTGGCCAAGATCAGACCACTATAAGTCTAGAAATTTGTGAGAACGAAGAATCTTTAGCAGTTTCCGGGCTAGATTCCATGGGAATATTCTCAGAAACCCTAAACGCACACAAATTCGTCAACTTCGAGATAGATACTGGCTCCAAGAACGAAACCTGGCCTGGATCAGACCACTATAAGTTTGGAAATTCGTCAGAACGATGAATTTTTAGCAGTTTCCGGGATAGATTCCATGGGAGTATTCACGGAAACCCTAAAACACACGAATTCGTCAACTTCAAGATATATATTGGCTCCGAAATCGAAACCTGGCCATGATCGGACCACTATAATATGGAAATTCGTAAGAACGATGAATCTTTAGCAGTTTCCAGGCTAGATTCCATGGGAATATTATCAGAAACCCTAAACGCACACAAATTCGTCAACTTCGAGATAGATGCTGGATCCGAGATCGAAACCTGGCGAGGATCGGACCACTATAAGTCTGGAAATTCATAAGAACGATGAATCTTTAGCAGTTTCTGGGCTAGATTCCATGGGAATGTTCACGGAAACCCTAAACGCACACGAATTCGTTAAATTCGAGAAAGATACTGGCTCTGAGATCGAAACCTGGCCAGGATCGGACCACTATAAGTCTGGAAATTCGTAAGAACGATGAATCTTTAGCAGTTTCCTGCCAAGATTCCATGGGAATATTCTCAGAAACCCTAAACGCAAACAAATTCGTCAACTTCGAGATAGATGCTGGCTCCGAGATCGAAACCTGCCCAGGATCGGACCACTATAATTCTGGAAATTCGTAAGAACGATGAATCTTTAGCAGTTTCCGGGCTAGATTCCATGGGAATGTTCACGGAAACCCTAAACACACACGAATTCGTTAAATTCGAGACAGATACTGGCTCCGAGATCGAAACCTGGCCAAGATCGGACCGCTATAAGTCTGGGAATTCGTAAGAACGATGAATCTTTAGCAGTTTCCTGCCAAGATTCCATGGGAATATTCTCAGAAACCCTAAACGCACACGAATTCGTCAACTTCGAGATAGATAATGGCTCCGAGATCGAAACCTGGCCAGGATCGGACCACTGTAAGTCTGGAAATTCGTAAGAACGATGAATCTTTAGCAGTTTCCGGGCTAGATTCCATGGGAATGTTCACGGAAACCCTAAACGTACACGAATTCGTTAACTTCGAGACAGATACTGGATCTGAGATCGAAACCTGTCCAGGATCGGACCACTATAAATCTGGAAATTCATAAGAACGATGAATCTTTAGCAGTTTCCGGCTAAGATTCCATGGGAATATTCTCAGAAACCCTAAACACACACGAAATAGTCAACTTCGAGATAGATACTGGCTCCGAGATTGAAACCTGGCCAGGATCGGACCACTATAAGTCTGGAAATTCGTCAGAACGATGAATCTTTAGCAGTTTGAGGCCAATATTCCATTGGAATATTCTTAGAAACCCTAAACGCATACGAATTCGTCAACTTCGAGATAGATACTGGCTCCGAGATCGAAACCTGGCCAGGATCAGACCACTATAAGTCTGGAAATTCGTCAGAACGATGAATCTTTAGGAGTTTCAGGCCAATATTCCATGGGAATATTCTTAGAAACCCTAAACGCATACGAAGTCGTCAACTTCGAGATAGATACTGGCGACGAGATCGAAACCTGGCCAGGATCGGACCACTATAAGTCTGGAAATTCGTAAGAACGATGAATCTTTAGCAATTTCCGTCCAAGATTCCAAGAGAATATTCTCAGAAACCCTAAACGCACACAAATTCGTCAACTTCGAGACAGATACTGGCTCCGTGATCGAAACCTGGCCATGATCGGACCACTATAATATGGAAATTCGTAAGAACGATGAATCTTTAGCAGTTTCCAGGCTAGATTCCATGGGAATATTATCAGAAACCCTAAACGCACACAAATTCGTCAACTTCGAGATAGATGCTGGCTCCGAGATCGAAACCTGGCCAGGATCAGACCACTATAAGTCTGGAAATTCGTAAGAACGATGAATCTTTAGCAGTTTCCAGTCAAGATTTCATGGGAATATTCTCATAAACCCTAAATGAACACAAATTCGTCAACTTCGAGATAGATACTGGATCCGAGATTGAAAACTGGCCAGGATCGGACCACTATAAGTCTGGAAATTCGTAAGAACGATGAATCTTTAGCAATTTCCGTCCAAGATTCCATGAGAATATTCTCAGAAACCCTAAACGCACACAAATTCGTCAACTTCGAGACAGATACTGGCTCCGAGATCGAAACCTGTCCAGTATCAGACCACTATAAGTCTGGAAATTGGTAAGAACGATGAATCCTTAGCAGTATACGGGTTAGATTCTATGGGAATGTTCACGGAAACCCTAAACGCACACGAATTCGTTAACTTCGAGATACATACTGGCTCCGAGATCGAAACCTGCCAGGATCGGACCACTATAAGTCCGGAAATTCGTAAGAACGATGAATCTTTAGCAGTTTCCGGCAAAGATTCCATGGGAATATTCTGAGAAACCCTAAACGCACACGAATTCGTCAACTTCGAGATAGATACTGGCTCCGAGATCGAAACCTGGCCAGGATCAGACCACTATAAGTTTGGAAATTCGTAAGAACGATGAATCTTTAGCAGTTTCCGGCTAAGATTCCATGGGAATATTCTCAAAAACCCTAAACGCACAAAAATTCGACTACTTCGAGATAGATACTGGCTCCGAGATCGAAACCTGGCCAGGATCGGACCACTATAAGTCTGGAAATTCGTCAGAACGATGAATCTTTAGGAGTTTCAGGCCAATATTCCATGAGAATATTCTTAGAAACCCTAAACGCATACGAAGTCGTCAACTTCGAGATAGATACTGGCTACGAGATCGAAACCTGGCCAGGATCGGACCACTATAAGTCTGGAAATTCGTAAGAACGATGAATCTTTAGCAGTTTCCGGTCAAGATTCCATGGGAATATTCTCAGAAACCCTAAACGAACACAAATTCGTCAACTTCGAGATAGATACAGGCTCCGATATCGAAACCTGGACAGGATTGGATAACTATAAGTCTGGAAATTCATATGAACGATGAATCTTTAGCAATTTCCGTCCAAGATTCCATGAGAATATTCTTAGAAACCCTAAACGCAAACAAATTCGTCAACTTCGAGACAGATACTGGCTCCGTGATCGAAACCTGGCCATGATCGGACCACTATAATATGGAAATTCGTAAGAACGATGAATCTTTAGCAGTTTCAGGCTAGATTCCATGGGAATATTATCAGAAACCCTAAACGCACACAAATTCGTCAACTTCGAGATAGATGCTGGCTCCGAGATCGAAACCTGGCCAGGATCGGACCACTATAAGTCTGGAAATTCGTAAGAACGATGAATCTTTAGCAGTTTCCGGGCTAGATTCCATGGGATGTTCACGGAAACCCTAAACGCACACGAATTCGTTAAATTCGAGAAAGATACTGGCTATGAGATCGAAACCTTGACAGGATCGGTCCACTATAAGTCTGGAAATTCGTAAGAACGATGAATCTTTAGCAGTTTCCTGCCAAGATTCCATGGGAATATTCTCAGAAACCCTAAACACACACAAATTCGTCAACTTCGAGATAGATGCTGGATCCGAGATCGAAACCTGCCCAGGATCGGACCACTATAAGTCTGGAAATCCGTAAGAACGATGAATCTTTAGCAGTTTCCGGGCTAGATTCCATGGGAATGTTCACGGAAACCCTAAACGCACACGAATTCGTTAAATTCGAGACAGATACTGGCTCCGAGATCGAAACCTGACCAAGAGCGTACCACTATAAGTCTCGAAATTCGTAAGAACGATGAATCTTTAGCAGTTTCCTGCCAAGATTCCATGGGAATATTCTCAGAAACACTAAACGCACACGAATTCGCCAACTTCGAGATAGATAATGGCTCCGAGATCGAAACCTGGCCAGGATCGGACCACTGTAAGTCTGGAAATTCGTAAGAACGATGAATCTTTAGCAGTTTCCGGGCTAGATTCCATGGGAATGTTCAGGGAAACCCTAAACGTACACGAATTCGTTAACTTCGAGACAGATACTGGCTCTGAGAGCGAACCCTGGCCAGGATCGGACCACTATAAATCTGGAAATTCATAAGAACGATGAATCTTTAGTAGTTTCCGGCTAAGATTCCATGGGAATATTCTCAGAAGCCCTAAACGCACACGAATTCGTCAACTTCGAGATAGATACTGGCTCCGAGATTGAAACCTGGCCAGGATCGGACCACTATAAGTCTGGAAATTCGTAAGAACGATGAATCTTTAGCAGTTTCCGGGCTAGATTCCATGGGAATGTTCACGGAAACCCTAAACGCACACGAATTCGTTAAATTCGAGAAAGATACTGGCTCTGAGATGGAAACCTTGCCAGGATCGGTCCACTATAAGTCTGGAAATTCGTAAGAACGATGAATCTTTAGCAGTTTCCTGCCAAGATTCCATGGGAATATTCTCAGAAACCCTAAACGCACACAAATTCGTCAACTTCGAGATAGATGCTGGCTCCGAGATCGAAACCTGCCCAGGATCGGACCACTATAAGTCTGGAAATTCGTAAGAACGATGAATCTTTAGCAGTTTCCGGGCTAGATTCCATGGGAATGTTCACGGAAACCCTAAACGCACACGAATTCGTTAAATTCGAGACAGATACTGGCTCCGAGATCGAAACCTGGCCAAGAGCGGACCACTATAAGTCTGGAAATTCGTAAGAACGATGAATCTTTAGCAGTTTCCTGCCAAGTTTCCATGGGAATATTCTCAGAAACCCTAAACGCACACGAATTCGTCAACTTCGAGATAGATAATGGCTCTGAGATCGAAACCTGGCCAGGATCGGACCACTGTAAGTCTGGAAATTCGTAAGAACGATGAATCTTTAGCAGTTTCCGGGCTAGATTCCATGGGAATGTTCAGGGAAACCCTAAACGTACACGAATTCGTTAACTTCGAGACAGATACTGGCTCTGAGAGCGAAACCTGGCCAGGATCGGACCACTATAAATCTGGAAATTCATAAGATCGATGAATCTTTAGCAGTTTCCGGCTAAGATTCCATGGGAATATTCTCAGAAACCCAAAACGCACACGAATTCGTCAACTTCGAGATAAATACTGGTTCCGAGATTGAAACCTGGCCAGGATCGGACCACTATAAGTCTGGAAATTCGTCAGAACGATGAATCTTTAGCAGTTTCAGGCCAATATTCCATTGGAATATTCTTAGAAACCCTAAACGCATACGAATTCGTCAACTTCGAGATAGATACTGGCTCCGAGATCGAAACCTGGCCAGGATCAGACCACTATAAGTCTGGAAATTCGTAAGAACGATGAATCTTTAGCAGTTTCCGGTCAAGATTTCATGGGAATATTCTCAGAAACCCTAAATGAACAAAAATTCGTCAACTTCGAGATAGATACTGGCTCCGAGATCGAAAATTGTCCAGGATCGGACCACTATAAGTCTGGAAATTCGTAAGAACGATGAATCTTTAGCAATTTCCGTCCAAGATTCCATGAGAATATTCTCAGAAACCCTAAACGCACACAAATTCGTCAACTTCGAGACAGATACTGGCTCCGAGATCGAAACCTGTCCAGGATCAGACCACTATAAGTCTGGAAATCTGTAAGAACGATGAATCCGTAGTAGTTTCCGGGTCAGATTCTATGGGAATGTTCACGGAAACCCTAAACGCACACGAATTCGTTAACTTCGAGATAGATACTGGCTCCGAGATCGAAACCTGCCAGGATCGGACCACTATAAGTCCGGAAATTCGTAAGAACGATGAATCTTTAGCAGTTTCCGGCCAAGATTCCATGGGAATATTCTCAGAAACCCTTAACGCACATGAATTCGTCAACTTCGAGATAGATATTGGTTACTAGATCGAAACCTGGCCAGGATCGGACAACTATAAGTTTGGAAATTCGTAAGAACGATGAATCTTTAGTAGTTTCCGGCTAAGATTCCATGGGAATATTCTCAAAAACCCTAAACGCACACAAATTCGACTACTTCGAGATAGATACTGGCTCTGAGATCGAAACCTGGCCAGGATCGGACCACTATAAGTCTGGAAATTCGTAAGAACGATGAATTTTTAGCAGTTTCCTGCCAAGATCGAAATAGATACTGGCTCCGAGATCGAAACCTGTCCAGGATCGGACCACTATAAGTCTGGAAATTCGTAAGAACGATGAATCCTCAGCAGTTTCCGGGTTAGATTCTATGGGAATGTTCACGGAAACCCTAAACGCACACGACTTCGTTAACTTCGAGAAATATATTGGCTCCGAGATTGAAACCTGCCCAGGATCGGACCACTATAAGTCTGGAAATTCGTAAGAACGATGAATCTTTAGCAGTTTCCGGCCAAGATTCCATGGGAATATTTTCAGAAACCCTTATCGCACATGAATTCGTCAACTTCGAGATAGATACTGGCTCCGAGATCGAAACCTGGCCAGGATCAGACCACTATAAGTCTTGAAATTCGTCTGAACGACGAATCTTTAGCAGTTTGCGGCAAAGATTCCATGGGAATATTCTTGGAAACCCTAAACGCACACAAATTCGTCAACTTCGAGATAGATACTGGCTCCGAGATCGAAACCTGGCCAGGATCAGACCACTTTAAGTCTGGAAATTCGTAAGAACGATGAATCTTTAGCAGTTTCCGGCTAAGATTCAATGGAAATATTCTCAGAAACCCTAAACGCACACGAATTCGTCAACTTCGAGATAGATACTGGCTCCGAGATCGAAACCTGGTCAGGATCGGACCACTATAAGTCTGGAAATTCGTAAGAACGATGAATCTTTAGCAGTTTCCTGCCAAGATTCCATGTGAATATTCTCAGAAACCCTAAACGCACACAAATTCGACTACTTCGAGATAGATACTGGCTCCGAGATCGAAACCTGGCCAGGATCAGACCACTTTAAGTCTGGAAATTCGTAAGAACGATGAATCTTTAGCAGTTTCCGGCTAAGATTCAATGGAAATATTCTCAGAAACCCTAAACGCACACGAATTCGTCAACTTCGAGATAGATACTGGCTCCGAGATCGAAACCTGGCCAGGATCGGACCACTATAAGTCTGGAAATTCGTAAGAACGATGAATCTTTAGCAGTTTCCTGCCAAGATTCCATGGGAATATTCTCAGAAACCCTAAACGCACACAAATTCGTCAACTTCGAGATAGATGCTGGCTCCGAGATCGAAACCTGTCCAGGATCGGACCACTATAATTCTGGAAATTCGTAAGAACGATGAATCTTTAGCAGTTTTCGGGCTAGATTCCATGGGAATGTTCACGGAAACCCTAAACACACACGAATTCGTTAAATTCGAGACAGATACTGGCTCCGAGATCGAAACCTGGCCAAGATCGGACCACTATAAGTCTTGGAATTCGTAAGAACGATGAATCTTTAGCAGCTTCCTGCAAAGATTCCATGAGAATATTCTCAGAAACCCTAAACGCACACGAATTCGTCAACTTCGAGATAGATACTGGCTCCGAGATCGAAACCTGGCCAGGATCGGACCACTATAAGTCTGGAAATTCGTAAGAACGATGACTCTTTAGAAGTTTTTGTCCAAGATTCCATGGGAATATGCTCAAAAACCCTAAACGCAGACGAATTTGTCAACTTCGAGATAGATACTGGCTCCGAGATCGAAACCTGTCCAGTATCGGACCACTATAAGTCTGGAAATTGGTAAGAACGATGAATCCTTAGCAGTATACAGGTTAGATTCTATGGGAATGTTCACGGAAACCCTAAACGCACACGAATTCGTTAACTTCGAGATAGATACTGGCTCCGAGATCGAAACCTGCCAGGATCGGACCACTATAAGTCCGGAAATTCGTAAGAACGATGAATCTTTAGCAGTTTCCGGCAAAGATTCCATGGGAATATTCTGAGAAACCCTAAACGCACACGAATTCGTCAACTTCTAGATAGATACTGGCTCCGAGATCGAAATCTGGCCAGGATCAGATTACCATAAGTTTGGAAATTCGTAAGAACGATGAATCTTTAGCAGTTTCCGGCTAAGATTCCATGGGAATATTCTCAAAAACCCTAAACGCACAAAAATTCGACTACTTAGAGATAGATACTGGCTCCGAGATCGAAACCTGGCCAGGATCGGACCACTATAAGTCTGGAAATTCGTCAGAACGATGAATCTTTAGGAGTTTCAGGCCAATATTCCATGGGAATATTCTTAGAAACCCTAAACGCATACGAAGTCGTCAACTTCGAGAAAGATACTGGCGACGAGATCGAAACCTGGCCAGGATCGGACCACTATAAGTCTGGAAATTCGTAAGAACGATGAATCTTTAGCAGTTTCCGGTCAAGGTTCCATGGGAATATTCTCAGAAACCCTAAACGAACACAAATTCGTCAACTTCGACATAGATACTGGCTCCGATATCGAAACCTGGACAGGACCGGATCACTATAAGTCTGGAAATTCATAAGAACGATGAATCTTTAGCAATTTCCGTCCAAGATTCCATGAGAATATTCTCAGAAACCCTAAACGCACACAAATTCGTCAACTTCGAGACAGATACTGGCTCCGTGATCGAAACCTGGCCATGATCGGACCACTATAATATGGAAATTCGTAAGAACGATGAATCTTTAGCAGTTTCCAGGCTAGATTCCATGGGAATATTATCAGAAACCCTAAACGCACACAAATTCGTCAACTTCGAGATAGATGCTGGCTCCGAGATCGAAACCTGGCCAGGATCAGACCACTTTAAGTCTGGAAATTCGTAAGAA